>NC_080067.1:7000093-7330672 GCF_949987535.1 Balaenoptera acutorostrata
ACAACATTGCACTTAAAAAACAAAAGATTCTGATGGCAGGCGAATTCTGGATTTCCCTAAAAGTCTTTTTCACCTCTTTGAGGATGATGCTATTCTACTAGTGGCAAAGCTTCTTTAAAAACTTGTGAATTAAAACCTAATATAGGCTTAAGGTCAGAGGTGCTGAGTTTGAAAGTAATATACCAGACAATGCTAGAGCCCAACAACCTTACAAAGGAAAAAGCAAGCTCTGAATTTGCCAACCTCTTGGGTGCTTTACGATTTGAACTGACTCCTATTCAGCAAATGGGATTGTCTGGAGACTAAGCAAATATTGTATCTAACATATTTTTATCAATTTTTAGATAAGCAGAATATACATATTTCCAGATTAAAAGGAAAATTTTCTTCTACTTTAACAATCTGTAATAGAGAGCAAAAAAAATCATATTAATAATCTCTATCATACCATTAACTTCATTAGAGTCTTGTCATAATGATGACAAAAAGGAAGAAAAAGGACAATGGTGGGTGGATTTGGAATTTTAGGCTCTCCTCATTGTTACAAGTTTGATCGAATTTGTTACCACACATTCAATCATGAGCCATAACCTCAAATCAGCTTGGACATGGCCCATTTAATATTTGTTACATCACAGTTAGACCAAGAAACGTGGGTAAAAGGAAGTGAAGAGTTATTTTTTGTAATCAGATCTTTTCAGGCAGAAAGACTGTTGCATACAAACCACCCAGCCAAGTAGAGACCAATTTCTTTTGGCTTAAATTATATACATAATTAAGTCAAATAATTAATTGCTTATAAATACACTGAACAAGATAAAACATTGATATAAAACATGCTCTATAAATATAACCATGTGTGTATGCCACAAATAATATCCATGTATATGTTATAATGAAAAAACTGTGGTATGTTAGTATTGTTAAAAGACAATTCCATAATAATCATGAATGTCATATGCATTTTAATGACCACATGGCAAATATTTTGTTTAAATCATTAATTAATGAGAGAACCAGAAAGATGTTACAACAGGTCCAAAGGAGATCTTAAAGATTTCTTAAAGAACCTGTGTGGGCAATCAGGAATGTAAGCACATGAATTAACAAATAGATGCAAAATTCATCAATATCCACTCGGCAGTAATCAATTGCATTTGTCTGGACACAATTCATTTGTATTTTTACAAACAAACAACATTTGCATCATTATCAGTTTTCTACAACTTATTTACAGTACACTCAGTAATCATTTTTGCCAATTTCAAAGACTTGCAAAATTTTTCCTGACAAGGTCTTTGTTTCATTTTGTTTAAAAAAAAAAAAAAAAAAGACTTAACAGTATCCCATCACTCTTTGCACACAAACAAGGTGTCCTTACTGATTCACTCCCATTTTCCCCAAGCTGCCCAAATGTTATTCTTGCCATAAACATAATTTTGGGAGCCATAAGAAAATCCTTCCTTATCTAACGCCCAAAAGAACTTTTCCACCTGCTGACTTATGTCTGAATTTTTATAGAGAGAATTAAAGACTAAAAGACTATCAAAGGAGGGAAAATGGAGTTTATTAACTTGCCAGGCAAGAGAACATACAACAATGTCAAAATTCACTTTGGGGGTAAGGTGTGAGGGAATTCAGGAATTTCAAGGAATGTAGGTTTGAAAACCAGCACTCTGGATAGAGCATGGAATGATACCTCACATCTGTACACAGTTGGTTAAAACAAATCCTACTGTTCATTGATCCGAAATGAGTTTTCATTTGGGTCCAATAAGGATCTCATGGACTAAGGTCATTCAAACTTCATTATTCTTTAACATCTTTAGATGCTTAGAAAAATTGTATTGAAACACAGCTTTGATATCTCCTATGCTCTAGGTGGAAAATTTTCATTCTCACAATGTAGCCTCTTAGACCAGGAGTCAGAAATATATGGCTATGCTCCAAATCTACAGCCCTTTTTAATATGTCCTGTGAACTAAGAATGTTTTTTATATTGCTACAGGGTGTTTTTAAGCCAAGTAAAACACAAAAAATATGTGACAGAGCCCATAGGTGTCTTGAAAAGCCTAAAATGTTTACCATCTGGCCTTTTACAGAAGAAATTTGTTGACCCCTGTCTTAGACCACAATGTGAGATAAAGTTCATGTTGCAGATAACCCTGGGAAATATAAGATGGACTGCACTTTACAGGGAGGTACTAACACGTCAGCCTTTCCTGAATTACAGTGGATGGAAGAGGGAAGTGGCAGGAAGGCACTGATTTCCTAGAGAGTGCATTTTTACAAAATAAAAAACCAAACAAACCAATAGAAAGGATATCAAGAATGGAAAGTGAAGTTAGCCAGGTAAACACCACAACTGGCCTAGCTGGCAAGGAGTAGGAAAGGAAGAGGAACAGGAGGAAACTAATGAAGTCAAGTTGACCCATTAAGCAAATAATGCCTCATGTCACAGCTCTCACAGAACTAACTGCCATGTGTGCTCATGGGTGGACACACGAGGGAAATCACAGTGAGCATAAAAGCCAAACTACTCTCTAAGAAATACTGAACTGTGGTAAATTTTCATATACAGACTAAGAGAGCAAATTTAAGTACCAAGTAAAAAAAGTTTTTCTACCAAACAGAAGCCCTATTCAATAAGGGATCTACATTTGCAAGAGGGGCAGTTGGGTAAGCCTTTTAAAGCCAAGTACTATGAATCTCCTCTGTCCCATATTAGGAAAGCCATGTCTTTAGGGCTGCTGCTTGGGTGGCCCTACTTAAGTGTTTCCGGCAGGCTGGAGGTAGTCAGGCTACAGTGTAACTGGATGATCCTTGCAGGATCATTGCTTCCAATCAGGTCTGCGTGTTATTAGCAAAATGGACGAGTCAGGATTCCTCAACTGTGAAGAGAAGAATGGGTTTTCTTACAGACCTACACATCCAGTGCCTTACTTTTTGTCCCACGTTCTCTTTTCCCTTTTCTAATTCAGCCCATCTCTTTCATTTCTTCTGCAACTGCTTTCATCACAGCTCTCATCCACTTATCACTAAACCAGTGTAATAGCCTCAGGGCATGCTCTTACCTTGGTCTCATGTGTTTCTTCCCTACAGAATAAGCTTCCTCATTATCATCATTTTAACCATTGCTAAAGACATGCTGTGGTCCCTCACTCATAACAGGACAGGAAGGGAGATGAGCACAAATGCCTTACTCCTCTCTCCCTCTCTCTCTCTGTCAAAAGAAAGGATTGAACAGTTATTTTTTACAACAATGTAACTTTAACGGTGCTCCCAAACAAGAAAGGATGTTACTAAGAGATCAGAAATGAAATTGAAAGCATGAGGAGATAGAAATTCTTATATCCCTTGATGGGTGTGTTTAGTAGTCCATTCATGCTGCTATAACAAAAACGACATTGACTTGGTGACTTAAACAACAAACATTTCTCACAGCTCTGAAGGCTGGGAAGACTCAGTGTCTGGTGAGAGTCTACTTCCTGGTTCATAGATAGCTATCTTCTCACTGCATCTTCACACAGCAGAAGGGGCGAGGGAGCTCTCTCAAATCTGTTTTACAAGGACACTAATCCCATTCATGAGCGGTCCACTCTCATAACCTAATCATCTCCCAAAGGCCTTATACCTCCTATTACCACCACATTGGGGGTCAGGATTTCAACATACACATTTGGGAGGGGCACAGATGTTTTGTCTGTAGCAGTATGCGCTTTGATCTAGAAGTTTTAGGAATTTTCCCTAAAGATATCATAAAAGAGGTGCCCCAAAGTATCTGAATAAGGATGTATTTTGCAATAACATATATACTAGTGAAATCAGTAAGAAAACCCAATCAATAGGAAAATTGGTGAAACAAATTATGGTATACCCATATAAAAACCATGCCGAAAAAATTAAATGACAGGATTGATATTTATCTTCTGGCATGGAATGGTAGCCATAATGCATACAACGCTAAGTTGTTAAATGGAAAAGCAGGTTAAAAGCCAGCATGCTTAGGGGAAAACTCATGATTCTATGGAATGAGAAGAAAAGAATTTTAATTTTCTATTTCTTATACTTGGGTATGACTTGAATTCCTTACAGTGAGCACATATTGCTTTTGCAATAAATGAAAATAATTTGTCTTTGGACCTTCATTCATGGTCATCTGCAACCCAAAACAAGCCAACATTTCTAGCCTTTTCCCCTAGTGTCCTACTAATTCTCTTTCACTCCAACCTGTCTTAACAATTGTCAAATTATACTTTTTAACGCCCTGCCTTTGGTATTTTACTCACGGTTTTCCCAGCCTGGAAGGCTCCCTGCCCAGCCTTGCCCCTGCCCCTCTGCTCATTTTTCAAGATGCCCCTCCAATTCCTCCTAGAAGTCTCCATGCATGAGTGTCTCTGGAATTGGTCATCCATGCCTTTAAATTATCAATATTACTTGCAGTTTATCCTAGAGTTTCTTCACCTGAGGTCCACATCCCTCATGGATGGGCTTCCCTAAGGTACTGAACCCTGGAAAAGAGTAAGGAAATTCTGGTGTATGTTTATGTACATTTCTTTTAGAGAGAGTCCATAGCTTTCTTTCAACAGATGGACTGAAAGGAGCACAGACATTGTTTGTCTATATACCTTTACATTTGCTAATGTGTCATATTCAGCTTTATCATATTTCTTCTATCATTTTCTCAAAAGTTTACTTAAATCTTACATTATTACTTACTTTCACAAATATCTATGTTTCCTCTTCTCAAATATGTTATGAAATTTTTTTGAGAATAAGGACCAAGGTATTTATTTTTTTAATCCAATTAAAATTGGCAGAGTTCAAAACACATAGTAGAATTTCACAAAATGTGTGTTGATTTGATGAGTATCTGTACTCACAAGGGTATGTGTGGACAATCCTGCAAATTAACAGGGCCCAAAGCTTGAAAGAAAAAAATCTGTGGGGGAAAGAACCAAAATAGAAACCTTGTTCTCAGTTCTTCAAGGTCTTGCTGCTCTTTGATAATCAGGTGACTCACCATCAGTCACAAAACACAAAAATACTCGGACAGAATCTGACAGATAGAAAAATCTTCTCACATGATGGCACATACTTAGAATAATGCTAAAATTATCTGGAGGTAATATTCCCCAAAAGAAATCACAAACAGGTCAATGCAGGTACAAACGAAAGAAAAACCTATGTCATTGGAGATTTAACATGGATTTTTATTAGAATACATTTTCCTTCAAAAATTAAGCCCATTGAAGGAACATCTGTTGGGAAGTAGAGATGTGCTTGTGTGACATAATTTCACTAGTAATGAGGAGCTTACTCTATCTTGAACTATGAGCGAGAATTTTTTATTCCCTGTGAAGTGTTCTCAGTTTGGGACATTGGGCAGATCACTTGGTGTCCCTGGATTTCATTTCTCATTTGTAATAGGAGAGGGGCTGAGACAGAACTACCCTCATATGCCAGGTGATAGACCCATTCTTCTCAATCTGGATTGTTAAAATAGGTAGGGCTAAGCACAAAATTATAAGTTAAAAATGGTCACATGTTATTGAAGCAGAAAATGTACCAAAAGGGAGCATTTCCTCAACATTATCTGAGAGGCTGTCTCCCAGTCTATAGTCCTCAGTAACGTTCCCAAATAAAACTGAAACTCACAAAAAAATGTACTAAATGTTTAAGGAATTAATATCAATATAGCATGGAAGGGGAAAAAAGGAGGAGACTCTTTATGGAATTCATCTATTGAACAAAATAATCTTGTTCAAGGAACCACCTTAATGGAAATGTTTCATTATAAAGAGGTGCCTAAACAGCCTGAATTTTCTGGGGCTAGGCAAAGAAAGAGCTAAACCTTCTAAACAAATTAGCAGGAATCTATGGGGAAATGCAAAAGAATGAAGCATGGGGTGGGGGGAGTGAGTGAGTGATGGAATAAGACACATAATGACAAGGGAGGGGCTCACTTATAAATGTTGGCTAGTGAGAAGATTCTGGCAACAAGGGCAAGAAAGTCATATATAAGGACAAGGATGGCCAACATTTACTTTTAACATATGCATAGCTATGATGTAAAACCTTTGCCACTCAAATATTTTTACTTATGTCTGGTATTTCTACATATGCCTTGGATCAGTTGTTTATGAGGAAATGAAGGAAGGTTCTACCTGCCAGGGTCAGTGAGAAAAGAATAGATAAGATGATGACTTCAGCAAGAGTGAAAATGTAGTGGAAACAGAAAATCAGAGAAACAGGTGTTCAAGAGAACATAAACTCTTAGGAATTTCCAGGTATCTTGAGAAAGACATTAGAATTCCTACAGGATATGGGATGAGGATCCTTGGCTAATTTCATTTAGTTCATGCAGACAAGGTAGCTCAGCTGAGTTGAAATCTTGGTTCATTGGACATGGGTATATTATGAATGAATATTCAAAATCTTGTGACCTCAATTATTTGTTTTATGCTCTACCCCATGTCCCAGGATGTATGTATTCTCCCTCATCTGACATTGGGGTGGTTTTGAGAAATATTAGGCTAAGTGATATCAAATGGTCCATATAAGTCTAACATTCCACATCACTGGCAAAACACGATGCAGCTATTAAGAAAAAATGGTACTCCCTTTCATAAAGCAGTTACAGGTAAAAGTGAGACATGGTAACTACAAACAAAATTCATTTTATGTAAGAATATTTCTACCAAAGCAGAGACTGGAATTTGTTCTACTAGAGAAAATTTATAGCATCATTAGTTGCATTTTTATCACACATGACATGAAGCTTAACTCAAAACTCCTTGCAAAGAAATTTTTGCCTTCACAGTATCACCATGACATGGAGCTGTAAGTTGGAAACCAGTCACTTAGATCCAATTCCAGGGACACTTCTGAAATTATCAGTAATTTAGTATCTTTAAACTATTCATCAGCATTAGTGTCAGGTTTCAAATCTGTCCAGGCAGACATATCAATCACATATAGCAATGGTGACAGCTGCAAATCAGAGAAAGCCAAATTACCTGCCAAGACCTCCCACACTTAGAAAAACATTTAACAAAGATATCTGATTAACTCATTCTCACATAGTAATTTACCGATCCTTGCAGAGTTCATCCAACCGTAATTTCCACCACTTTAATAAGCAACATATATAACGTGCTAATGAGAATGTGTCAGAATATGTCTTTACAGAGGCATTATGTGAAATGTCACAGGTATGGGGTGATGGAATCTCCAAAATGTACCTAGTTCCATCTCAACATTTTTCATACAAAACTGTCTAGTGAAGTTTGGCTGGAATTAACCGGGGATTAAGTAAAAACCCATGTTTACGCCAACAAATAAGTCAGAACAGTATACTAGTTATTTTATTAAGCTTTTTAAATACTCTTCTAAATATTGTTTTAATGAAATATTGAATTAAGAAAATATACATGCTTCATTTTACCCATCTTGGGGTACCCTTGTTGGGTTGTGCATGCTAGTATTGACTTGATCATCACTTAATTACTTTGACCCTATGTGTCTAATAAAAACAATTGGGAAATTACCAGATCGTTTGCAGAAAATTGGCAATGTGAAGAATTGGGGGTAGATGTTGAAGTGAGAATGTTATAAAACATTAAAAAGATACAAAAATAAGACAAGTAGATCTGTTTTATTTTAGTATAAGAAGCACAGAGCCCTTCTTGGGCACTGTTAAGGTGGTGAGGTCTGACTGGGACAAGGGCAATAGAGATCACTGTTCATAATATGAAAAGACTTACCTGTCAGTAATTGACTCTATTCAGGCTCCAGTTCATAAAATCTGATAAGAATTTTAGCCATCATTAAAGATTTATTGGATGGTCATATTTATGAGCAAATGATCTCCAAGGATATAACCCTCAACCCCTTAACATTCCCTACCCTCATCACCTCTTGGATGTAGGAGATGTCATTTAAGTTTTTCTAAGAAATGCAACCTAGGGATTCTGTTCAACTCAACCCTGCTAGTGGCAAATGTCCCAACTCCTGGATATGTGCCCAATACTAAAATTGTTCCCTGCTGGTCCTCCTACTAAACACACACACACACACACACACACACACACACCACACACACACACACACACACACACACACACACACACACACACTATTGTTATCTTGTCATCTTTGGGACCATATTGTAATATTATATTACCCACATATGAGATGGTTAATTTCCCTGACTGGAATTAAACATTTGCTAAAGAAATGCAGGTGTCTTTAAAATAATGAAGTTAGTCCCAAATGCAAGAAGAAAGAAAACAAATAATCCAGCAATCAGTATGCCATCAGCATCATTAACTTTAATCTCCAGAGTCTACTTTTTTTAGATTGGAGAGGAAAATAAGAAAATCTCAAAGCTATACTATTTTGGCAGTCAATTACATTTTGATAGAACAGTTTCATGCTTCCATCTGTAATTAAAGTCAACAGTCTTATAAATTAAATTCCTAAAAAGGCGAAATTGGATGGGAGCAGAGGGAGTACTTAGTTTTTTCTAAGATAAAAACTTGGAAATAAATTGTGTATAAGACAAACTATCTTTGAACACCCCAAGTTACTGATGTACTTACTGGGCATATTGTAATTAGGATATACATAAAACATCATAAGTATGTTTTAAAATATTTCTTTTATTGACAGACTGCACAATGGTTAATTGTCATTAATTCTAATTCAATGTTGGCTCCAAATAATGTATCTCAATACCGGAAAATTTTAAATGTTATATGACAATCTGTAAAGGAGCATGAAACTGCTGAAAACCATAAAGTAACAGTGCCCACTGTGGTAGATTTGATTTAAACCTTACCCTTTCTTCTGTGGGCAGAGTTACCTCCCTTGCCCTTCGATGTGGAGTTTAGCTATGTAATTTGCTTTGGCCAATGGGATGTTAGCAGACCTGATGCAAGCAGAGGATCAAAAACTACTGGCATAGGTGGTCTTGCTCTTTTGGGGGTCTGTTATCACCCTGAGAAGAAAATTTGCAGGCTGATTGCTGGCCCCAGAAAGAAAAAAAAGTGGAGCAACACCAACCCAAGCTGAGTGCAGACCAGGATCAGCTTCAGACCCAAGCTGACTACAGATACGAGTAGTGAGCTCAAGGGAGACCAGCACAATCATCCCACTGAGCACAGCATAAATCAGCTAACCATCATCCACTGATCGTCAGGTGCATGAGAAATAGAAGCTTATGGTTTGATTATGACCTTTATTTTGTTGCAGTAGCTAAGTGATACACATACCAAATAGAGACTAAATTCCTTAACACAGAATCCACAGTCCTCCACAGTGTCATGCAGGTTGCATTTACATAATTTAGTCATTCAGTCATTCAACTGACAAGTATTTGAGAACCTCCCACAGGTCAGTTACTATTCTGGCACTGGGGATATAGTGGTTAACAAAAGGTCATACTATTATGAAGCTTACATTCTAGAAGACAGAGAAAGCAATAAATAAACATGTAATATGACAAGTTGTGCTAGCTTCCATGGAGAACAAAGGCAAATAAAAATAGAGAGAATGACAGTGATAATAGGGTGGTCAGGGAATATCTCTAGTAAGGTGACATTGAACAGAAATCTGAAATAAAAGGAGCAAGAGATGTGTATCTCAGGGAAAAGAATTTCAACAGTCAAAATGAACAGAAAATGCAAAAAACCTGAAAAGTACATAATAAATGTATTTCAGCAAGAGCATGGAGGCTGGTATTTTAAAACTCAATAAGAAAAGTTAAAGATAAAAGAATCAAAGCATATCCACTAAATAAAATTAAACTCACAAAGGAAGACAGAGATGAGAGAAGCAAAAGAACTACAAAACAGATAAAAAGCAATTAACAAGATGGCAATAGTAAGTCAATAATAACTATCAATCTATCAGTAACTGTTAATAATTACTTTAAATGCAAATGGATTAAACTCACCAATCAAGAGACAGAGTGACTAAATGGATTTTTAAAAAAAATACAACTCCCAATTATATGCTGTCTACAAGAGACCCACTTTTGGTTTAATGACATACATTGGCTGAAAGGGATAGAAAAAGATATTCCATGCAAATGGTAACAATAAGAGTAGGGCTGGCTATACTTATATCAGACAAAATAGACTTTGAGTCAAAACTGTTACAAGAGACAAAGAAGATAATTACATAATGACAAAAGATTCAATTCAACAGAATGATATGACAGTTATATAAGTGTATATGCACCTTAAAGCTGCTTTTCCTAATGTGAAAGTGTGGATGGAGCCAGTGGAGCCTCAGAAATAAACCCTCTGGACCAAAGTCCAATAGCTGCCTTATAACATGGCACTTTGGGAGATGATTAGACTTTGTGACCATTGGAGAGGTCTTGTCAAGACTTGTGAAGTTTCTGGGACATATTTCACCATCCCAAATACAAGTTTGAATGGAGAAGAAGGCAATAAAATAAATTTTATTTTTCACAACTGATATTGCAGTCTATAATACTACAGAAATATACCCCACACAGCCACTATTAATGATATAACACATTGTAACAGACACTAGAGAGAAAAGGAACAAGAACTTGCATATTCCAATGAGCCTGGGTTTAGGAACCTGGTCAGTCTGATCTGGCAACGTGACTTTAGCACATTATACTTGCAGCTGAGCTGTGATAAATCATTTTCACTCTGTACCTATCCTGCCCTGCATCACAAATACCACTGTGTTAAGCTGTGAATGAATGAATGAATGAATGAATAAGCACCCAGCATCAGAACATGGTGCTCTAACAGATTTGAAGGGAGAAATAACAACATAATAATAGTGACAGACTTTAATACCCCAATGACAATAATGGACAGCTCATCTGGAAAGAAGATCAGTAAGGAACCAGTAGACTTGAACCACACTATAGACAAGAGTACCTAGTCTTGAACCACACTATAGACAAGAGTCACCTAGACATATAAAGAATATCTCACTTATCAGCAGAATACAGATTCTTCTCAAGTGCACAGGCAACATTTCCAGGGTAGATCACATGCTAAGTCACAGAACAAGTTTTAACAAATTAAATACGATTGAAATTTTTACAGGTATCTTTTCCAACCACAGTGGAATGAAACTAGAAAACAAAAGGTAAGTGGAAAAAAATTACAAATACTTGGGAATTAAACAACACACTCTTGAACAACCTTTGGTTCAAAGAAGAAATCAAAAGAAAAATTAGTATATCTTAAGACAAATGAAAACTGGAACACCACATAGGAAAACATTTGGGATAAAGCAAAAGCAGTATTAACGGGAAGTTAATAGTGATAAAGAAACATACATAAATAAACAACCAAATATTACAACTAGAGTAACAAAAAAGGAACAAACTAAGCCCAAAATTAGGAGAAGGAAGGAAATAATAAAGATTAAAGCAGAAATAAATGAAATATAGACTACAATTTAAAAAAAACTGACAAAACTAAGAGTTGGTTCTTGGAAAAGATAAACACCACAGACAACACCTTAGCTGGACTAATAAAAAAAAGGCTCAAAATCAGAAATAGAAAAGGAACACCATAGACAACACCTTAGCTAGACTAAGAAAAAGAAAGGCTCAAAATCAGAAATAGAAAAGGAGACATTACAAATGATTCCACAGGGAAAAAAAAAATCATAAGGGACTATTATGAGTGATTATACACCAACAACTTCAACAACCTAGAAGAAATGGATAAATTCTTAGAAACATAAGAGACTGAAACAAGAAGAAATAGAGTCTGAACAGACCAATTACAAATAATGAACCTGAATCAGTAATCAAAACCAGATGGCTTCACAGGTGAATTCTATCAAACATTTAGAAAAGAGCTAACATCCTTCCTTCTCAAACCCTTCCAAAAAATTGCGGAGGGAGGAACACACCCAAATACATTCTATGAAGCCACTATCACCCTGATACCAAAACCAGAAAAAGATATCACAAAAAAAGAAAATTATAGACCAATATCACGGATGAACATAGACGCAAAAATCCTGAACAAAATACTAGCAAACAGAATCCAACAATATATTAAAATGATCATACACCATGATCAAGTGGGATTTATCCCAGGGATGCAAAGAGTCTTCAATATACACAAATCAATCAATGTGATACACCATATTAACAAATTAAGGAATAAAAACCATATGATTATCTCAATAGAGGCAGAAAAAGCTTTTGACAAAAATCCAACACCCATTTATCATAAAAACTCTCCAGAAAGTGGGTATAGAGGGAATCTATCTCAACTTAATAAAGGCCATATATGACAAACCCACAGCAAACATCATACTCTATGGTGAAAAACTGAAAGCATTTCCACTAAGATCAGGAACAAGACAAGGATGTCCACTCTCACCACTCTGATTCCACATAGTTTTGGAAGTTCTAGCCATGGAAATCAGAGAAGAAAAAATAAATAAAAGGAATACAAATTGGAAAAGAAGAAGTAAAACTGTCACTGTTTGCAGAAGACATGATACTATACATAGAAAATCCTAAAGATGTCACCAGAAAACTAATAGAACTAATCCATTAATTTGGTAAGGTTGCAGGATACAAAATTAATGCTCAGAAATTTGTTGTATTCCTATACACTAACAATGAAAAATCAGAAAGAGAAATTAAGGAAACAATCCCATTAACCATCGCAACAAAAAGAATAAAATATCTAGGAATAAACCTACCTAAGGAAGCAAAAGACTTGTACTCAGAAAACTGAAACACTGATGAAAGAAATCAAAGATGACATAAACAGATGGAGAAATATACTATGTTCTTGGATTGGAAGAATCAATATTGTGAAAATGACTATAATACCCAAAGCAATCTACAGATTCAATGCAATCCCTATCAAACTACCACTGACATTCATCACAGAATTAGAATAAAAAATTTTACAGTTTGTATGGAAACACAAAAGACCCTGAATAGCCAAAGCAATCTTGAGAAGAAAAACGGAGCTGGAGGAATCAGGCTTCCCGACTTCAGACCATACTACAAAGCTACAGTAATCAAGACAGTATGGTACTGACACAAAAACAGAAATATAGATCAATGGTACAGGATAGAAAGCCCAGGGATAAACCCATGCACATATGCTCACCTAATTTACAACAACATGCAATGGAGAAAAGACAACCTCTTCAATAAGTGGTGCTGGGAAAACTGGACAGCTACATGTAAAAGAATGAAATTAGAACACTTCCTAACACCATACACAAAAATAAACTCCAAATGGATTAAAGGCCTAAATGTAAGGCCAGACAGTATAAAACTCTTAGAGGAAAACATAGGAAAAACACTCTGACATAAACCACAGTAAGATCTTTTTTGACCCACCGCCTAGAGTAATGAAAATAAAAACAAAAATAAGTAAATGGGACCTAATTAAACCTAAAAGCTTTTGCACAGCAAAGGAAACCATAAACAAGGCGAAAAGACAACCCTCAGAATGGGAGAATATATTTGCAAATGAAACAATGGACAAAGGAGTTATCTCCAAAATATACAAACAGCACATGAAGCTCAATATCAAGAAAACAAACAATTCAATTAAAAAATGGGCAGAAGACCTAAATAGACATTTCACCAATGAAGACATGCACATGGCCAAGAGGCACATGAAAAGATGCTCAACATCACTAATTATTAGAGAAATACAAATCAAAACTACAATGAGGTATCACCTCACACCATTCAGAATGGCCATTATCAAAAAAACTAGAAACAATAAATGCTGGAAAGGGTGTGGTGAAAAGGAAACCCTCCTGCACTGTTGGTGGAAATGTAAATTGATACAACCGCTACGGAGAACAGTATGGAGATTCCTTTAAAAAAAAAAAAAAACTAAAAATAGAACTACCATATGACCCAGCAACCCTACTACTGGCATATACCCTGAGAAAGCCATAATTCAAAAAGAGACATGCACCACAACGTTCATTGCAGCACTATTTACAATAGCCAGGACATGGAACAACCTTAATGTCCATGGACAGATGAATGGATGAAGATGTGGCACATATGTACAGTGGAATATTACTCAGCCATAAAAAGAAGTGAAATTGAGTTATTTGTAGTGAGGTGGATGGACCTAGAGTCTGTCATACAGTGTGAAGTAAGCCAGAAAGAGAAAAACAAATACTGTATGCTAGCACATATATATGGAATCTTAAAAAAACAATGGTACTGATGAACCTAGTGGCAGGGCAAAAGTAAAGATGTAGACATAGAGAATGGAGTTGAGGACATGGGGGTGAGGGGGAAACTGGGGCAAAGTGAGAGTAGTATTGACATATATACACTACTGAATGTAAAATAGTTAGCTAGTGGGAAGCAGAAGCATAGTACAGGGAGATCAGCTCGGTGCTTTGTGATGACCTAGAGAAGTGGGATAGGGAGGGTGGGAGGGAGGCTCAAGAGGGAAGGGATATGGAGATATATGTATGCATATTGCTGATTCAATTTATTGTACAACAGAAACTAAGAAGTATTGTGAAGCAATTATACTCCAATAAAGGTCTATTTTTAAAAGTCTTCCAATAACAACAAAAAACAAACAAACAAAAACATAACCATTTGGCTTCACAAGTGAATTCTGCCAAAAATTTAAAGAAGAATTAGTAAAAATTTTTCTTAAACTCTTCAAATAAAATTGTTAAAAAGGGAACACTACCAAATGCTCTATGAGGTCAGCATCACTCTGATACCAAAGCCAGACCAAGTCACCACAAGGAAAGAAAACTACCGGCCAATATCCTTGATAAAGTTGGATACAGAGGCCCTCAACCAGCTATTAGTAAACCAAATTCAGGAACACAGTAAAAACATCATACACAATGAAAGGGAGATGTCAGGATGGTGCAACATCTACAAATCAATAAGTATGATGCATCACATAAACAGAAGGAATAAAAAAAATCCCATGATCATCTCAATAGGTTTTTTGATTTTTTGAAAAAAATCAATATCCTTTAATGATAAAACATATCAAAAAATTATATATAGAAGGACCTTAACACAATAAAGATTATATATGAAAGACTGAAGCTAACATCATACTCAATGGAGAAAAACAAATCTTTTCCTCTGAGACCTGGAACAAGGCAAAGATGTCCACTCACACCACTTCTATTTAACATAATACTAGAAGTCCTAACTAATGCATTAAGACAATAAAAGCAATACAAATCAGAAATAAGTAAAATTATACGTTTGCAGATGACATAATCTTATATTTAGAGAACCCTAAAAACACCACCAAAAAACAGTTGGAACTAATAAGCAAATTCAGCAAAATGTGGGATGCAAAAAATAAATGTTAGCCACAAAAATTAGCCACATTTCTATATACTAACAATGAATTATCCAAAAAGGAAATTAGGAAAGCAATCTCATCTATAATAACATCAGAAATAATAAATTGCTTAGCAATAAGTTTAACTAAGGACATGAAAAATTTGTACACTGGAAACTATAAACAATCATAAAAAATTAAAGCAGACACAAATTCCAAAAACTCTAAGACACTGACGAAAGAAATTGAAGATGACACAAACATATGGAAAGATATACCCTGTTCTTGGATTGGAAGAATCAATAATAATGTTATAATGACCATACTACACAAGGCAATCTACAGATTCAATGCAATCCCTATCAAATTACCAATGGCATTTTTCACAAAACTAGAACAAACTTTAATATTTGTATGGAAACACAAAACATCAGTCAAAACAGTCTTGAGAAAGAACATCGGAGCTGGAGGAATCAGGCTCCCTGACTTCAGAATATACTACAAAGCTACAGTAATCAAAACAGTATGGTACTGGCACAAAAATTGACACAAAGCTCAATGGAACAGGATAGAAAGTCCAGAAATAAACCCAAACACTTATGGTCAATCAATCTATGATAAAGGAGGCAAGAATACACAATGGACAAAAAGTCTCTTCAATAAGTGGTGCTGGGGGAACTGGACAGCTACATGTAAAATAATGAAATTAGAACATTCTTTAATGCCATACACAAAAATAATCTCAAAATGGATTAAAGACCTAAATGTAAGAATGGGTACTATAAGACTCCTAGAGGAAAATATAGGCAGAACACTCTTGAACATAAATCACAGAAATATTTTTTTTGGATCCATCCCCTAGAATGATGGAAATAAAAGCAAAAATAAACAAATTGGGCCTAATTAAACTTAAAAGCTTTTGCACAGCAAAAGAAACCATTGACAAAACAACAAGGCAACCTATGGAATGAGAGAAATTATTTGCAAATGATATGACCAACAAGGGATTAATTTCCAAAATATAGAAATAGCTCATAAAGCTTAATATCAAAAACCAAACAAACAAATCAATCAAAAAATGGGCAGAAGACCTAAATAGACATTTCTCCAAAAGGGACATACAGATAGCCAACAGGCACACCAAAAGTTGCTCAGGGACTTACCTCGTGGTGCAGTTGTTAAGAATCTGCCTGCCAATGCAGGGGACACAGGTTTGAGCCCTGGTCTGGGAAGATCCCACATGCTGCGGAGCAACTAAGCCCATGCACCACAACTACTGAGCCTGTGCTCTAGAGCCCACGAGCCACAACTACTGAGCCAGCGTGCCACAACTACTGAGCCCGTGCTCTGCAACAAGAGAAGCCACCACAATAAGAAGCCCGCACACCACAATGAAGAGTAGCCCCCGCTCACCTCAACTAGAGAAAACCCTCATGCAGCAATGAAGGCCCAATGCAGCCAAAAATAAATAAATAAAATTTAAAAGTTACTCAATTTCACTAATTATTAGAGAAATGCAGATTAAAACTACAATGTGATATCACCTCACACCAGTCAGAATGGCCATCAATAAAAAAATCTACAAATAATAAATGCTGAAGAGGGTGTGGAGAAAAAGAAACCCTCATGCACTGTTGGTGGGAATGTAAATTGGTGCAGTCACTATGGAAAACAGTATGGAGGTTCCTTAAAAAACTAAAAATAGAATTACCATATGATCCTGCAATACCACTCCTGGGTATATATTCAGACAAAACTATAATTTGAAAAGATACATGGACTCCAGTGTTCATAGCAGCACTATTACAATAACCAAGACATGGAAACAAGCTAAATGTCCATCAACAGACGAATGGATAAAGAAGATATTGTTTATCCATACACACACACACACACACACACACACACAAAATGGAATACTACTCAGCCATAAAAAGAGGATGAAATTTTCCATTTGCAGCAACATGGAAGGACCTAGAGATTATCATATTAAGTGAAGTAAGTCAGACAGAGAAAGACAAATATCATAGGACATCACTTATATGTGGAATATTTTTTAAAAAGATACAAATGAACTTATTTACAAAAACAGAAATAGACTCATGCAAAAAATATTTGCAAATATTTCATATAGCTAATGAAAGGTTAATATCCAAAAAAATATAAAGAACTTATACTACTAATAGCAAAAAATAATAATAATAATAACCCAATTTTTTAAATGGGCAAAGGAACTAAATAGACACACCTCCAAAGATGACATACCAATGACCAGTAGACATGTAAAAAGGTGCTCAACGTCACTAATTATCAGGGAATCAAATCAAATCAAAACCACAAAAGATATCACCTCACACCTTACGATGGCTATAATAAACAAACAAACAAACAAACGAGAACAAATGTTGGCAAGGACACAGAGAAAATAACTCTTTCAGACTGTTGGTGGGAATGTAAATTGATGCAGTCACTGGGAAAACTAGGAGGTTTTTTAATAGGGAGGTTCCTATTTCAAAAAATAAAGATAGAACTACCATATTATCCAGCAATCCCCCTTCTGGGTATATATACAAAGGAATTGAAATCAAAATTTCAAAGAGATATCTACACTCCCATGTGTGTTGCAGCATTATTCACAACACCCAAGACATGAAAGCAACTTAAGAACCTGGAGGACATTATATACGCCAAGTGAAATAAGCAAATACAGAAAGATAAATGCTATGGGATACCATCTGTATCATGAAAATAGTCAAACTCATAGAAGCAAAAAGTGGAATGGTGGTTGTCAGGGTTGGTGGAGAGAGAGAACAAGGAGGTATTAGTCAAAGAGTACAAACTTTCAGTTATAAAACATGAGTAACTTCTAGAGATCTACTGTAGAGCATGGTGACTATAGTTAACATTACTGTACTATATGCTTAAAAATTTGCTAAGAGGGTAGATCTTAAGTATTCTTGCTATAAGAAAAATAATAAATAAGAGGTGGGAAAAAAACTTTCAGAGATGAGGGATAGGCTTATGGCATACATTATGGTGATAATTCCACAGGGGTAGACTTATCTTCAAACTTATAAAGTTGTATACATTATGTACAAATTTTTGTATGTTGAAAAACAAAAGGAAACACAGTAAGGGAGAGGGTGGAAGGTCATGGTATCAGAGAGTAGCAGGAAGCTAGACCAGGCAGATCTTGAGGCCCTGCTTTTACTCTAAGTGATTGAAAACATCCACTTACCTAATTCTCCATCTACTTATCTATCCATCCATATGTCTACCTATCTGTCCATCTAGCTATCTAATATGTCTCTTGTCTATCTATCCTCCATCAATCTTTATCCATCTACCTATCACAGTGTGACCCGTGTTATAAATATCAGTGTCCATACCATAGGTCTCCTACTAGATTTTGAGATTCTTGATGGTAGGGGCTGTGTCTTACTCATGTCTTTATCCTATGAAGTGCCTGACATTTTGTAAGCTGTCAATAAATTAATTAGTAAGTGCCTAAATATGTGGACATCAAGCAGCACAAAAATCCTGCTCCTTATATTTTTAATACAAGAATATGATTCTTGCCTTGGTAGCATGGTTCTTGAGATCAAAGGCTATACACTGTGTGATCCTAGGTAGAAGTAAAGGGTTAGGAGAAGCTCCTAAGTGCTACTGATAGACTGAGACTCTCCTTAGGAAATTCATCACCTAGAGTATGTGTGGATAATTCTAACACTTCTATTACTACTTCCTTCATTCTCCTTAACCTTAGAACCTAGAAGCTTTTGCCTTAATAGCAATGCTGACAAGTGCTATGGATGACAAATTTTTTTCTTTGACTCTATGCCTAAACAATATAAATAATAAGCTCAATATTGGGGTATATCAGCAAAGCAGCTATGTTCGTTTCCAACCAGCTAGTCTTATTCTCAGTCATGCTGAAAAACAGTGACCCTGAAAATCCATGCAGAGATTTGAACTGGATGAGAGAAAATTCCAAAAAATAGATTGTGTGGCCCAGGAGAAATCAATTGTGGCATTATTTACTCTAGAGGAGGCAATTCTCAGCCCAGCAGTTACATGATGTGTAGAGGTTTTATTCTGAGTTTTATGGACTTCCTCTGGAGAGCAGGCATAGAAGTTATCCAGATGAACAAAAATTATTGAGACCACCAAAGACCCAAGAATGCCCTCACTGTTGCCTCATAAATAAAATCTATGTAAATTAGTTTGTTGCATAGTAGAAGAGAGACAAGAGTAGAACAGAATGAAGAGGAACTGTCTTGTAGAATCCCACCCTACCATCTTGCAGTATCCTTAGCCTTTCGTTAAGAACAAGTCCTCAGTGAACAAGGCAACCGGATTACAGCAGAATTCCAAATGTAAGGTGCAAACGGATGTCCTGTGAGTTTATTTTGCTTCCCCACAGAAATTGTTCTAAAATTTGAATGCCCCTCAAGATCTATTTTGGATGGTAAAATAATACTGGAAAAAAATAGTATTTGCCATGAATTCTGAAAAGAATGATGGGGTTCTTGATAACAGGCATTTGGGTACACACACAGACTCCTCTACTTTATCCTAATTCTGATTCAAAATCCAGGCTGAGAGGACAGATAAGAGTGTATGTGAGGTTTTTTTTTTTGAAGACTTTCAACTTTGAAATGAGGTTATTTCACGTTTTTAAATCATAGAGAGAGAGCTTTGTAAGCAGTTCCTTCCCAGCAGCCTCTGCCAGATCTTCAAAGATTGAATTTTTTCCTGGCTGGAGAAATTCTTTTCTACAATAGTAGGAGTTGATTTTTCTCCACAGTCAGTTCTCCCTTTGAACACTTAGGATGCAGTGAGCTGCTTTTGATCAGGTTGAGATGGCGGGCCAAAATCCATAAGGACTAGATGTCATTGGATTTCCCAGAAGGTGTTCCTGCCGTGCCCTTCACTTGTGCTTGACAGGTCACAGAGGTTTCTTCCTCACGTCGCTATGTTTCTTGTACAAGTTGATTGTTTTCCCTGCTGAAGTGTACTCACATCAGAAGATGAAAACACTATCACTGAGTATTTTGATTATTTTTGTGCTTAAGGTGTTTTTTTTTGTTGTTTTTTGAGGGGTTTTTTTTGCTATGGCTTCTGGAGCATAAATTATTACTGCAACAATCCACAGTATCATCACCATTAGTGTGAATCCGAATCTCTCTGTTCACTTTACATTTCTCTCACAAAGCACCATACAAATCAGAAGTGTCCTTAAGATATTCCAGTGCCAACTCTGTACCTTCATTTCAACGAAGTGAGGTTTTGTCCTTTTATTTTTAATTGGTCTCTCCTATGTGCTTCTAAAGCCCATCATTTGTGCCTTTTAAAAGTGCTTGCTTTCCCAGCACCACTTATTGAAAAGGCTGTCTTTTCTCCATTGTGTATGCTTGCCTCCTTTATCAAAGATAAGGTGACCATATGTGCATGGGTTTATCTCTGGGCTTTCTATCCTGTTCCACTGAGCTATATTTCTGTTTTTGTACCAGAACTATACTGTCTTCATTACTGTAGCTTTGTAGTATAGTCTGAAGTCAGGGAGCCTGATTCCTCCAGCTGCGTTTTTCTTTCTCAAGATTGCTTTGATCTTGAGAGTGAAAAATGGAGCTGGAGGAATCCAGCTTGCTGACTTCAGACTATACTACAAAGCTACAGTAATCAAGACAGTTTGGTACTGGCACAAAAACAGAAATATAGATCAGTGGAACAGGATAGAAAGCCCAGAGATAAACCCATGCACATATGGTCACCTTATCTTTGATAAAGGAGGCAAGCATACACAGTGGAGAAAAGACAGTCTCTTCAATAAGTGGTGCTGAGAAAACTGGACAGGTACATGTAAAATTATGAAATTAGAACATTCCCTAACACCATACACAAAAATAAATTCAAAATGGATTAAAGACCTAAATGTAAGGCCAGACACTATCAAACTTTTAGAGGAAAACATAGGCAGAACACTGTATGACATAAATCATTGCAAGATCCTTTTTGACCCAACTCCTAGAGAAATGGAAATAAAAACAAAAATAAATAAATGGGACCTAATGAAACTTAAAAGCTTTTGCACCACAAAGGAAACCATAAACAAGACCAAAAGACAACCCTCAGAATGGGAGAAAATATTTGCAAATGAAGCAACTGAAAAGGATTAATCTTCAAAATTTACAAGCAGCTCATGCAGCTCAATAACAAAGAAACAAACAACCCAATCCAAAAATGGGCAGAAGGCCTAGACATTTCTCCAAAGAAGATATACAGATTGCCAACAAACACATGAAAGAATGCTCAACATCATTAATCATTAGAGAAATGCAAATCAAGACTACAATGAGGTATCATCTCACACCGGTCAGAATGGTCATCATCAAAACATCTAGAAACAATTAATGCTGGAGAGGGTGTGGAGAAAAGGGAACACTCTTGCACTGTTGGTGGGAATGTAAATTGATACAGCCACTATGGAGAACAGCATGGAGGTTCCTTAAAAAACTAAAAATAGAACTACCATACGACCCAGCAATCCCACTACTGGGCATATACCCTGAGAAATCCATAATTCAAAAAAAGTCATGTACCAAAATATTCATTGCAGCTCTATTTACAATAGCCAGGACATGGAACCAACCTAAATGTCCATCAACAGATGAGTGGATAAAGAAGATGTGGCACATATATACAATGGAATATTACTCAGCCATAAAAAGAAATGAAATGGAGGTATTTGTAGTGAGGTGGATGGACCTAGAGTCTGTCATACAGAGTGAAGTAAGTCAGAAAGAGAAAAACAAATACAGTATGCTAACACATATATACGGAATCTAAGGAAAAAAAAAAAAAAGGTCATGAAGAACCTAGTGGTAAAACGGGAATAAAGACACAGACCTACTAGAGAATGGACTTGAGGATATGGGGAGGGGGAGGGGTGAGATGTGACAGGGTGAGAGAGTGTCATGGACATATATACACTACCAAACGTAAAATAGATAGCTAGTGGGAAGCAGCCGCATAGCACAGGGAGATCAGCTTGGTGCTTTGTGACCACCTAGAGGGGTGGGAGAGAGAGGGTGGGAGGGAGGGAGATGCAAGAGGGAAGAGATATGGGAACGTATGTGTATGTACAACTGATTCACTTTGTTATAAAGCAGAAACTAACACACAATTGTAAAGCAATTATACTCCAATAAAGATGTTTAAAAAAAAAGTGCTTGCTGTATTTTGCTTTGTGTCTTTTTCCCTCTCCACTTCTGCTTTCTTGCCTACAGAATATACATTCTTGAAGGGTCTTAAACACCCTTGTATCTTTCTCAAAATATACTTCAATGCCTGGCAAATGATCAACATTAGTAACTTAGTCAATAAAAAATAGAGAATGAATGAATGAGTGAATGATGGCATCCCACATCTTTACTCACATTGCGCAGCTAATGCTATTTTATCAATGAATTCTTTGCCGGCAGTAGCTGTCCTTGCTAACTGAAGAAAAAATGCCCTTCTCTTTTTCTTCTTTTTCCCTTGGATTGCCAGCTGAACATGTTTAGACATTGCTGATCAGGGCTTGATTCTCTTCTGATCCTAATGATCATCCTATTGATGAAAATCAGTTGCTCTCAATCTGAAGCATGCATAGAATCACCTAGAAAGCGTGTTAAAATACATATGGCTGAACTCCATCTCCAGTTTCTTATTCAACATGTCTGAGATGTGCCTGGGAATTTGTTTTACTAACAAGCTCGCAGATGATGTTGATGCTGCTGGTCCAGAGACTACACTTTGAGAACCACTGGATCAACCAGTCACCTGGGGAATTTTTGTGCCAAATTTGTGGCCTTATTTGTTAGTTATTAGGAGGAGAAGGGTCCAAAAAAGAAGAGTAGAGTCAGTTGAGACATTTTTAGTCTTCTGGTTGGAAAGTTCGAAATCATCACTGACTACAAATGGAAAGTTTGAGTGAAGATGTGCACCAACTATAGTGCTTGCCAAGTTCCAAATACAAGGAATCATCAATAGACAAGGGGGAAATCAGAAAGAACTGTGTCTTGATGTGCTCAGGTTACTAAAAATTTCTCAGTAAACCCTTGCTGCTTGCTAAATTGCTCATTGAATTACATGTTCTAAATATGCAATGAGTTTAATGTTAATTCTACAGAGGTCCAAAAAGTCTCATGTTTGGTCAATAACATTTTTGTTTAGTTGAAATCTACCTCTGCTCTTCAGTTATTAAAAGTGAAAAACGAGGGAGGAGGGGCAAGATGGCGGAAGAGTAAGACGCGGAGATCACCTTCCTTCCCACAGATACAGTAGAAATACATCTACACATGGAACTGCTCCTACAGAACACCCACTGAACGCTGGCAGAAGACGTCAGACCTCCCAAAAGGCAAGAAAATCCCCACGTACTTGGGTAGGGTAAAAGAAAAAAGAAATAACAGAGACAAAAGAATAGGGATGGGACCTGCGCCAGTGGGAGGGAGCTGTGAAGGAGGAAAGGTTTCCACACACTAGGAAGCCCCTTCGCGGGCGGAGACTGTGGGTGGCAGAGGGGGGAAGCTTCAGAGCCACGGAGGAGAGCGCAGCCACAGGGGTGCGGAGGGCAAAGCAGAGAGATTCCCACACAGAGGCTCAGCGCCAAGCAGCACTCACCAGCCCGAGAGGCTTGTCTGCTCAGCCGCCGGGTCAGGCGGGGGCTGGGAGCTGAGGCTCGGGCTTCGGTGCTAGCTGGGAGGGAGTCCGGGAAAAAGTCTGCAGCTGCCGAAGAGGCAAGAGACTTTTTCTTGCCTCTTTGTTTCACAGCGCGCAAGGAGAGGGGATTCAGAGCGCCGCCTAAACGAACTCCAGAGACGGGCGCGAGCCGCGGCTATCAGCGCGGATCGCACAGCAAAAGGGGCGCGGAGGGAAAAACGGAGAGATTCCCACACAGAGGCTCGGCGTGGAGCAGCACTCACCAGCCCGAGAGGCTTGTCTGCTCACCCACCGGGGCAGGCGGGGGCTGGGAGCCGAGGCTCAGGCTTCGGTCAGATCGCAGGGAGAGGACTGGGGCTGGCAGCGTGAACACAGCCTGAAGGGGTTGGCGCGCCGCAGCTAGCCAGAAGGGAGCCTGAGAGGAGGTCTGCAGCCGCCAAAGAGGCAAGAGACTTTTTCTTGCCTCTTTGTTTCGCGGCGCGCAAGGAGAGAGGATTCAGAGCGCCGCCTAGAAGAACTCCAGAGACGGGCGTGAGCCGCGGCTATCAGCGCGGACCCCAGAGACGAGACGGGCAGGAGACGCTAAGGCTGCTGCTGCCTCCACCAAGAAGCCTGTGTGCGAGCCCAGGTCACTCTCCACACTGCCCCTCCCAGGAGCCGGTGCAGCTCGCCACTGCCAGGCTCCCCTGATCCGGGGAAAACTTACCTGGGAGAACGCACGGCGCACCTCAGGCTGCTGCAACGTCACACCGGCCTCTGCCGCCACAGGCTCGCCCTGCCTCCTCCTTATCGCTCCCTCCCCGCGGGCTGAGTGAGCCAGAGCCCCTGAAGCAGCTGCTCCTTTAACCCCGTTCTGTCTGGGCAGGGAACGGATGCCCTCAGGCGACCTACATGCAGAGGCGGGTCCAAATCCAAAGCTGAACCCTGGGAGCTGTACGAACAAAGAAGAGAAAGGGAAATCTCTCCCAGCAGCCTCAGAAGCAGCGGATTAAAGCTCCGCAAACAACTTGATGTGCTTGCATCTGTTGAATACCTGAATAGACAACGAATTATCCCAAATTCAAGAGGTGGACTTTGGGAGCAGGATATATTAATTTTTCCCCTTTCCCTTTTTTTGAGAGTGTATATGTGTATGCTTCTGGGTGAGATTTTGTGTGTATAGCTTTGCTTTCACCATTAGTCCTAGGGTTAGGTCTGCCCGGTTTTTTTTTTTTTTTTTTTACTTAAAAAAATTTTTTTTCCTAATATATGTTTTCTTAATAATTTTTTCCTTATTTTCTATTTTTAGAAATTAGAAAAAATTTTTAATAAGTATTTTCATATTTTTTATTTTAAAAAATTAATTTTTTTTCTTAATAAATTTTTTTCCTTAATTTTTTTCTTATTTTTTACTATAAAAAATTAATAAATCTATTTTTAAAAATTAAAAAAAAATTTTCTGAATATATTTACTCTTAATTTTTTTCTTATTTTTTATTATAATAGCTTTATTTTATTTTATTTTATCCTCTTTCTTTCTTTCTTTTTATTTTTTTCACCCTTTTATTCTGAGCTGTGTGGATGAAAGGCTCTTGGTGCTCCAGCCAGGCATCAGGGCTGTGCCTCTGAGTTGGGAGAGCCAACTTCAGGACACTGGTCCACAAGAGACCTCCCAGCTCCACATAATACCAAATGGCAAAAATCTCTCAGAGATCTCCATCTCAACATCAAGACCCAGCTTCACTCAACGACCAGCAAGCTACAGTGCTGGACACTCTATGCCAAACAACTAGCATGACAGGAACACAGCCCCATCCATTAGCAGAGAGGCTGCCTAAAATCATAATAAGGCCAGAGACACCCCAAAACACACCACCAGACGTGGACATGCCCTCCAGAAACACAAGATCCAACCTCATCCACCAGAACACAGGCAATAGTCCCCTCCACCAGGAAGCCTACACAACCCACTGAACCAACCTTAGCCACTGGGGACAGATACCAAAAACAACGGGAACTATGAACCTGCAGCCTGTGAAAAGGAGACCCCAAACACAGTAAGATAAGCAAAATGAGAAGACAAAAAAACACACAGCAGGTGAAGGAGCAGGGTCAAAACACACCAGACCTAACAAATAAAGAGGAAATAGGCAGTCTACCTGAAAAAGAATTCAGAATAATGATAGTAAAGATGATCCAAAATCTTGGAAATAGAATAGACAAAATGCAAAAAAGCATTTAACAAGGACCTAGAAGAACTAAAGAGGAACCAAGAAATGATGAAAAACACAATAAATGAAATTAAAAATACTCTAGACAGGATCAATAGCAGAATAACTGAGGCAGAAGAACGGATAAGTGACCTGGAAGATAAAATAGTGGAAATAACTACTGCAGAGCAGAATAAAGAAAAGAGAATGAAAAGAACTGAGGACAGTCTCAGAGACCTCTGGGACAACAGTAAACACAGCAACATTCGAATTATACGGGTCCCAGAAGAAGAAGAGAAAAAGAAAGGGACTGAGAAAATATTTGAAGAGATTATAGTTGAAAACTTCCCTAATATGGGAAAGGAAATAGTTAATCAAGTCCTGGAAGCACAGAGAGTCCCATACAGGATAAATCCAAGGAGAAACACGCCAAGACACATATTAATCAAACTATCCAAAATTAAATATAAAGAAAACATATTAAAAGCAGCAAGGGAAAAACAACAAATAACACACAAGGGAATCCCCATAAGGTTAACAGCTGATCTTTCAGCAGAAACTCTGCAAGCCAGAAGGGAGTGGCAGGATATACTTAAAGTCATGAAGGAGAAAAACCTACAACCAAGGTTACTCTACCCAGCAAGGATCTCATTCAGATGTGATGGAGAAATTAAAACCTTTACAGACAAGCAAAAGCTGAGAGAGTTCAGCACCACCAAACCAGCTTTACAACAAATGCTAAAGGAACTTCTCTAGGCAAGAAACACAAGAGAAGGAAAGCACCTACAATAACAAACCCAAAACATTTAAGAAAATGGGAATAGGAACATACATATCAATAATTACCTTAAATGTAAATGGATTAAATGCTCCCACCAAAAGACACAGACTGGCTGAATGGATACAAAAACAAGACCCATATATATGCTGTCTAAAAGAGATCCACTTCAGACCTAGGGACAAATACAGACTGAAAGTGAGGGGATGGAAAAAGATATTCCATGCAAATGGAAATCAAAAGAAAGCTGGAGTAGCAATTCTCATATCAGACAAAATAGACTTTAAAATAAAGACTATTACAAGAGACAAAGAAGGACACTACATAATGATCAAGGGATTGATCCAAGAGGAAGGTATAACAATTGTAAATATTTATGCACCCAACATAGGAGCGCCTCAATACATAAGGCAAATACTAACAGCCATAAAAGGGGAAGTCGACAGTAAACAGCCCACTTTCACCAATGGACAGATCATCCAAAATGAAAATAAATAAGGAAACACAAGCTTTAAACGACACATTAAACAAGATGGACTTAACTGATATTTATAGGACATTCCACCCAAAAACAACAGAATACACATTTTTCTCAAGTGCTCATGGAACATTCTCCAGGATAGATCATATCTTGGGTCACAAATCAAGCATTGGTAAATTTAAGAAAATTGAAATTGTATCAAGTATCTTTTCTGACCACAATGCTACGAGACTAGGTATCAATTACAGGAAAAGATCTGTAAAAAATACAAACACATGGAGGCTACACAATACACTACTTAATAACGAAGTGATCACTGAAGAAATCAAAGGAGAAATCAAAAAATACCTAGAAACAAATGACAATGGAGACACGACGACCCAAAACCTATGGGATGCAGCAAAAGCAGTTCTAAGAGGGAAGTTTATAGCAATACAAGCCTACATCAAGAAACAGGAAACATCTCGAATAAACAACCTAACCTTGCACCTAAAGCAATTAGAGAAAGAAGAGCACAAAAAAACCTCAAAGCTACCAGAAGGAAAGAAATCATAAAGATCAGATCAGAAATAAAGGGAAAAGAAATGAAGGAAACAATAGAAAAAATCAATGAAACTAAAAGCTGGTTCTTCAAGAAGATAAACAAAATTGATAAACCATTAGCCAGATTCATCAAGAGAAAAAGGGAGAAGATTCAAATCAATAGAATTAGAAATGAAAAACGAGAAGTAACCACTGACACTGCAGAAATACAAAAGATCATGAGAGATTACTACAAGCAACTCTATGCCAATAAAATGGACAATGTGGAAGAAATGGACAGATTCTTAGAAATGCACAACCTACTGAGATTGAACCAGGAAGAAATAGAAAATATGAACAGACCAATCACAAGCACTGAAATTGAAACTGTGATTAAAAATCTTCCAACAAACAAAAGCCCAGGACCAGATGGCTTCACTGGCGAATTCTATCAAACATTTAGAGAAGAGCTAGCACCTATCCTTCTCAAACTCTTCCAAAATATTGCAGAGGGGGGAACACTCCCCAACTCATTCCACGAGGCCACCATCACCCTGATACCAAAACCAGACAAAGATGTTACAAAGAAAGAAAACTACAGGCCAATATCACTGATGAACATAGATGCAAAAATCCTCAACAAAATACTAACAAACAGAATCCAACAGCACATTAAAAGGATTATACACCATGATCAAGTGAGGTTTATTCCAGGAATGCAAGGATTCTTCAATATATGCAAATCTATCAACGTGATACACCATATTAACAAATTGAAGGAGAAAAACCATATGATCATCTCAATAGATGCAGAGAAAGCTTTCGACAAAATTCAACACCCATTTATGATAAAAGTCCTGCAGAAAGTAGGCATAGAGGGAACTTTCCTCAACATAATAAAGGCCATATATGACAAACCCACAGCCAACATTGTCCTCAATGGTGAAAAACTGAAACCATTTCCACTAAGATCAGGAACAAGACAAGGTTGCCCACTCTCACCACTATTATTCAACATAGTTTTGGAAGTGTTAGCCACAGCAATCAGAGAAGACAAAGAAATAAAAGGAATCCAAATCGGAAAAGAAGAAGTAAAGCTGTCACTGTTTGCAGATGACATGATACTATACATAGAGAATCCTAAAACTGCCACCAGAAAACTACTAGAGCTAATCAATGAATTTGGTAAAGTAGCAGGATACAAAATTAATGCACAGAAATCTCTTGCATTCCTATATACTAATGATGAAAAATCTGAAAGTGAAATTAAGAAAACACTCCCTTTTACCATTGCAACAAAAAGAATAAAATATCTAGGAAGAAACCTACCTAAGGAGACAAAAGACCTGTATGCAGAAAATTATAGGACACTGATGAAAGAAATTAAAGATGATACAAATACATGGAGAGATATACCATGTTCTTGGATTGGAAGAAGCAACATTGTGAAAATGACTCTACTACCCAAAGCAATCTACAGATTTAATGCAATCCCTATCAAACTACCACTGGCATTTTTCACAGAACTAGAACAAAAAATTTCACAGTTTGTATGGAGACACAAAAGACCCCGAATAGCCAAAGCAATCTTGAGAACGAAAAATGGAGCTGGAGTAATCATGGTCCCTGACTTCAGACTATATTACAAAGCTACAGTAATCAAGACAGTTTGGTACTGGCACAAAAACAGAAATATAGATCAATGGAACAGGATAGAAAGCCCACAGATAAACCCACGCACATATGGTCACCTTATCTTTGATAAAGGAGGCAAGCATATACAGTGGAGAAAAGACAGTCTCTTCAATAAGTGGTGCTGGGAAAATTGGACAGGTACATGTAAAAGTATGAAATTAGAACACACCCTGACACCATACACAAAAATAAACTCAAAATGGATTAAAGACCTAAGTGTAAAGCCAGACACTATCAAACTCTTAGAGGAAAACATAGGCAGAACACTCTATGACATACATCACAGCAAGATCCTTTTTGACCAAGCTCCTAGAGAAATGGAAATAAAAACACAAATAAACAAATGGGACCTAATGAAACTTAAAACCTTTTGCACAGCAAAGGAAACCATAAACAAGACCAAAAGACAACCCTCAGAATGGGAGAAAATATTTGCAAATGAAGCAACTGACAAAGGATTAATCTCCAAGATTTACAAGCAGCTCATGCAGCTCAATAGCAAAAAAACAAACAACCCAATCCAAAAATGGGCAGAAGACCTAAATAAACATTTCTCCAAAGAAGATATACAGATGGCCGACAGACACATGAAAGAATGCTCAACATCCTTAATCATTAGAGAAATGCAAATCAAAACTACAATGAGGTATCATCTCACACCGGTCAGAATGGCCATCATCAAAAAATCTAGAAACAATAAATGCTGGAGAGAGTGTGGGAAAAAGGGAACACTTTTGCACTATTGGTGGGAATGTAAATTGATACAGCCACTATGGAGAACAGCATGGAGGTTCCTTAAAAAACTAAAAATAGAACTACCATATGACCCAGCAATCCCACTACTGGGCATATACCCTGAGAAAACCATAATTCAAAAAGAGTCATGTACCAAAATGTTCATTGCAGCTCTATTTACAATAGCCAGGACATGGAAGCAACCAAAGTGTCCATCATCGGATGAATGGATAAAGAAGATGTGGCACATATAAACAATGGAATATTACTCAGCCATAAAAAGAAATGAAATGGAGGTATTTGTAATGAGGTGGATGGAGTTACAGTCTGTCACACAGAGTGAAGTAAGTCAGAAAGAGAAAAACAAATACAGTATGCTAACACATATATATGGAATCTAAGGAAAAAAAAAAAAAGGTCATGAAGAACCTAGTGGCAAGGTGGGAATAAAGACACAGACCTACTAAAGAATGGACTTGAGGATATGGGGAGGGGGAGGGGTGAGATGTGACAGGGTGAGAGAATGTCATGTACATATATACACTACCAAATGTAAAATAGATAGCTAGTGGGAAGCAGCCTCATAGCACAGGGAGATCAGCTCGGTGCTTTGTGACCACCTAGAGGGGTGGGATAGGGAGGGTGGGAGGGAGGGAGATGCAAGAGGGAAGAGATATGGGAACATATGTATATGTATAACTGATTCACTTTGTTTTAAAGCAGAAACTAACACACCATTGTAAAGGAATTATACTTCAATAAAGATATAAAAAAAAAAGTGATAAACACTTTAGGGCAGGGGGTGGGGGGAAATTGGATGTAAGTAGTCAAAAAGTACCAGCTTCCAGTTATAAGAAAAATGAGTATTAGGGATGTAATGTACAACATGATAAATATAATTAACACTGCCATATGTTATTTATGACACTCGTTAAGACAGTAAATCCTGAGTTCCCATCACAAGGAAAACTTATTTTTCTTTTTCTTTTATTTTATATGTATATGAGATGACAGATGCTCACTAAATGTATTGTGGTAATTGGTTCATGATATAAGTCAAATCATTATGCTGTACACAAACTTATACAGTGCTGTATGTCAATTATATCTCAATGAAACTGGAAGAAAAATGAAATAAAATAGAAAAAGGAAAAAAAAGTAAAAAAAAAAAGAAGAAAAAGAGAAACACTTTAAATGACCTTCCTAAAGATAAGACAGTTTAGAAGACTAATGCACTGACATTCAATTATCAATATTTACATTAAAAAGTTAAGTTTAGAAGTAAATGTAGCATAAAAGACAAAAATAATTCACTTATTAAGACATCCTGGGATTTTAAGTGATATCTAGTGGTTTTAAGGGATATCTAATATAGATTTTATAAATTCATGGTAAAATAGCAATGATGAAACAATAAGCACATCTTGCAAAAATTAAAAATAAGATTTACTGTCAAGCAATATCCACAATCTGAAAGATATTTCCACTACTAAAATGTTGACGGATTTACATTGCAGGCTGAAATTAGTGATAACTGGTACAAAACTAATGAAATAAAAGATGAGAATTCATTAAACTCCAAGCTATCAATTAGTGATAGCATTTGGCTGTGAGTAACCAAATATTTGACAAAATAGGGACCTTAAATAGGGTTTATTTTTTCTCATAGAACAAGTCTGGAGATGGAAGATCACTTGTGTAATCAAATAAATTAATAAAAGCATAAGGAAAATAGAAATTAATCTGAAAGCAAATAACAGTAGAACTGATAGATTCAATAGCCGATTTAAAAAAAAATTGCTGTAAAGAACAAAATTCCTGACAGTCTAATTCAGGAAAACTGCTCCACAAAATAATAAAGTGAAAGAGGCTGTTTACCCCTCCACGCCCCACCCCCACAAACACCTCTTTCAGTAGCTGAGGCCTCCCAGGGGTTATCACAATAAAGTAATGGAAACAGAGATGGATACTGAAGTATTTAATTACTTTGTGATGTATATAAACAAAAAGAGCAACGAGTTATCAAGTACAGCTCAAAAGAGTCAACTTCCATTTAATTTTATAAAAAAATAAATCCTTCTCCAAGTTGTAACATTTTCCCCAATCCTCTCCTGTGATGCCTTTCTCACATCACCATAGCAACTCTTGTTCTTTAACAAACAGTAACTGCCATCCTGTAAGAAGATGAAGTAAACGATCCTGACGATGTCATTTTTCTCCCAGAGTCAGAGGTGTTTCCTTGGATGTTTCCCCTTGTGGGTAGCCCTGTAGACTTGGAATGTTGCAGCCAATCAGGATTAGAAAGACAACCTCCTGACTCTGGGCCTCCAGATTTCTTGTATTAGTGATATTTACTCAAAACCACATATGCTTTCCCCATACCAAAGTTACCTTATAATTTTTATATATAGCATATATGATGAATATGACTCTCTAACTCAGCCATTCTTAAATGCAACAGTGGGAAGAAAATATCAGAGACGCCAAGGAAATTTTTCAAGTTTCAAATCTAACTACCCATGTCTTTCCATGCAAAGATTTACTTTCTCCATCTTTTCTCCCCAACACCACAGCCCAGATTTATGTAATCACTGCCACAGTAAACTCCTGCTAGAGTTGGTGTATGAAAAATATTGCAAGTATGGCCCGACTACTATCACATTCAAAACGGATAATGTTAAATAGAACAATATATAAGGGAAGGAAGGAATCATCAGTTTGCATATGAAATCTCAAAGACTCACTAGCCAGTTGGAAAGTCACTATGCAGAAGAGCAGAAGGGAATATGAATGTAGGCCAAATGAAGGAGGTAGATTTGACCTATCCTCTGGAAACCCATTATATTTCACTAAAATTCTATTTGATTTTTCCTTTTTCAAAATATTCCTGAAAGGTGTAATCATACACATAGAACAGATTCAATGGCAATATTTTGGGAATCTGAGTGGAGGCATATAGGCTTTCCTTGTTTCATTTAAACAACAATTGCTTAACTTTGAAATTATTTCAAATAAAAAGGAAAAATATTTTAAAAAGGAAATATGGTTTCTGTTTCCACATGTAAGAAGTTTGGAAGTTGCACCCTGTCCTAACAAGTAAAAAGCTGAGCAGACTGAAAAATCAAAAACTCTTCTTGGGTCCTTTAAAGAAGGAAAGACATAGAGCAAACCACTCCCCACAAGATTGGAGAGAGAGGCAAATACAGAGAGTCACAACTTAGCAGAGCAGAGACTCAAAAGCAGAAACCTCCTCAGCAACCAGTGCCTGAGCAGAAAACCTGAACTGTAATTGACAAATTTCTGGAAGCTCAGTGTAGACAACCCTGAGAGTTAAAAACTCCAGTGAAACCGAATCATATAGGGGTGCTCACAGCACTGTGAGATATGCCTCCAGGAGCTGGGCCAGCCCCCACCCCATTAAATATCAGAGCTGCCTCAGCTTCTGGATGGGGGGTATGTGTGTGTGTTGGGTGGGGGGATGAATCATTTAAAATACACCAGAGCCCTCTGTTCTTCACAAGACCTACCCTTAGAGGAAATTAGTTAACCAGAGCTTTACCTGCTGGGATGCCATCAGAGACCTGAGGGCATACCCAACTCCAGCCCATCTTGTCACATCTAAGGAGGAGAAAAAAATAACTGAGAAACCCTTATGAAGGTCATGGTTCAGAGGCATACACTCACTAACAAACTGAGGCCTAATCATAGGACTAGAGAAAGCTTCCCCCAACCCCACTTCACCACCACATTACTAAAGGCCTATTTACAGTGGTTCCTTTTACCCAGGATATCAAAGCCACCTACCAAGAAAAAAATTAAAAGGCATAACAAAAAGCAAAAAAAAACTTAATTTGAAGAGACAGAGCAAGCATCGGAACCACACATGGCAGGGATGTCAGAATTATAAGACCAGGAGTTTGAAACAACCATGATTAATATGCTCAGGGTTCTAATGGATAAAGTGGACAGCATGCAGGAACAGATGGGAAATATAAGCAGGGGGATGAAAATCCTAGAAAAGAACAAAAGATAAATTCTAGAGATAAAAATCACTGTAACAGAAATGAAGAATGCCTTTGATGGGTTTAATAGTAGACTGAACACAGCTGAGGAAAGAGTCTCTGAGCTAGAGGATAGATCAATAGAATCCTCAAAAACAAAGAGAGAACAAGGACTGAAAAAACAGAACAGAACATCCAAGGACTGTGGAAAACTACAAAAGATATAACATATGAGAAGTGGAAATGCCACAAGTAGCAAAAAGAAAGAAAGGAACAGAAAAAATATTTAAAACAGGAATGACTGAGAATTTCCCCCAAATTAATGTCAAACACAAAACAACAGATCCAAGAATCTCAGAGAACACCAAGCAGGATAAAGACCAGAGAAAAACTATACCTAGGCGTACCATCTTCAAACTACACAATATCAAAGATAAAGAAAAAATCCTAAAACCAGAGGGGAAAAAAAAAAAAAACACCTTATCTAGAGAGGACCAAAGATAAGAATTACATCCAACTTCTTCACAGAAACCACACATGCAAGAAGAGAGTGGAGTAAATTACTTAAAGTGTTGATGAAAATAAAATCACCAACCTAGAATTCTGTACCCTGTGAAATTATCCTTCTGAAATGAAGTAGAAAAAGACTTTCTCAAACAAAAATTGAGGTAATTTGTTGCCAATAGACCAACCTTGCAAGAAATGTTAAAAGAAGTTCTCTAGAGAGAAGGAAAATAATTCAGGCCCAAAACTCAGATCTATATAAATAAAGGAAGAATATTGAAGGAGGAATAAGTATAAGTAACATAAAAACTTTTAATTTTTTTCATCAAACAGATAACAGTTTGTTCAAAACAATAGCAACAATGTGCTTGATTATGGATGCTTTTGTATAAATCATGTGTACATTCATACAGGCTTATGTCTGCTTATGTATTAGTAAAATGAACAATAACAATGATACAAAGGACAAGAGTAAGGAATTAGGATGATTTTGTTATTATAAGGTACTCACTACCTGTTAAGTGGTGTAATATTATTTTAGAGTGGACTTGGATTAGTTGTAAATGTATATTGCAAACTCTAGGGCAAACACTAAAAAATGTATAAAATCAAAGTATAAATGATTTGCTAAAGGGGGAAATACAAGGCTAGTAAATGTATGAAAGCATTTCCACTTAACCAATTGGCAAAGAAATACAGGAAACAAATGTAATATATCATTTTTAAAACTATAATATTTAATACTGGTGGCATTATTAGAAATTATTAGAACCACTTATATTTTCATATAATTTGACTCAGAATAATTCTACTTCTGGACTCTATCTTGAGAAATCCAGTTAAAGATTAACATAGAAGGATATTCATCTTGGCATTGTTTATAACAGGAAAATAATTGAAATTGATCTAAACATACAACAATTAAGAAAATATTTAAAATAATTATGGTACTTCCATAATATAAATTATTTGTTAATAATAATAATGACACCTAACTTTTAAAACATGGAATGGTATAGTTTAGAATAATTAATATTTTTACAATATAATATTAATAGAAATGAGTGGGATACAAATCTATACATAAAATATGGACCTAATATACAATATAAGGAGCTATCTCTGGATTATAAATTGTGGGTTTTTTCTTTATATTCTCCATTTCTAAAGACTTTTGTTTAATGGAAATATACTACTTCTATATAAAAAGAGGTTATCTACAAACAATAAATGCTGGAGAGGGTGTGGAGGAAAGGGAACCCTCCTACACTGTTGATGGAAATGTAAATTAGTACAGCTACTTTGGAGAACAGTATGGAGGTTCCTTAAAAAAACTAAAAATAGAACTACCATGTAATCCAGCAATCCCACTCCTGGGCATATATCTGGAGAAAACCATACTTTGGAAAGATACATGCACCCCAATGTTCATTGCAGCACTATTTACAATAGCCAGGACATGGAAGCAACCTAAATGTCCATCAACAGAGGAATGTATAAAGAAGATATGGTACATATATACAATGGAATATTACTCAGCCACAAAAAAAAGAGTGAAATAATGCCATTTGCAGCAACATGGATGGATCTAGACGTTATCATACTAAGTGAAGTAAGTCAGACAGAGAAAGACGAATATCACATAATATCACTTATATGTGGAATCTAAAAAAAATGATACAAATGAACTTATTTGTAAAACAGAAACAGACTCACAGACTTAGAAAACCAACTTATGGTTACCAAAGGAGAAATGTGGGGGGGAGGGATAAATTAGGAGGTTGGGATTAACATATACACACTACTATATATAAATTTGATAATCAACAAGGAAGTACTGTATAGCACAGGGAGCTCTACTGAATACTCTGTAATAACCTATATGGGAAAAGAATCTGAAAAAGAATAGACACATGTATATGTATAACTAAATCACTTTGTTGTACACCTGAAACTAACACAACATTGTAAATCAACTATATTCCAATATAAAATTAAAATCCAGGTTAACATTTTTTTAAATCAAATTACTTTTCCCCGCACTACAAAGAATGGCTGATTTCCTAAACACATGTGTGTTGTGATCCTACAGAAACAAGAGGGAGTGTCTAGATATTAGGTAAATCATCTAGAAAACCCATGCTGAAGTCATTAAATTTGAGAACTCTGAAACTTAAGATAAATTCTGCCCTCCATCACCTCTATTTTTTTTTAATTTATTTATTTATGGCTGTGTTGGGTCTGTGTTTCTGTGCGAGGGCTTTCTCTAGTTGTGGCAAGCGGGGGCCACTCTTCATCACGGTGCGCGGGCCTCTCACTATCGCGACCTCTCTTGTTGCGGAGCACAGGCTCCAGACGCGCAGGTTCAGTAATTGTGGCTCACGGGCCCAGTTGCTCCGCGGCATGTGGGATCTTCCCAGACCAGGGCTCGAACCCATGTCCCCTGCATTGGCAGGCAGATTCTCAACCACTTCGCCACCAGGGAAGCCCCATCACTTCTATTTTATAACAGGTTTCTCAATTCACTCAATATTATTCTGCATAAAGCTCAGTAACTGAATAGAAAAGTATTATCACTTTAATGTTGAAATTGAAATTGCAGGTTATTGCAGCTGCCAAAAATCCAGCTAGTCCAAAAGGTCACTCTTCAATACTCTGTAATAACTTAAATGGGAAAAGAATTCAAAAAAGAATAGATACATGTATATGTATAACTGATCACTTTGCTGTACACATGAAACTAACACAACATTGCTAATCAACTATACTACAATATAAAATAAAAAATTTTAATGAATAAATCAGTATAAAAGTCTAGTATTTATACATGAAAAGGGGAAAAAACACTTTTTTAAACTAAATTGGTCAACTCTTTAATGTGAGGGGATCACCATTGGGGTAGCCTTAGTCTCATGGGTCCAGACTTGTCCATTAGGGCTAATCCCAAAGTTGCGTCCAGAGCCACAGTGCCCAAGGGATTGTGGTAAATTTATACTCTTCTGAAGGAGTAGATGGAACACGGGATCCTGAGTTTCCAGATCAGTGCTCTCCAAAGGATTTTTGATTGCACACCTTTATCAATTTTTTTAATTGAACATGCCCTCTCCCATATTTTGTATATGTACTGCAGTTACTACTTAATATCCCAAGGTGCAACATAGGACAAAGTTTAGTTAGTGATGGGTGTTTATCTGTAATTCAGCTAGCCTTCCTATTGGTTGAATTTTTTACACCATCTTGTCAGATGGTTGCTTTTACCATCTATGTGAATGCTGAAGACCTCTTTCAACTCCTAGAGAAGTAGCAGCAGATGTGCCTCGTCAGGATTTCCATGTCTGCTTGCATTATTAGAGCTCTTTACACCACATTTTCTCTGGAAGTATCTTAAGCCATTTGTCCATTGTTGGGTATTAGTTCAAGTTGAAATTAGATAACATCAAGTATTATTCCACCTAAGCGGTCACAAGTAAACAGCACATGTCACAAAACGCTGGAAGTAAACTGAGCGCTAACACTCTTGGCAAACCCCCCTGTAGTTTTGTGCTCTGAATTAGTCAGTAAACCTTATGTAGTAGTGCAGGTCCTTTTAGCAGCTACTACAGAGAAACCCCAAAACTTATCTAGCTTAACACAGAAGTCCAAAATGGTAGTTCAGCAGCAGCTTTCCTCCAAGAAGTGATTAATAGACCCAGGTCTTTTCCATTTTAAGCTTTTCTTATCTCTAAGATGTGGCTCCCAAGACCTCTGAGCTCATCTCCACGAAGTCATGAAGACCGTGTGTTGAGGGTCTTTCATGGAACAGGTCAAGGATGTGCATTACTTACTTCATATTCTGTTGACCAGAACTCAGTCAAATGACCACACCCAACTACAAGATCTCTACAGTGTAATCAACCTTGTGCCAGGAGGAAGAAGGAGGCTTGCAGAAGAGATGTTTACTCATTCCCATAACAGACAGACCAAATGATGCTATTGATGTCAACCTGCATATTAAAGATCAGTCAGGCTTAACCTGTTTTTCTTAAAATAAACATATCCATACAGGTTTTGCTTGGGTTTTTTTTTTTAACATTTCCAATAAACCAGTAAATAGAAAAATGTCAACACAAAATGAATGGATATCTACCTTCTTGTCTTCTGCTGACATTACTGAGAATATGAAAACTCTAAAACTAAGGAAAACTATAATTAGCCTCCAATCAGAAAATAAACATATAAGGATCAAGCTGTTATAAAGCAGTGGTTCTCAATCTAGGGTTCATAGACTGCAAAGATCTATGGGTTAGTATGTGTCATTGATATTGTAGGCAAAACTGTGCACATATGTGTATGTGTGTGTGTGTGTGTGTGTGTGTGTGTGTGTGTGTGTGTGTGTGTTTAGTTTTGCAGAGACAATGACCATCAGAATCTAGGAAGGGGATGTGACCAAAAATGTATGATTTTTAAAAACAGCAATTAAGAGGTAAATTTTCCTCAACTGGTTAACAAATAAAAATCCACAAATCTATCATCTGGATCCCATCAGAGTCATTCTACATAAATGTTTTAATAATATGTTGTTACAGTACTGTTCAATTATCAGCAATAAAGAAAAAAAATTGTCTCATTTTATATGATAGGATGGAGGTCACTGTAAGAGAAAGCATAGTCATGTGGTTTTATTCTGTGCTTCTCATGTTGACAAATACGAGGAGTTGAAGGATTCATTGTTGGTATTTAGATAGGCATATAGCAATTGGAAAGTGAACAAATCTGAGAATGCAGATTGGCAAATTACATTTTAATAAACTCTCAAGTTATCCCCTCTGCTGGGGAGAACATGGACCAATAAGATAATAATACTTTCCATAGGATGAATTACTGTTCACTATGCATATAGTCTAGGAAATTCCAATGAAAATCCATTTTTTTTCCTAACATGAACACCATAACCCAGTTTAAAAAATACTAGGGAATCTAACAGAATTTTGTCATTGTTTTTGCAGCCTGGTTCCTTGGTTATTAAAGGGTTGATAATATGTTACTTTTGCAAGATTTAAAGTTCTTCTGTGGCCTTTCTCATCTCTGAGATGGCCCACACTCTGTCTGTGGAATGTGTTTCTCTCTAAATAAATCCACTTCTTACCTGTCACTTTGTCTCTCACTAATTTTTTCTGTGATGAGACATCAAGAACCCGAGCTTCGTTAAATCCTGAAACCAGGTGTGTGATCTCAGTTGGAAAACTGTGGGTTTTGGCCAGTTTCGAGCCCCAGCCACATGGGTTCAAGTCCCAATCAGGGTTTTGGCCAGGTTTGGGTCCTGGCACGTGGGTTCAAGTCCCAATCTGAGGTGCAGCTGGTGACCATGAAGGGACAGTGATAAGGTAAGAAAACGTTGAGAGATAGATCTTGGTCCTAAAGAGGCCCATGAGATGCCATAAGCCAGATATACTGGGGAGGATGCTCTGCCAATGTCTGCTCATTTTTGACCAGCAGGTCAACCCTGTATGCTTACACACATCGAGCAGCAGATCCAGGGCAGAATTGTTAACCTCTATACTCTTCTCCTTGACTCTGAGGTTTTTCTCCTACATTCTTGTTCATTCCTGCTCTATTTCTTTCTTTCTTTCTTTCTTTCTTTCTTTCTTTCTTTCTTTCTTTCTTTCTTTCTTTCTTTCTTTCTTTCTTTCCTTCCTTCCTTCCTTCTTTCTTTCTTTCTTTCTTTCTTTCCTTCTTTCTTTCTTTCTTTTTTTTTCTTTTTTTCTTTCTTTCTTTCTTTCTTTCTTTCTTTCTTTCTTTCTTTCTTTCTTTCTTTCTTTCTTTCTTTCTTTCTTTCTCCTGTTAACACCAGAAGACCTGTATGACCACCAAGGTGTACTTTTTATTGCTTTTACTCCCCTCCCTCTGACCCTTACAAGTACTGACCCTTTATTCTCAACTTATAGCTAAACCAACTCCCACTCATCGTCAACACCTTCGGGGACATCTTCTGTGCCGTCTCTTTGTGACAACTTTTTGGGCACTAACACCTGGTTGGGAGACTACCTTAGAAGGGATAGCATCTAAAATCTCTTTTGTCCTTTATAGATATTTTTGTACTCTGATGCTGTTACAAAAAGTGCTTCATCATCAAGGAGATTCATAGAAAGGCTAAGGAAGCAGTTACAACAGTTCTACACCAAGATGATGGCTTTGCGAGGTTTCCAGACTATACTGACTTAAAACAAGGAGCTGTCCCACCCCTGCAGCTCCTAGATCAGGAATCCAGAGATTTTTACTCCCTGACAGGCAAGGTTGATGTGCCTACTCAGCCTTGACGCAGTTACAGAAGACGGACCATCACCCTTCTGCTTCCCATAAGAATATGGGAGTAAAATCTCTGAGGGGGGAATGAAACAAGAGGGAAGGGGGGAGGGCACAACCTTCATCTGAAAAAATGGCATAGCCTGAGGACATGACATAAACTGATTAGAACCAAATGGGTCCAAGATGGTGGACAAGTTGACTTCCACTAGACCTTGAGCCTCAGTATACACTCACTGTAACACATCAGTAAGCTAAATGACATACCCACAGGTGTCATGACAGTTCCAAGGCCAATCATAAGGATCAAAAAATGGGTGGTGACCTAATTCCTGGAAATCCCCACCCCTTCCCAAAATAGCTGGAATACTCCTCCCAATCATTAGCCTATGAAATTATCCACCCCTATAAAAACTGACAACCCCACACTCTGGGGCCCACATTCTGTCTGTGGAGTGTGTTCCACTTCTTACCTATCAAAAAAAAAAAAATGTAAAGTTCTTCTGTAATATGACTACCTAGTTCTTTAGCTAGGTTTTGCAAAAACAGGCAATATCAAATTTTAAAATTGCTTTGTCCTCTGTCACCCTCCCCTTACCAATCTTTGTGATTTTGAAGTCCACTCACTTAAAATGGAAATTTTTTTTAAATTTTTTACGAGATAAATAAACTGACACCAAGCATTGTAAATGGCTGACCACAACAAAAGCAACAATGATTGCAATTACCAAACATGAAACACACTCCTACTATGTCATAATATTGACATTCAGTCCAGTAATCCTCCACTGTAACAGCTCCTTTACTTTGCAATGAAAATTGATTTGTATATTTTTAGCTTCTGAGTCCTTGTGGGATTTTTTTTTATTCAAACAGAAAGTCACAAAAATTATAATCATCCTCATCAGTTCACTCAGTCCCATGTAATTAATTTTTTTTCACCTTGATCTTTTGTTATCACTTTTATGAATTCATCACTTTTCCATTAGAGTTCTGAAAATGCTTATTCATTCAGTTCAGCAGAATAGTCGGTTACCAGAAACCTGTACTTGTCAGAGTCTTTTCCATGAATTCCTTGAAGATGAAACCCTTTTATAGGAACATTGTTGCAAAAGCATCAGAGTACATCCAGAACTGTCTGTAAATGACAAAAGACTTAAAAATGACCACAGTTAAAGATTTGATGAAAGTTCATAATAATGCAATTGACAAGGAAATTTAGTTATTTCTGAGATATACATTTTAAAGTAATAACTAGAATTATGACTTATAACATTATACCAGAACATATAAGATTTTTAGAAATTTCATGTAATGTCTGAAATATTTATATTAACATATTTCCATACAAATAACCCAAAGAAAGTTTAGTATTAGTTGCTTTTTGTTTGTTTGTTTTCTTATACTGCAGGTTCTTATTAGTCATCAATTTTATAACATCAGTGTATACATGTCAATCCCAATTGCTCAATTCAGCACACCACCATCCCCACCCCACTGCGGTTTTCCCCCCTTGGTGTCCATACGTTTGTTCTCTACATCTGTGTCTCAACTTCTGCCCTGCAAACCAGTTCATCTGTACCATTTTTCTAGGCTCCACATACATGCGTTAATATACGATATTTGTTTTTCTCTTTCTGACTTACTTCACTCTGTATGACAGTCTCTAGGTCCATCCACATCTCAACAAATGACTCAATTTCGTTCCTTTTTATGGCTGAGTAATATTCCATTGTATATATATACCACAACTTCTTTATCCATTCGTCTGTCGATGGGCAAAATGGCAATTTTTTTTCGCAGAGTTATACAGCAATCAATGGTGAAACTAACATCCTCTCTCCTGAAATAATTCCTTTCCTTCATGATTAATGGATTTTTTTTAAATAAATTGCTTGAAGTCTATGTTTGTGAATAGGATAGAAAGAAGGAGATGATTCAGAAGTAATTGCAAAGTAGGGTGTCCTGACATTACAAATTCCATGGTCTGAGATAAAACCTGTTTAGGAGACTTCCCTGGTGGAACAGTAGTTAAGAATCTGCCTGTCAATGCAGGGGACAGGGGTTCGATCCCTGGTCCGGGAAGATCCCACATACCGCAGAGCAACTAAGTCTATGCAACACAACTACTGAGCCTGTGCTCTAGAGCCAGCAAGCCACAAGTACTGAGCCTGCATGCCACAACTACTGGAGCCCCTGTGCCTAGAGCCCATGCTCCACAAGAAAAGAAGTCACTACAATGAGAAGCCCACGCACCACAACAAAGAGTAACCCCCACTTGTCACAACTAGAGAAAGCCCGCATTCAGCAACGAAGACTCAACACAGTCAAAAATAAATAAATAAACAAATTTATTTATTTTAAAAATAAATAAATAAACCCCTTTGGTTGGGAAAGGAAGATCTTCACTCTCCTTGGGAGGTGTTGCCTGCCTTAAAAGTTCACATTTTTGGGGCTTCCCTGGTGGGGCAGTGGTTGAGAATCTGCCTGCCAATGCAGGGGACACGGGTTCGAGCCCTGGTCTGGGAAGATCCCACATTGCCATGGAGCAACTAGGCCCGTGAGCCACAATTACTGAGCCTGCACGTCTGGAGCCTGTGCTCCACAATAAGAGAGGCCGCGATAATGAGAGGCCTGCACACCGCGATGAAGAGTGGCCCCCACTTGCCGCAACTAGAGAAAGCCCTCGCACAGAAACGAAGACCCACCACAGCCATAAATAAATAAATAAATAAATAAAAATGTAAAAAAATGTTCACCTTTTTTTTAAATTGACCTATAGTTGATTTACAATGTTATGTTAGTTTCCAGTGTACAGCAAAGTGATTCAGATATATATATATCTGTATATATATTCTTTTTCTGATTATTTTCCATTATGGCTTATTACAACATATTGAATATAGTTCCCTGTGCTATATAGTAAGACACTGTTGTTTATCTATTTTATATATAGTAGTGTGTACCTGTTAATCCCAAACTTTTAATTTATCCCTCCTCCCTACTTTTCCCTTTAGTAACCATAAAATTATTTTCTATGTCTGTGAGCCTATTTCTGTTTTGTAAATAAGTTCATTTGTATCATTTTTTAGATGCCACATGTAAGGGCTATCATATGATATTTGTCTTTCTCTGTCTGACTTACTTCACTTAGTATGATAATCTCTACGTCCATCCATTTTGCTGCAAATGGCATTATTTCATTCTTTTTTAGTGAGTCAAGCTAGCAGAATGAGAGTGGGCTATATCCATGCTCCAGAAACTTAGGGCAGTGTCTGCCCCTTGGAAGTTCTCTACTCTCTGCCCTACAAAAGACAAAACATTCCACTTATGGAAAACTTATACACACTGGGAGAAAGAAGTATCATTCAGAAGAAAGCTTCACTTTCTTTGCAATAGACACGGTTCTGTGTATTGGGAGTGAACTAACATGGATGAGGTAAAAAATAATGATAATAAAGAAAGACCTGGTTTTTAAGGTGTACTACCCTTTTCCATCATCCTTTGCTGGATTAATATTATTATAATTATACATTTCAGAAAAAAATACATGATTTTAGCATCCTCAGCATATAGTAGCCATGAAAACAGGCTAGAATTAAACTAGACTGGAAGAATATACTAGGTGGAAACCTAGATTGATTTTTTGTTTATATGTACTCTTATTTTACATTTATATGATGTTATTCTTTTGTGACAGTAAGTGACAGGAAACCTCATTAAATTATGCTCACATGAATTATCTAATGTTAAATTATTTCTGTTTATTGAGTGAATGTATTTTGAGTAAATGCTATGTTCTGGGCATCATCTAGAAGGGCTTTATCCTTCATCAATACCACCATAAAAAGAAGAAATGGGGATTGGTTCAAGACAGTGGAGTAGAAGGACGTGCTCTCACTCCCTCTTGCAAGAACATCAGAATCACAACTAATTATTGAACAATCATTGAGAGGAAGACACTGAAATGCAACAAAAAGATACCCCACATCCAAAGACAAACGAGAAGCCACAATGAAGTGGTAGGAGGGGTGCAATCACAATAAAATCAAATCCCATAACTGTTGAGTGGGTAACTCACAAACTGGAGAACACTTATACCACAGAAGTCCACCCACTGGAGTGAAGGTTCTGAGCCCCACGTCAGGCTTCTGAACATGGGGGTCCAACAACAGGAGGAGAAATTCCTAGAGAATCAGACTTGAAGGCTAGCAGGATTTGATTGCAGGACTTCGACAGGACTGGGGGAAATGGAGACTCCACTCTTGGAAGACACACATAAAGTAGTGTGTGCATCAGGACCCAGGGGAAGGAGCAGTGACCCCATAGAGACTGAACCCCATAGAGACTACCTGCTAGTGTTGGAGGGTGTCCTGCAGAGGCAGGGGGTGGCTCTGTCTCACCGTGAGGACAAGGACACTGGCAGCAGAAGTTCTGGGAAGAACACCTTGGCGTGAGCCCTCCCAGAGTCCACCATTAGCCCCAACAAAGAGCCTGGGTAGGCTCCAGTGTTGGGTCACCTCAGGCCAAACAACCAACAGGGAGGGGACCCAGCCCACCCATCAACAGTCGAGTGGATTAAAGTTTTACTGAGCTCTGCTCACCAGAGAAACACCCAGCTGTACCCACCACCAGTCCCTCCCACCAGGAAACTTGCACAAGCCTCTTAGATAGACTCATCCACCAGAAGGCAGTCAGCAGAAGCAAGAAGAAATACAATCCTGCAGCCTGTGGAAAGAAAACCACATTCACAGAAAGATAGACAACAAGAAAAGGCAGAGGGCTATGTACAAGATGAAGGAACAAGAAAAAAAAACCCAGAAAAACAACTAAATGAAGTGGAGATAGGCAACCTTCCAGAAAAAGAATTCAGAAGAATGATAGTGAAGATGATCCAGGACCTCGGAAAAAGAATGGAGGCAAAGATCGAGAAGATGCAAGAACTATTTAACAAAGACCTAGAAGAATTGAAGAAAAAACACCTAGAAGAATTAAAGAACCAAAAAACAGAGATGAGCAATACAATAACTGAAATGAAAAATACACTAGAAGGAGTCAATAGCAGAATAAATGAGGAAGAAGAACGGATAAGTGACCTGGAAGACAGAATGGTGGAATTCACTGCCGTGGAACAGAATAAAGAAAAAAGAATGAAAAGAAATGAAGACAGCCTAAAAGACCTCTGGGACAACATTAAATGCAACAACACTTGTATTATAGGAGTCCCAGAAGGAGAAGAGAGAGAGAAAGGCCCCAAGAAAATATTTGAAGAGATTATAGTCGAAATCTTCCCTAACATGGGAAAGGAAATAGCCACCCAAGTCCAGGAAGCACAGAGAGTCCCATACAGGATAAACCCAAGGAGAAACACGCCAAGACACATAGTAATCAAATTGACAAAATTTAAGACAAAGAAAAATTACTGAAAACAGCAAAGGAAAAATGACAAGTAATATACAAGGGAACTCCCATAAGGTTAACAGCTGATTTCTCAGCAGAAACGCTACAAGCCAGAAGGAAGTGGCATGTTATACTTAAAGTGATGAAAGGGAAGAACCTACAACCAAGATGACTTTAACCAGTAAGGATATCATTCAGATTCTACGGAGAAATCAAAAGCTTTACAGACAAGCAAAAGCTAAGAGATGAATGGATAAAGAAGATGTGGCACATATACACAATGGAATATTACTCAGCCATTAAAAGAAACGAAATTGAGTTATTTGTAGTGAGGTGGATGGACCCAGAGTCTGTCATACAGAGTGAAATAAGTCAGAAAGAGAAAAACAAATACCATATGCTAACACATATATATGGAATATAAGGGGGGGAAAAATGTCATGAAGAACCTAGAGGTAGGGCTTCCTTGGTAGCGCAGTGGTTGAGAATCTGCCTGCCAATGCAGGGGACACAGGTTCGAGTCCTGGTCTGGGAAGATACCACATGCCACGGAGCAACTGGGCCCGTGAGCCACAATTACTGAGCCTGCGCGTCTGGAGCCTGTGCTCCGCAACAAGAGAGGCCGCGATAGTGAGAGGCCCGCGCACCGTGATGAAGAGTGGCCCCCACTTGCCACAACTAGAGAAAGCCCTTGCACAGAAACGAAGACCCAACACAGCCATAAATAAAAAAATAAATAAATAAAATTTGAAAAAAAGAAAATGCTCCCTATTAAAAAAAAAAAAAAGAACCTAGGGGTAACACGGGAATAAAGACACAGACCTACTAGAGAATGGACGTGAGGATATGGGGAGGGGAAAGGGTAAGTTGTGACAAAGTGAGAGAGTGGCATGGACATATATACACTACCAAACGTAAAATAGATAGCTAGTGGGAAGCAGCCGCATAGCACAGGGAGATCAGCTAGGTGGATTGTGACCACCCAGAGGGGTGGGATTGAGAGGGTGGGAAGGAGGGAGATGCAAGAGGGAAGAGGTATGGGAACATACGTATATGTATAACTGATTCACTTTGTTATAAAGCAGAAACTAACACACCATTGTAAAGCAATTATACGCCCATAAAGATGTTTAAAAAAGAAGAAAAAAAAAGCTAAGAGAATTCAGCACCACCAAATCATCTCTACAAAAAATGTTAAAGGAACTTCTCTAAGTGAGAAACACAAGAGAAGAAAAGGACCTAAAAAAACAAACCCATAACAATTAAGAAAATGGTAATAGGAACATATATATAGATAATTACCTTAAATGTGAATGGATTAAATGCTCCAACTAAAAGACGCAGGCTTGCTGAATGGAAACGAAAACAAAAGCCATATATATGCTGTCTACAACTGACCCACTTCACACCTAGGACACATAAAGACTGAAAGTGAGGGGATGGAAAAACATATTCCATGAAAATGGAAATCAAAAGAAAACTGGAGTAGCAATAGTCATATCGATTAAAACAAACATTAAAATAAAGAATGTTACAAGAGACAAGGAAGAACACTACATAATGATCAAGGGATCAATCCAAGAAGATATAACAATTATAAATATATATGCACACAACATTGGAGCACCTCAATACATGAGGCAAATGTTAACAGCTATAAAAGAGGAAATCGACAGGAACACTATAATAGGGGGGAATTTTAACACCTCACTTACACCAATGGACAGATCATCCAAACAGAAAACTAATAAGGAAACACAAGCATTAAATGACACAATAGACCAGATAGATTTAATTGATATTTATAGGACATTCCATCCAAAAACAGCAGATTACACTTTCTTCTCAAGTTCACATGGAACATTCTCCATGATAGATCACATCTTGGGTCACAAATCAAGCCTCAGTAAATCTAGAAAATTGAAATCATATCAAGCATCTTTTCTGAGCACAATGCTATGAGATTAGAAGTCAATTACAGGAAAAAAATGTAAAAAAAACAAACACATGGATGCTAAACAATACATTACTAAATAACCAAGAGATTGCTGAAGAAATCAAGGAGGAAATCAAAAAATACCTAGAGAAAAATGACAATGAAAACACAACAATCCAAAATCTATGGGATGTGGCAAGAGCAGTTCTAAGAGGAAGTTTATAGCTATACAAACCTACCTAAAGAAACAAGAAAAATCTCAAATAAACAATCTAACCTTACACCTAAAGGAACTAGAATAAGAAGAACAAACAAAACCCAAAGTTAGCATAAGGAAGGAAATCATAAAGATCAGAGCAGAAATAAATGAAATAGAAACAAAGAAAACAATAGCAAAGATCAATAAAACTAAAAGCTGGCTCTTTGAGAAGATAAACAAAATTGATAAACCATTATCCAGACTCATCAAGAAAAAGAGGGAGAGGACTCAAATCAATAAAATTAAAAATGAACAAAGTAGAAGTTACAACAGAAATACAAAGCATCATAGAAACTACTACAAGCAACTTTATGCCAATAAAATGGACAACCTGGAAGAAATGGACAAATTCTAAGAAAGGTATAACCTTCCAAGACTGAACCAGGAAGAAATAGAAAATATGAACAGACCAATCACAAGTAATGAAATTAAAACTATGATTAAAAATCTTCCAACAAACAGAAGTCCAGGACCAGATGGCTTCACAGGTGAATTCTATCAAACATTTAGAGAAGAGCTAACACCCATCCTTCTCAAGCTCTTCCAAAAAATTGCAGAGGAAGGAACACTCCCAAATTCAATCTATGAGGCCACCATCACCCTGATACCAAAACCAAAGATACTACAAAAAACTAAAATTACAGACCAATATCACTGATGAATATAGATGCAAAAATCCTTAACAAAATACTAGCAAACAGAATCCAACAACACATTAAAAGGATCATACACCATGATCAAGTGGGATTTATCCCAGGGATGCAAGATTTCTTCAGTATATGCAAATCAATCAATATGATACACCATATTAACAAATTGAAGAAGAAAAACCATATGATCATCTCATTAGATGCAGAAAAAGCTTTTGACAAAATTCAACACCTATTTATGATAAAAACTCTCCAGAAAGTGGGCATAGAGGGAACCTACCTCAACATAATAAAGGCCACATATGACAAACCCACAGCAAACATCATTCTCAATGGTGAAAAACTGAAAGCATTTTCTCTAAGATCAGGAAGAAGAAAAGGATGTCCACTCTCACCACTATTATTCAACATAGTTTTGGAAGTCCTAGCCACGGCAATCAGAGAAGAAAAATAAATAAAAGGAATACAAATTGGAAAAGAAGAAGTAAAAATTTCATTGTTTGCAGATGACATGATACTATATAGAGAGAATTCTAAAAATGCCACCAGTAAACTACTAGTGCTAATCAATGAATTTTGTAAAGTAGCAGGATACAAAATTAATGCACAGAAATCTCTTGCATTCCTATACACTAATGATGAAAAATCTGAAAGAGAAATTAAGGAAACACTCCCATTTACCACTGCAACAAAAAGAACAAAATATCTAGGAATAAACCTACCTAGGGAGACAAAAGACCTGTATGCGGAAAACTATAAGACACTGATGAAAGAAATTAAAGATGATACAAACAGATGGAGAAATACACTATGTTCTTGGATTGGAAGAATCAATATTGTGAAAATGACTATACTACCCAAAGCAATCTACAGATTCAGTGCAATCCCTATCAAATTACCAGTGGCATTTTTTACAGAACTAGGACAAATCATCTTAAAATTTGTATGGAGACAGAAAACACCCTGAATAGCTGAAGCAGTTTTGTGGGGAAAAAAACGGAGCTGGAGGAATCAGACTCCCTGGCTTCAGACTCTACTACAAAGTTACAGTAATCAAGACAATATGGTACTGTCACAAAAACAGAAATATAGATCAATGGAACAAGAGGGAAAGCCCAGAGATAAACCCACATACCTATGGTCAACTAATCTATGAAAAAGGAGAGAAGGATATACAATGGAGAAAAGACAGTCTCTTCAATAAGTGGTGCTGGGAAAACTGGACAGCTACATGTAAAAGAATGAAATTACAACACTCCCTAACACCATACACAAAAATAAACTCAAAATGGATTTGAGACCTAAATGTAAGACCGGACACTATAAAACTCTTAGAGAAAAACATAGCATGAACACTCTTTGACATAAATCACAGCAAGATCTTTTTTGATCCACCTCCTAGAGTAATGGAAATAAAAACAAAAATAAACAAATGGGACCTAATGAAACTTCAAAGCTTTTGCACAACAAAGGAAACCATAAACAAGACGAAAAGACAACCCTCAAAATGGGGAAAATATTTGCCTACGAATCAACGGAAAAAGGATTAATCTCCAAAATATATAAACAGCTCATGCAGCTCAATATTAAAAAAACAAGCAACTCAATCCAAAAATGGCCATAAGACCTAAATAGACATTTCTCCAAAGAAGACATACAGATGGCCAAGAAGCACATGAAAAGCTGCTCAACATCACTAATTATTAGAGAAATGCAAGGCAAAACTACAATGAGGTATCACCTCACACCAGTTAGAATAGGCATCATCAGAAAATCTACAAACAACAAATGCTGGAGAGGGTGTGGAGAAAAGACAACCCTCTTGCGCTGTTGGTGGGAATGTAAATTGATACAGCCACTATGGAGAACAGTATGGAGGTTCCTTAAAAAACTAAAAATAGAACTACCATATGACCCCACAATGCTACTGCTGGGCATATTCCCTGAGAAAACCATAATTCAAAAAGAGTCATGTACCACAATGTTCATTGCAGCACTATTTACAATAGCCAGGTCATGGAAGCAACCTAAGTGTCCATCAACAGACGAATGGATAAAGAAATGTGGTACATATATACAATGGAATATTACTCAGCCATAAAAAGGAATGAAATTGGGTCATTTTTAGAGATTTGGATGGATCTAGAGACTGTCATACAGAGTGAGGTTATTCAGAAAGAGAAAAACAAATATCATATATTATGGCATATATGTGGAATCTAGAAAAATGGTACAGATGAACTGGTTTTCAGGGCAGAAATAGAGACACAGATGTAGAGAACAAACGTATGGACACCAAGGGGGGAAAGCAGTGAGGGGTGAGGGTGGTTAAAAAAAAAAAAGAATTCTTTGTTACACTTCAAAAAGTTAACCATAGTCCAGAATAGGAAAATCTACAGAGACAGAGAGTAAATTAGTGGTTGCCAGAGGCTAGGGGAAGGGGAGAATGGGGAATGACTTCTAGTGGGTACAGGGTTTCTTTTTGGCATGATGAAAATATTCTGTAATTAGACAGTGGTAATGATTGCATAACTTTGTGAATGTACTATAAACCACTAAATTGTATACTTTAAACATGTGAATTTTATGGTATGTGAAGTACATCTCAATAAACCCATTATTTTACCAAAAAAACAGAAGTAATGGGGGTGTCAGATTATATGGGCATTGTAGTGTCACAGCTCCATTACCAACAACTTATGGGGCTGGCTGATTTCTTGACTTGGAAAAACAACAACAAAATGCAAAGCCATTCTGCCAGATACCTTGTGGCCAACAATCCAAAAAAGGAATCCTCCAGGGCCCCTAACTTGTGTCATCCAGAAGTGTTTCACTTGAACTATTCATGCACTCACTGCATTTCTTAAGAGTATCCTTATTTTCTCTGCTTCTACATTCTAACATTTCTTCCCTTATGTAAATATGTCTTGGAATTCCAGGATTGATGCTACTTTTGATATTTACTGTGGTTCAATTTTCCACACACAGTCCAAATCACATTTGTTTAAGCCACCCCAGGACACCGCACAGCCCAACGCATTTACCTTCTGACAACTCAGCCCATCGATGCTGAGTTACTGCACCCCCAACATACAGAGCCTCACAAGCCAGGGGAACACCAGCCAAAAAGAACCTCAGATAAGAAGATGAAACAATCAAAGCTATTCTCCCAGAGAGGTAGAAGAATGGCCCTCTACTCTAAATAATTTGGAAGATGCTTAAAGGCCCTAAATTCTATATAAAGTGGCAAGAATCCAATAGTTATACTTTTTTATGTACAAATTAACTATTTCATAACCTCACAGTTTATCTTCTTTCCCACCTGATTTATCCCAGGTATGAGGTACTAATTTGTTTGCTGGAGTTGATAATAATCAGTGACAAACTTTGAGTATCACTTTCCAGGTGAAATGCACTAATTTCCTTTATAAACAACTTGAGCCACCCAACCACTTGTGAAATAACGTTCTTTTTTTTATTGAGTATAGTTGATTTACAATATTGTGTTAGCTTCAGATGAACAACAAAGTGATTTGGTTTTAAATATATATAAGTTTATACCTATATCCTTTTTTTCTATTCTTTCCCATTACAATTTAATACAAGATATTGAATATAGTTCTCTGTGCTATACAGGAGGTCCTTGTTGGTTATCTATTTTATATATAATAGTGTGTATATGTTAATCCCAAACTCCTAATTTATCCTTCCCCCACATTTCCCCTTTGGTAACCAGAAGCTTGTTTTCTATGTCTGTTAGTCTGTTTCTATTTTATAAATAAGTTCATTTGTACTATTTTTTCGATTCCATACACAATAAATATCATATAATATCTGTCTCTGTCTGACTTACTTCACTTAGTATGATAATTTCTAGGGCCATCCATGTTGCTGCAGATGGCATTATTTCATTCTTTTTTATGGCTGAGTAATATTCCATTGTGTATATATGTACCATATCTTCTTTATCCATTCATTTGTTGGTGGACACTTAGATTGCATCCATGTCTTGGCTATTGAAATAACATTCTTTAAGAGAATTCTGCTCTGACTGCTCAAAAATTTGAGTGAAATAAAGAGTGGGTTTGATACATCTCTTAAATCAGGAGTCAACAGCATTTTCTGTAAAGAACCAGGTAGTAAATATTTTAGATTTTACAGGCCATACAGTCTCTTTTGCACCTGCTCAACTCTACCATTGTAGCACAAAGCAAGGCAATATGGAAACAAATGAGTTGTGTTACATTGAAACTTTATCTGAAAAAGACAATTAGGAAAGCAAGAGTTTTCTGACCCCTGTCATACATCACGATTGTGTTAAGATGTAATATATATTCTTCTCATTTCATTTGTTTAAAAATGTCTCCCCAATATAAGCAATTCCTGAGAAGAGAAATTAGAAGAATCCACGTTAGGGAGGTTAAATAATATCTGAGATAAACCATCCATTATATCTGGCATATGATAAACATGAAATAAATGTTGGTTGAATTAAAAATTGAATTCACACGTCAAAAATACATAGCACAGAATTAGCCAAATTCTGAAATAACTTAACCTTGAAAATAGTCCCCTTGTTTCATGACTTTTTGCTGTCTTTTCCTTCTAATTACTTGACTTCTTTTAGACTTTCTCCATGTCTTCATTATTATGCATATCCATTTTTTATAGTTATTCAGCAACTCTAAGCTTTCAAACAAACTAGGACTCTTCAATACTGCTATATTAAGGGAAATTATAATAGCCTATCGACCGCATTTCAGTCAATGATACATTCGTTATTCTGTCTTGAAGGCTAAATTCGTAAAATAATGGATATGATTATCATAAAAGTCAATATAGTGTAAGTGTGAGGATGGAACCAATGATGAGCCCAAGCAGTTAACATATTTTTGTATCATTTCACAAATATGTGCCTGTAGATTTGGACCTTTTTTTCCATCCATTGTCTACTTGAGTAATCTTCAAAGTGAGGTGTGGGCAACTTCAAGGGGTTACCAAGATGTTTCATTACGGTGTCAAGCGAAATATTCAGAATTTCTATTTCTATTCAGTTTTATCTTACCCCTTTATTTTCTGTTTTTTTGAATTTTACAGTGTACTCAGTATATTTTTAGAGTTGTACATGTATATTATAGGGGATGCATGTTCAAAAAAGTCTGGAACACTATTAATGTACACTATGTAATGCCATGTGAAATGGTAACATGCTCTTCTAAATATCTAATGTAAACATCACAGAGACACTGAAGTTTTTAGTGCAATTTTTTGTACCCTGGATGTATTAGGAATATATATTTTGATAAACAGATAGGGCAAGTACATTTGGAGATGGCTCAGATTGTGTAATTAGCAGCACTCTGTTATTTCATATTACGTATGTGCTTAATTTGTTTGCTGGTTTGAAATACCATTATAGAAGTAAGTGCTATAATGAAATACTGAAGAAGTATATATCATCCAGAAAAACTACAATGAACTTTGCTACATCAAAAACCAACCCAAAGCTGGTAGCATAAAACAGCCATCATTTTATTTTGCTCATGAATTCTGTGGGACAAGAATATAGGACATAACATGGATGCCTTGTCTCTGCTCCACATCATCTGACGTCTCATCTGGGCAGAGTTCACTGGCTGGGGATGGCTGGAATGACCGGTAACTAAAATGATAGTGCAGCTTCTTCACTCACGTCTGGCTGAGATGTACTGAAGGTGGAATTCAGGTATCACTACTGTTAGCCTGCGGGGGGCTGTTCCATGTGGTTTGGGCTCTTTCAGCACATGGAGGCCTCCAGGTAGGTGTATTTCTCTCCTGGTGGCTCAGGGCTCCAAGAGCAAGTGTTCCAGCAAATGGGGGGAGGCTGCAAGGCTTCTTATGACCTAACCTTAGAAATCACATGACATCACTTCCAGGTTACTCTAGTAGCCAAGGCAGTCCAGGCCTGTCCAGATGCCAGGAAGAGGACTTAGCTGCCTCCTCCCAATGGAAGGAATGTCAAAGAATTTTCAATTATGTTTTCTTTTTATTGAGGTATGGTTGATGTACCTTATTATATACACTTCAGGTATATAACAAGTGGTTCACAATTTTTAAAGGTTATATTCCATTTATGGTTATTATAAAATATTGGTTATATTCCCTGTGTTGTACAATATATCCTTGTAGCTTATTTATTTTACACACAGTAGTTTGTACCCCTTATTCTCCTACTCCTATATTACCCCTCCCCCCTCCCCTCTACCCACTAGTAACCACTAGTTTGTTCCCTATATCTGTGAGTCTGTTTTTTGTTGTTGTTGTTATATTCATTAGTTTGTTGTACTTTTTAAAGTCCACATATAAGAGGTATCATACAGTATCTGTCTCTCTATCTGACTTATTTCACTAAGTATAATACCCTCCAAGTCCATCCATGTTGTTTCAAATGGCAAAATTTCATTCTTTTATGGCTACTATTCCATTACATATATATACCACAACTTCTTTATCCATTCATCTGTTGATGGACATTTATGTTGCTTCCATGTCTTGGCTATTGTACGTAGTGCTGCAATGAACATTGGGGTGCGTGTATCTGTCCAAATTAGTGTTTTCATTTTTTTCAGGTAAATACCCAGGAGTGGAATTGCTGGGTCATATGGTAGTTCTATTTTTAGTTTTTTGAGAAACCTCCCTACTCTTTTCCACTGTGGCTGCACCAATTTACATTCCCACCACCAAGGGTTCCCTTTTCTCCACAACCTCATGCACTTAAGTTTTAAAACTACCACAGACAATAACTTTACACACACACATACACACACACATGCACACAATTTTGATCACCAGAATAATTCAATTATACCAGCAAAAAATGATTATATTTTTAAAACTTGGAATATTTATATTAAAAAAACTGCGATGCTAGAAAAAATTTACAAAGACACAAATATAGGCTTTTTTTAAAATATTGCATTAGATGAAGATAGATATTAAACTTATTTATAGGAATCCAAATAATTTAATAGACCTCTGAGATTCCCTTCATCCATTCCTTGGGGAGGCATAAACTGTTAAATACATAAAATTTTACATTATCATAATAAACTTGAAACAATTTACAGTCTAAAAATTATTTTAAGGCATTGCAACATGGACAGAACAAAAATATTTTTTAAAAAATATTTACACAAGCCAAATGTATTTCTTCTTTTGTTGTTGTTGCTATTGTTGTTTTCTTGCTGAAAAAACCTGATAGGAAAACACTGCCCTAACTATATAAAATGTTGTTATAACATAAAAATATTTTGCACAAGCAAAAGAAATTCGTTTTGAAGATTTCCCAGATGATCTCAAAGTTATTGAAATTAAATAAGAATTCTTTGTTTTAAATTTTCCTATCAGCATTTGAAAATATTATTTTCTAGATTTTTTTTTTTTAATTCAAGTCTTTGAAACCCCGTGTCCCTCCCTTTATCTCTAGGTAGGAAAAATGTAATTTGGAGGTTTACCATGAAAACACATATTGCTGCAGGACTAGAAATCAACTGAGTTAGAGAAAAGTTGGGGGTGTCAGAGAAAAGGACAGAGCCATGCAATCCCCATCTAGATAGTGGGTTGAGTCCCTGGGGATCCAAATTAGTGGGGCTGTGACAGAGGACATTTCATTTCTATTATTACCAAGTTCTGTGCTCCCTGGTCTAGACACAAAGATATGAACACTAAAAACAAAGAAAGAGTTTTTGCTTTGCAAAACACTCTGATAACAATGAACTTTCTTTACTCGTTCATACTGGGGAAAAAAAAGATCACCTTTCTCACACAGCTGCCAGGCCTTGTTTTTTATTTTTCACACTAATGTTTCTTTCAACTTCCATTTCTCCATCTGCCCCGCTCCTCCTTTCATGCAAATGAAGGTATATCTGACCGATGCTGGGTGTTTAGTAAAAATATTTTAGTTTTGAACCAGCAGCCACTTATACTCACTGTTGTTTGCTGTGAAATGGTTCTCACTAGCGATTTCATTGTATTTGTTTTTTCCATGACCAAAATCATCTCCATTGCTAAGGCTATTTCACGTAAAACCTGGAAAATCTAATATCTTATTTGAAAAACAGCTTTTTGGTTATTACAAGCCACCAATGAAGCTTTCTCCCACCGTTTCATTGAAAATCTTCCAAACTCAAAATTTACAGACAGTGGGGATACAGCCAGTGTCTGTAACAAGAGTTTTTTTTTTCCCCCCCTAGATAGAAAGATGTGAAGGGATGGCTGTACTGTACAAAGACTGATTTCATGTGGGCCTCATAGCCTTCGTGTCAATGTGTCATTGTGTCATCTAATACATATTTTAGAGAGAGAACACAAAGCAACAGTCTACTGAAACACTGTAGGTGCAGTTTTTTGGGTTTTTTAAATTGTTGTTGTTGTTTTAGAGTGTGGGGGGAAAATTAGTCTTATTTTTTCCCTACATGGGATATAACACTGTGAAATTCAATCTTCAATAGAAGGCCCTGCAATTCTCCTAAAACATAGTTCTTTGTATCTTTCTTTAACAAAGTTTAAGCTTGTGTTAATAAATTTAAAAGAGAAATTGCTTGTCTGTCCACTTCAGCTTTGTTTTATGCCCATTTCATATTGTTGTCTGTGTTCTAATTCATACTTTTTGTTGTTGTTTTGGTTTGGTTTTTGGCCTTGTGACATGTGGGATCCTAGTTCCCTGAACAGGGATCAAACCCATCACCCCTGCATTTGAAGCTCAGAGTCTTAACCACTGGACCGCCAGGGAAGTCCCATAATTCATATTTTTGATACCATTTCTGATGTGTAAAATTGGTTGTCTTGAAAATATCTTATAAAGAGTTCAATTGTAAATAAAAAAATACTGTAGGTGCAGTATTTTAAAACACTAAAGTTTAGAAGTCTAAAAATGTATCATTTCATTGTTAAAATATTCATAAACTTAAGAGATTCATAGAGATAGAATGGATCTCAAAGGGGTTTCTTCCTTTTGCAGATGAGGAAACTAAGGCCTAGTGAGTTATTTGTCCCAAGTCAAGACTTTTAGGTACCAGCCCAGCAGGCAAACTTCCACACTACAGTTCACCCCTTGAATCAATGTTCTAGTAACAATGAGCCAATTCCCTCTTCCTGGCCTAGAAAAACTTATTGTTTCAGGAAACTGAAGGATAAATAAGTAGATAGGAAAGAAGGGAGAAAGAAAATATGGAAGGAAGCAAGAAAGAGAGGAAGATATGGAGACAGAAATAAACTGAAACCAAAGAAAGAAGGGAAGAAGGAAGAAGGTAGCTAGTCAGGCAGGAAGGGAGGAGGGATAAGTCTAGTGGATACAGTCTAGCTGGAAGGGATGATAAGGGGACTTGTCTTGGAGCTGGACTTGTATAAAAATCCCTTAGAGGTGCCTAGGAGAGTAGAGGCCTCCTGGAAAGAGACAGCAATCGTGTAGTAAGATTGGGCCTTTCCACTAGACACAGAATGCGGGTCCAACTTATCTGCTTCTCAAGGGAACACCCAGCTGATGTGGAAGTTACATGCAGATGCCTGCACAACCCTGGCAGGAGGCGCCAGTGAAGTGAATATAGAGGGCTAAGGGGCTTATTCTGTCCTCCCTGATGCATTCGTGTTTTGATCGACAATATTGCCTGAATGAACGGGGTTTATATGGGTTCCATAGCACTTTGTACTTCCATGCAATTTGGCTCTTACCTCTGTTATAGCACTTGGCATATACGGCTTTATGATTTCTTAGCTTCATATATCTCTTCCCTACTAAACAGGTTGCTCCTTGAAGCTGAGAGCCCGTTATGTTCATTTATGTGTCCCCTATACTTAGCACAGGATCTGATAAATGATAAAAAATGTTTCTCTATTCAGTTAAACTCTGATATGCATAGGCTTGTTTAAATAAGGGCAACTGGCTCTCAAGAACCATCAGAAACAAAATCTCAACAATACTTCTTTTAGGAGACATATAGTAGCTCTTGGTTTTGCTTCCTAACTATTCCCAGCTATCTATTCATTGGGCTATTCCTGATCCCCTCTCCAGTTGTTGGGTAGAGTCATGGGACAAGTTCTGCCCAATGAGGTGTGAGCAGAAGTGGGGAGTGAGTGTCACTTCAAGCCCAGAGCATTTAATTGCAGGTGTAAGATACTCTTGCTACCAGAGCAAGCAGCAATATCCCAAATGGAGGCTGCTCCATCAATCTGGAACTGAGGTTAAAGACGATGTAACCAGAAGCCCTTGCTAACCTATAACTGACGCGAGATATAAGCAAGAAGAAACCTTTGCTGGTTTAAGCCACTGAGATTTGGGGCTTGTTTGTTACTTTATTATAACCTAACCTATACTAACCAATGGAAAAATGAACAAAATCAAGATCTTATTCTCCCTACCCTGACCACCAAATCATTTTTAAGGCAGTAAAAACGATTAAAAGAAGGAAGAAGCACGCATGATATAGAAGTAAAAACAGAAAATGGAAACCGAGTACCTTGGAAGCAGGACTGAGTAGCCCACACGCAGAGCACAGAAAGAGGAGATGCATTGAACCTGGGTGGGTATAGGGGCCGTCTGCTCACGTGCTTGCATGTCTGAGCTGCACAGTTAAGAGGAATGGCGGGCCAGGCGAAGAAATCATGTATAAATGGTGCATTAATTTTTGGCAGAACAGAGGTAACGATAGTGGTTAAAACCATAAGCATAAAAGCAACGAAACTTCAAAAAGAAGGCAATGAGGCGGAAAAGAGATTTAACAACAGACTGAAAGGGTTTTTTTCCCCAATACTGTAGCTATCTGGTATACGACTGTGTGACAAAATTCTGCAGATTCCAGAAGGACATTTTATTTCTTTGTTTGTAGTCATTTATTTCCCCATAACACTTACATAAAATTCTTAGTGCATTTTGAATGCTTGAATTTGACCATCGTTTTTAGGGCCTGAATTACTAAGTTTTAATTGCCTTCAATCTCAAGGTCTGATGATTTCAAATTTGTATTTGCAAAGGTTCCACTGCTAGACCCAAAGCTATTGTTGAAATGGGCTTTGCACTGAGGCAAATCAGCAAGTTCTTACACTTTCTTTGGGGACTTTATGTTGATTTTTAGGGATGCTTAATTTTTTTTCTGATTGTTGTTCAAAACAATAGGAAATAGAAAAAAACATAAAGAAGAAAAATAAAAGCACTCAATCTTATATTCAGAAGAAATTATTATGGCCACTTTGTTGAAAATCCAGACTTTTTCCTGACATGACTATACATCTTAATGTGATTTTAATATTTAGGCCCCTGCGTTTTTCTTCACACAACAATTTAATCATAAGAACTATTCTAGAAAATCTTTAAATATCCTTTAAAATGTATATGATTATTTATTTCTCTACTATTTTATAAGTTGAGAGCACTCTTTTTTATGATTGTAAATAACACTAGGATGAACAGTAATACTTTCCACATTTCTGATTATTTTCTAGAAGAAGAACAATAAAGCAAAGATGGATATTTTAGGATTCTTAAAATAACAGGCCCAATTAACTGCCATAAAGTCTATCCTAATTTATACTCCTATATGTTTATAAGAGTACCATATCCCTACTCCTTGATACATGGAGAATTATAACTTTCAAATGTTTAGTGATTTGTTTAACCGAAAATGATACTGCAGTGTTGTATTAATTTGCTTTAATTTTTTGACTAATAATAAACATAAACATTTCCTCATGTATTTAAAAATCATTTGCATTTCTTATTTTTCATCTGAATTTTTATGCCCATTTCATTTTTCTATTTAGAGTAGTAGTCATATTTCTATTGATTTTTAAGTTTCCTTTACATAGGCAGGTTATTAATCTTTTGCATATAAAATATTTCCAAGATTGACTTCAGATTCAAGATATTTGGGATCAGTAACAGGAGATAACATATGTGAAAGTTGCTTTTAAGTATGAAATGCTATAGAATTGTTGGCTTTTGATTTTTTTTTTTCAGTTTTTCTAATTTTGGATTTGTGTAATTCCTGTTTCTCTTTTGACATTACTGAACCCTAACACCGAATTGGCAATCACCTGGGTACTTGGTTCTGCATACACAAATGTATACATAATTGCACATACATGTAATTTTTTGAGTTCCCTAGAATTAGTATTATAGTTCATTGGTTACAAGCACTAACTGGAGAGCCAGACTCCCAGGATGTCAGTCCCAGTTGTGGGCCCTATTAGTTGTATAAACTGGAGCAAGTTATTTATCCTCTCTAGGTCTCATTTACCTCGTTTATCTGCAAAATCTCAGAAAAATTTCTAAAACAAGGAGCAAACCTCACAGTATTGCTGTGAGGACTAGGCAAGATAACTAGGTCACTCATTAAGCTAGATAGCTATTTTAATCAATCCTGAAAACTGAGGCCAGACATCTGGTAAACCCAGCTCTGGAGGTGACGTTTTACATGTTCATTAACTAAAGACAAGTCTTTTGATCTAGTTTATTTTCTAGGCATTTGTAGTGAAATACATCTTTGCCTTTAATAACAATAGTTAATTAAAATTTTCTGGAGCACTCTGCAAAATTATTAATATTCATTATTCATTCAACAATTATTTATTGAATGTCTGAGCTGCCAGGCAATATTCTAAGCTTCTCAGCTGTGAAAAAAACCAATAAGGTCCCCCAGATAGGGAATTTTCATTCCAGAGAGAAAAGATTTTTAAAAAGGAAAAATACAAATACATAAACAAGTTAATTTCAGAGAATAATCAATGATGTGAAACAATGAGGCAGGAGAATGCACTGGAAGATGGTTGTGGGGCTAATTCTATCAGGTGCTGAGGACACCCAGGGTGAGGAAGAGGCAAAGTACTAAAAGCATAATGACAGCAATCCTCTAACATGACATCACTTTTACTCCCATTTTATAAACAGAATGATTAAGTTACTAAAACCAAAATGTTGTTGCTTAAATAAAATGCATATGCTTTTCTCTGATTGCAAATGTAACACTTGTTCATGTTAGAAAATACAGCTAAGAACAAAAAGAAAACAAAAATCATCTGTGATCCTGTGGCTAACACTATGTGTGTATGTCTTCTGTCCTCTTTTTCTGCATATAATTTATATTTATATTTTTATAAATATATTTTATAAAATATATTTAACAAAGAGAATTGCCCTATGAGTAATATTTATAACTCTTTTTCCCATTGAGTAATATTTTTTCCATGTCTTTAATAAGTCTTCTGAAACATCATCTTTAATAGCTATGCAGTTCCATATTATATGGAAAAATAATGGTTTCTTTAATTAGTTTCTTACCAATGGATATTTATGTCATTCCAGTTTTTCATTGTTATAAACAATGCTGTGATAAACCTAATAACAATAGTAATAATAAAGTAATAGCTAATATTTATTCAAGTGCTTATATATGGCATGTATTGTGCTAAGCAATTTATAACTCTTAACTAACTTAATGTGTACAAGAATTCTGCAAAACAGGAACAGTGACAATCCTGCCTTCAGAAACTGAGGAAACTCTGACCAAAAAAAGTTAAATAATTTGCTCAAGATCACATATCCAGTAAATTGCAGAGCTAGGATTTGAATGTGGACATTCTGGTCCCAGCCAGAGCAAAACACTTAATCAGTGCACTCTATTTCTGCCCCTGACAGTATTTCTACAGATTTACAGATAAGTATTAATCCTCATGAGCATTATTTCCTTAGGATAAATATTTAGAAGTGAAATTGCTCAGAACCCAATCCAGATCTAATGTTTCTACACAAAAACCACAGCTCCTCTCATCCAAACCTAATGCCCACCCCCAGGCACCCTAATGCAATATCCAAAACTCTGTGCTTCAGATCACACACCCGACTGCAGACTGCAGCCTGCAATGAAAGAAAAGAGAACAAGCACTAGCCTAAGTGAAAGGAATTCCAACCCCTGCAGCCCCTCCTTCCTTCCTTGGCTCCTTCAGAGCCTTTGCCAAGGAAAGCTTAGAAAAGGCAAGAGGCTCTGGAAGTTCAACCTGCATTCATTCACTCATGATCCCCCAAAGAGTAGTCTCCACACACATCCCCATTGTCTAAATACAGAAAGAAATAGAGCAATCCCACTCCTGGGCATATACTGGAGAAAATCATAATTCCAAAAGATACATGAACCTGTATGTTCATAGCAGCACTATTTACAATAGCCAGGACATGGAATCAACCTGTCCATCAACAGAGGAATGGATAAAGAAGATGTGGTGCATATACACAATGGAATATTACTCAGCCATAAAAAAGAACAAAATAATGCCATTTGCACCAACATGGATGGACCTAGAGATTATCATAATAAGTGACAATACTGAGTGACATACTGAAGTAAGTCAGACACAGAAAAACAAATATCATATGATATCACTTATATGTGGAATCTTAAAAAAGGGTACAAATGAACTTATTTACAAACAGAAGTAGAGTCACAGATGTAGAAAACAAACTTGTGATTACCAGGGGATAAGGAGAGAGAGGGATAAATTGGGAAGTTGGGATTGACACATACACACTACTACATATAAAATATTGATAGATAACTAATAAGGACCTACTGTATGGCACAGAGAACTCTACTCAATACTCTGTAATGGCCTATATGGGAAAAGAATCTCAAAAAGAGTGGATATATGTATATGTATAACTGATTCACTTTGCTGTACACCTGAAACCAACACAACGTTGTAAATCAACTATACTCCAATAAAAGTTAAAAAAAAAAAAAAAGGCAGAGAGAAGGTGTGAGTGGCTTTGAGCTCAAGAGGTAGAACTTCCCATAACACCCAGGTACATCTCTTAAGCTGGCTGTACCTCTTATGCAACCTCTTGTACTTCTTTTTTTCTCTGTGTGGCCCTATGAGACCACAGAACAAATTAGGTAACAGATCACTGGACCACACTCAGGGAACTAAAGAAGTCCCATGAGCTCATACTGCTAATTGAGACACACCTAGGTAGACCCTCCTGGGAGTTTTCAGCCTGCACTAACCCAAAATCATGACTCAGTAGACACCATTTTATCTCATTTTTCAAAAAGTGTTTGTTTGGGTTTTTTTCTTGAGAGGCTGTTCAGTCAAAGAGATGAAACAATTCATCTTGGTTACTTTTCCTAGGCTTCAAATATAACCTAGAATCATAGGTTTCTATTCTACCAAAGGAGGCTCCTGAGTGTTGTAAATTTACTGTTCTCTCATCTGACCAAATAATAGAGGTTTTATTGGGGAGTAGAGGGATCAATTGAGTTATTATATCTACCATATACAGTAGGTTATCACTCTTCAAAGAAATAGAATATGGAAAAACAAATTTAAAAATAAATTAAACATTCATTCTTTGTTAATTCGGAGGCTATTTCTGAATCTTAAAGAGCTTCAAAGTCATCATCACAATCTTAAATTATTGCACAAGAAACTTCAAACTGACAACCTTGCATTCCAACCACCTGCTTGTAAAGTTGCTGGTTGGGAACCATAGGTACATTTGTAATACATAGTGCCTAAGGCCTCAGAAGAGCCCACACAAATCTTTTTAACCCATAATGTAGCTAAAAAAAAAAAAAAAGTAAGTGATACTAAATATCCTCACTATCATTTTTCATAGTATTCTAATGTTTCCATCAAGAAAGTGTGGAAAGAGTGGAAAGAAGGAAGAGAGAAAGCAAGCGGGAGATTGGTTCAAGATGGTGGAGTAGAAGGACATGTGCTTACTCCCTCTTGTGAGAGTACTGGAATCACCATAAATTGCTGAAAAATCATTGACCAGAAGACACTGGAACTCACCAAAAAAGATACCCCACATCCAAAGACAAAGGAGAAGCTGCACTTAGATGGTAGGAGGGCGGCAATCACAATAAAATCAAATACCAAAACTGCTGGGTGGTGACTCATAAACTGGAGAACACTTATACTGTTCTCCAGTTTGTGAGAGCACTCACAAACTGGAGAACAGTCCACCACTGGAGTGAAAGTTCTGAGCCCCATGACAGGCTTCCCAACCTGGGGGTCCGGCAATGGGAGGAGGAATTCCTAGAGAGTCAGGCTTTGAAGGCTAGTGGGATTTGATTGCAGGACTTCGACAGGACTGGGGGAAACAGAGACTTCACTCTTGGAGGGCACACACAAAGTAGTGTGCACATTGGGACCCAGGGGAAGGAGCAGTGACCCCCTTGGAGACTGAACCAAACATACCTGCTAGTGTTGGAGGGCCTGCTGCAGAGGCAGGAGGGGCCTGTGGTTCACTGTTGGGACAAGGACACTGGCAGCAGAAGTTCTGGGAAGTACTCCTTGGTGTGAGCCCTCGCAGAGTCTGCCATTAGCCCGAACAAAGGATCAGGTAGGCTCCAAAGCTGGATCACCTCAGGCCAAACAACCAGCAAGGAGGGAACCCAGCCCCACCCATCAACAGACAAGTGGATTAAAGTTTTACTGAGCTCTGCCCACCAGAGGAACACCCAGCTCTACCCACCACCAGTTCCTCCCATCAGGAAGCTTGAACAAGCCTCTTAGATAGCCTCACCCACCAGAGGACAGACAGCAGAAGCAAGAAGACATATAATTTTGGAGCCTGGGGAAGGAAAACCACATTCACAGAAAGATAGAAAAAATGAAAAGGCAGAGGACTATGTACCAGATGAAGGAACAAGATAAAACCCCAGAAAAACAACTAAATGATGTGGAGGTAGAAAACCTTCCAGAAAAAGAATTCAGAATAATGATAGTGAAGATGGTTCACAACCTTGGAAAAAGAATGGAGGTAAAGATCTAGAAGATGCAAGAAATGTTTAACAAAGACCTAGAAGAATTAAAGAACAAACACCTAAAGAATTAAAGAACAAAAAAACAGAGATGAACAATACAATAACTGAAATGAAAAATACACTAGAAGGAATCAATACCAGAATAACTGAGGCAGAAAAACAGATAGGTGACCTGGAAGACAGAATGGTGGAATTCACTGCTGTGGAACAGAATAAAGAAAAACAAATGAAAAGAAATGAAGACAGCCTAAAGAGACCTCTGGGACAACATTAAACACAACAACTTTTGCATTATAAGGGTTCCAGAAGGAGAAGAGAGAGAGAAAGGACCCGAGAAAATATTTGAAGAGATTATAGTCAAAAAATTCCCTAACATGGGAAAGAAAATAGCCACCCAAGTCCAGGAAGTGCAGAGAGTCCCAGGCAGGATAAACCCAAGGAGAAACACACCGAGACACATAGTAATCAAATTGACAAAAATTAAACACAAAGAAAAATTATTGAAAGCAGCAAGGGAAAAAAGACAAATAACATACAAGGAACTCCAATAAGGTTAACAGCTGATTTCTCAGCAGAAACTCTACAGGCCAGAAGATGGTGGCACAATATACTTAAAGTGATGAAAGGGAAGAACCTACAACCAAGATGACTTTACCAGTAAGGATACCATTCAGATTTTACAGAGAAATCAAAAGCTTTACAGACAAACAAAAGCTAAGAGAATTCAGCACCACCAAACCAGCTCTACAACAAATGCTAAAGGAACTTCTCTAGGTGGGAAACGCAAAAGAAGAAAAGGACCTAAAAAAACAAACACATAACAATTAAGAAAATGGTAATAGGAACATACATATAGATAATTACCTTAAATGTGAACGGATTAAATGCCCCAACTAAATAAGGCAGGCTTGCTGAATAGAAACAAAAACAAAACCTATATATATGCTGTCTACAACTGACTCACTTCAGACCTAGAACACATACAGACTGAAAGTGAGGGGATGGAAAAAGATATTCCATACAAATGGAAATCAAAAGAAAGCTGGAGTACCAATAGTCATATCAATGAAAAGAGACTTTAAAATAAAGAATGTTACAAGAGACAAGGAAGAACACTACATAATGATCAAGGGATCAATCCAAGAAGATATAACAATTATAAATATATATGCACACAAAATAGGAGCACCTCAATACATAAGGCAAATGCTAACAGTTATAAAAGAGGAAATTAACAGTAACACTATAATAGGGGGGAATTTTAACACCTCACTTACACCAATGGACAGATCAACCAGACATAAAATTAATAAGGAAACACAAGCTTTAAATGACACAATAGACCAGATAGATTGAATTGATATTTATAGGACATTCCATCCAAAACCAGCAGATTACACTTTCTTCTTAAGTGCACATGGAACATTCCCAAGGAGAGATCACAAATTGGGTCACAGATCAAGCCTCGGTAAATTTAAGAAAATTGAAATCATATCAAGCATCTTTTCCGACCACAATGCTATGAAATTTGAAATCAATTACAGGGGAAAAAAACGTAAAAACACAAACACATGGAGGCTAAACAATACGTTACTAAATAACCAAGAGATCACTGAGGAAATCAAAATATACCTACAGACAAATTACAATGGAAACACAACAATCCAAAACCTATGGGATGCAGCAAAAGAAGTTCTAAGAGGGAATTTTATAGCAATACAAGCCAACCTCAAGAAACAAGAAAAATCCCAAATAAACAATAAAACCTTACGCCTAAAGGAACTAGAAAAGGAAGAACAAACAAAACCAAAAGTTAGTAGAAGGAAAGAAATCATAAAGATCAGAGCAGAAGTAAATGAAATAGAAACAAAGAAAACAATAACAAAGATCAATAAAACTAAAAGCTGGTTCGTTGAGAAGATAAACAAAATTGATAAACATTTAGCCAGACTCATCAAGAAACAGATGGAAAGGACTCAAATCAATAAAATTAGAAATGAAAAAGGAGAACTTACAACAGACACCACAGAAATACAAAGCATCCTAAGAGACTATTACAAGAAAGTCTATGCCTATAAAATGGACATCCTGGAAGAAATGGACAAATACTTAGAAAGGTATAACCTTCTAAGACTGAACCAGGAAGAAATAGAAAATATGAACAGACCAATCCAAGCACTGAAATTGAAACTGTGATTAAAAATCTTCCAACAAACAAAAGTCCAGGACCAGATGGCTTCACAGGCGAATTCTGTCACACATTTAGAGAAGAGTTAACAGCATCCTTCTCAAACTCTTCCAAAAAATTGCAGAGGAAGGAACACTCCCAAACTCATTCTATGAAGCCACCATCACCCTGATACCAAAACCAGACAAAGATGTCACAAAAAATGAAAACTACAGGCCTATATCACTGATGAACAGAGATGCAAAAATCCTCAACAAAATACTAGCAAACAGAATCCAACAGCACATTAAAGGGATCATACACCATGATCAAGTGGGGTTTATTCCAGGAATGCAAGGATTCTTCAATATATGCAAATCAATCAATGTGATACACCATATTAACAAATTGAAGGATAAAAGTCATATGATAATCTCAATAGATGCAGAAAAAGCTTTAAACAAAATTCAACTCCCATTTATGATAAAACTCCCCAGAAAGTAGGCATAGAGGGAACTTACCTCAACATAATAAAGGCCATATATCACAATCCCACAACCACATGGTTCTCAATGGTGAAAAAATGAAACCATTTCCACTAAGATCAGGAACAAGACAAGGTTGCCCACTCTCACCGCTATTATTCAACATAGTTATGGAAGTTTTAACCACATCAATCAGAGAAGAAAAAGAAATAAAAAGAATCCAAATCAGAAAAGAAGAAGTAAAACTGTACTCTTTGCAGATGACATAATACTATACATAGAGAACCCTAAAGATGCCAACAGAAAACTACTAGAGCTAATCAATGAATTTGGTAAAGTTGCAGGACGAAAAATTAATGCACAGAAATCTCTTGCATTCCTCTACACTAACAACAAAGAATAGAAAGAGAAATTAAGGAAACAACACCATTCACCATTGCAACAAAAAGAATAAAATACCTGGGAATAAACCTACCTAAGGAGCTAAAAAACTTGTACTGTGAAACCTATAAGACACTGATGCAAGAAATCAAAGATGACACAAACAGATGGAGAGATATACCATGTTCTTGGATTGGAAGAATCCACATTGTGAAAATGACTCTACTACCCAAAGCAATCTACAGATCCAATGCAATCCCTATCAAATTACCAGTGGCATTTTTTTTACAGAACTAGAACAAAAATCTTAAAATTTGTATGGAGACACAAAAGATCCCAAATAGCCAAAACAGTCTTGAGGGAAAAAAAATGGAGCTGGAGGAATCAGGCTCCCTGACTTCAGACTATACTACAAAGCTACAGTAATCAAGACAATATGGTACTGACACAAAAACAGAAATATAGATCAATGGAACAGGATAGAAAGCCCAGAGAAAAACTCAGGCACCAATGTTAACTAATCTATGACAAAGGAGGCAAGGATATACAATGGAGAAAAGACAGTCTCTTCAATAAGTGGTGCTGGGAAAACTGGACAGCTACATGTAAAAGAATGAAATTAGAACACTCCCTAACACCATACACAAAAATAAATGCAAAATGGATTAGTGACCTAAATGTAAGGCCGTACACTATAAAACTCTTAGAGGAAAACATAGGCAGAACACTCTATGACATAAATCACAGCAAGATCCTTTTAGACCTGGAGAAATGGAAATAAAAACACAAATAAACAAATGGGACCTAATGAAACTTCAAAGATTTTGCACAGCAAAGGAAACCATAAACAAGACGAAAAGACAGCCCTCAGAATGCGAGAAAATATTTGCAAATGAAGCAACTGACAAAGGATTAATCTCCAAAATATACAAGCAGCTCATGCAGCTCAACATCAAAAGAAAAAACAACCCAATGCAAAACTGGATGGAAGACCTAAATAGACATTTCTCCAAAGAAGACATACAGATGGCCAAGAAGCACATGAAAAGCTACTCAACATCACTAAATTATTAGAGAAATGCAAATGAAAACTACAATGAGGTATCACCTCACACCAGTTAGAATGGGCATCATCAGAAAATCTACAGACAACAAATGCTGGAGAAGGTGTGGAGAAAATGGAACCCTCTTGCACTGTTGGTGGGAATTTCAATTGATACAGCCACTATGGAGAACAGTATGGAGCTTCCTTAAAAAAAATAAAAATAGAATTACCATATGACCCAGCAATCCCACTGCTGGCCATATACCCAGAGAACACTATAGTTCAAAAAGACACATGCACTCCAATGTTCATTGCAACACTATTTACAATAGCCAGGTCATGGAAGCAACCTAAATGCCCATTGACATACAAATGGATAAAGAAGATGTGGTAAATATATACAATGGAATATTATTCAGCCATAAAAAGAATGAAATTTGGTCATTTGTAGAGACGTGGATGGATCTAGAGACTGTCATGCAGAGTGAAGTAAGTCAGAAAGAGAATAACAAATATCATATATTAATGCATATATGTGGAACATAGAAAAATGGTACAGATGAACCAGTTTGCAGCACAGAAATAGAGACACAGATGTAGAGAACAAACGTATGGACACCAAGAGGGGAAGGTGGCCGGGGCTGTGATGGTGGTGGGATGAATTGGGAGATTGGGATTGACATATATACACTAATATGTATAAAATGGATAACTCATAAGAACCTGCTGTATAAAAAATAAATTAAATTCAAAAATTCAAAAAAAAAAAAAAAAAAAAAGAAAGTGTGTTTCAAAACGGTAACCTGAGATACTGGGAACGCGTCTTCTGCATTCTGGTGGCAGATATAGGTACCTGAACTTAAGTCTTTGGAGGCAGAGCCAGGCTGGTGGAAGAGAGAGCATTGCATAGAGAGTCTGGCAAAGGAGGTTGTAGTTTCCAGGAAACCCTGAGATTGAAACACTTGGGTCAAGATGAAGAGAAAAGGAAGAGGAATAGGGGTTAACTGAATGGGCTTAAGGAGTTACAGCTGCCACTGAAATGTATTGTGTGTACATATTTATGTGTCTGAGATCCAGGGCAAAGTGAGTTTTCTTTTTATTTGTGAGATTGTTCACTGAAAACTGATCCTCTTTTCTCTTGTCCACCTATTAATTGTTTACACTAATTTTGTATCTATGCAGAGTATTTGAATGGGCCATGGTGCCTTTTTTCTTTGTTTGTATTTAATTAAATTGTGATTTAGGAAAAAAAAAAAAACCTCCATGATTGCAGGGGTTCATCTTTTTCATTCACTCTTGTATTCTCTGAACATGGCATGGTGCCTGGGATATAGTAGGTGTTCAAAATCCCTCCTGGGGAAGAAGAAGTTAGATGCAAGAAATAATTTGAAAATCAGTCAGCTTGCACCACAGTGGAGGATAAATGCCAGTTAAAAAAGAGTCTTGTTCGAATGGATAAAGAAGTTGTGGTACATATATACAATGGAATATTACTCAGCCATAAAAAGGAACGAAATTGAGTCATTTGTTGAGACGTGGATGGACCTAGAGACTGTCATACAGAGTGAAGTAAGTCAGAAAGAGAAAAACAAATATCGTATATTAATGTATGTATGTGGAACCTAGAAAAATGGTACAGATGAGCCGGTTTGCAGGGCAGAAGTTGAGACACAGATGTAGAGAATGGACATATGGACACCAAGGGGGGAAAACTGTGGTGGGGTGGGGATGGTGGTGTGCTGAATTGGGCGATTGGGATTGACTTGTATACACTGATGTGTATAAAATTGATGCCTAATAAGAACCTGCAGTATAAACAAACAAACAAACAAAAAAGAGTCTTGTTGATGAAACATGAAATAACAGGGAGTTACTGTAACAGTGTAGGCACACAAAGAAATTTAGTCATGATAGTCTAACCTACAAGTGAACCAAGGAGGTAAGGCACACAATTTTCTAATGACCAGGGAATGAACTCAAGTATCAAGAATAATGAAGTCTATAAAACTCAATTTCCACCCCCCGTCCATTGAAAAGACGAGAGTCTGATTTAGCGATTATAAGCCTGACTTAGTTGTGCCATCCTGGATTAATAAAGATGGAATCAGTACCACACCCTCTATGGAGAGGCAGGTAGAAAAATAAAATCATGAGGTTATGTATATGAAAGTTAAAATGCACTGGATAAATTCACAGTGTTATTTAAAAAGCAACAGAAACCACTCCCTCTGAAAACATCAGAACTGGAAAATTCTACTGAAGGATAGACAGCTTATTATACCCCTATTAACCATGAAAGTCTAGCCAATGGGCCAAGTATATAGCTCAATGTGGTATTTTACAACCAATTTTAGGCACAATCTACCTCTTTTCTTTAAAGCCCTACAGAGCATCTAACTTCATGAGCCTAAGACCATATTATAAAAACTAACGACCTTGACAATATGTAATCACAAAGACCTGGACTGCCCTAAAATTTCAACTACAGGAGGGAATGTGTATTGTGCTTTAAGTCTTCCTTAAAATGGCACAAGACCACTGGGTCACAGAACAAACCTCAGAAGCTCAATCTGTCCTCTCATTTGAGCTGGATTCTAGCTCAGACAAAAGTGTCTGGGTGTCAGGTGTGAATAGGGCATCATTTTTCCTCAGGTTGCAAGATGGGAGTCAAAGGGGGTGAAATTCAAAGAAGATCCTTGGGGAAAAGAAAGCTTGATCAACAACCAGGCTGCACATCAGAAAGTGTCAGTCTGCAGAGACTCGGGGGAAAAGATGGTATAAATATGGAAGCAACAGAAAAGAGGCCAGTGACTCAGAGTTAAAGATTTCTAATTGAAGGATGGGATGCAGTGTCTGGAGCAATTCCCTGGACCAAAAAGGAAGATGCTTGTTTTTATAGAATGCTTTTAATTTGAACCTAGGCCAGGAGAGATGTGAAAGTTGCTAAAATTCTGCCAAGTCAGAGAAGTAGTCAGAATTTCCTGCTAAGGAGTGGTAAGTAGAGAGGAGGAAGATGAGGAAGATTACAGAGGATCGCAAACTTTGCCCCAGTCACACTGATGCAGCTTACTAACTGATTCAATTTGGTATTTCTGAGGTGAGGTCTACAATTTTTAATCATAATCTTTATACTCTAGTACAACAGTTACCTTCCTATTCTTCATCTCCAAGAGTTTTCTAATTAACAGAGAGAGTCTTCGTACTAATAATAAAAGTCTCCTTCTGATAGGAAAAATGTCATATTATTTCTTTGAAGGATATTATTCTGGAAAACTACAAGGCAGAATATGAAAGTGCACTAATTTGATTTGTCATAGAAATGTTCTTTCTTTTAAGATCCAAGATAAATCAGCAAATGCTTTCAAAGCCGACATTCAATCCATGAATTCAAATCATTTCCAAGATTTATGATCCACTAGAAAGACAGCTTCAATTTCCCTTGCTCTTGTGAGAGTCTAATGTATAGCTTGCAGAAAGCGCATTTACATGGCACACAATACAGGACAACAATATCATTTATTGATAAGGCTTTTCGAGTTTTAAAAAAAATGATCTTGCTAGTTATGTTCATTTTGATTTGTTTATCTGGAAGTAGTAGATAGATGCTTCACTCTGGTGAAGTTTCCTAAAAATGTAGCAGATTAACAGATATGCATGTGATAAAGATTGCCTACTGGAGATTAAAAGAAATCTCCCACAATTATAATAATTATATCATAAGTAGACAAGAATATCTAAGGATAGACTGGATGCCCATATATAGATATAGACTCAGATACAGTTACAGATATAGAAATAGATATAAATAGGATAAAGAATCAAACTCACAAAAGAGTTTGATGGACCCAGCTCCAATTTCATTCATTTTCCCCTCTTCTATTCTTTACCCTTTTTTTTTAAACATGATAATTCCTCCTGTCAAAAATATCAGTAAAATTCATTGGACTCTCTAGCAGAAGTTCTCAAAGGACATTAACACAGTCTTAAGATTCAGTCAGTATGGATACAATATCCATTAGAGAAGATGCTCCTCTTTTCCAGCAACTTGGGTTTTCAATATATAATTATGAAATCACACATATATCAATTACTGTACTAAGATAGGAACTATAATACTGCAGAAGACGGTCTTGCCTTTGAAGAGCTTAATGTGTTAGTTTATAAGTGGAAGAGATTCTATGTTAGTGGATACATTACTATATTTGTGGTTAAATAGAGGAAAAGAAATGTTCTCTTTAAGAACAATTTGTCCCTGGAACCATTAGGAATTATAAAACTTGCTCAATTTTACACAGAAAAATTAGATAGTGCTAGAATATCAATTTCTTCATGATACATATAATAAAAAAGAATTCCAAAGAGGAAAGGTATATCTTCAAGGTCATAACCTAGCTGTCAGATCTGTTTCTGCACCAACCTGGGTATTAATCAACAAAACAAAAAGTAGATGCTCTTCATTAGCTAATGCCAGCTCATTAACTCTGTCTAACACCACCCAAAGGTGTCATTCAGTGATGTACATACAGACTACTCCAAATTTACCAGACCTTTACAATTTCACTCTTTCTATAGGTCAGTAATCTAGGAATGGCTTAGTTGGGTGATCCTGGCTCAGGATCTCTCGTAAGGTTGTAATCCAGCTGTCAGCTGCAGCTGTATCATCTAATGTTTGACTGGGTCTGGAGGGACCTACCTCATTCACATGGCTTTAAGAGGATGCTCCACTTCCTCAACATGTGGGTCTCTCTGTAGAGCTCGGGACACGACTTTCCCCAGAAAAAGTAGTGATTCAAAAGAAAGAGAGAGAGAGAGAGAGACAGAGATGGAGAAAGATCCCAGGACAGAATGTATATTATTTTATAACTTAATCTTGGAAGTGACATACTGTCATTTCTGCCATATGCTGTTGGTCACACAGACCAACCATGGTACAAGGAGAAGACTACAGAAAAGTGTGACTACCAGGGAGAAGTCATTTGAGGTCATTTTGGAAACTGGCTACTACAACAAACATCTCAAAACCCAGGGGACTTGCCCATGCATGGGGAGATGCAGTACTTTGAGCAAATCTTTCTGATCCACAGAAGACCCAGAAGTCTTGAAGAACACTTTCCATACTTCTCTACATCCACAACTGTAAGAATAAAAGCAATATCAGTTCTGGATGCTTCATTTATGTGTTCATTCAGTAACTCTTTTTTGAATAATTACCATACGCCAGGAACTCTCACTGGGGCTGAGAATACAACGGTAAGAAGGTATCGTTTCTGCCCTTAAATTATTCGATGATAAAGAGAAGAAAACTGTAAGGGGAGGAGAGAAGGAAGAGGAGGAAGAAGATCAAAGAAAGTGAGGGAGAGAAAGAAAGACATGAGGAAGGAAGAGAAAGGAAGAGGAATGGAGACAGAAATCAACATTGATGGGAAACAAATGCAATCATGGAGGTCTTGCTTGTGATGTCAGATATTGATGTTTCAGAAGAAAGAAGCAGGAAGATGTTTGCTTAACTATAGATCCATATGCTCAATGTACAGTGTACTTTCTAGATTTAGAAATTTTGCCTAAATGTATGCTTTTCTTATATGTGAGAAACTCACAACTCAAATCAGAGGTTCTCAAGTCTTTGAATAAAGAAACTGATAAGAAGCATTGGACTCTCTTTTCATAAGGAAAATGAGAATGCATGAACACCCATACACATGCACATGTTTCTGGAGTCTATGGGCCTAAAGTTAAGAACTCCTGATCTTAAAAATATTATGAAATAATATTTTGACCAGTTGTCCGTGTTAGGCATCTTTGTCGATATTCAGGATAAACTCTAGTCCCAGGCTTGCTGGATCCTCATAAAATGATAGTGTTTAGCCAGGATTAAGCAGAATATTAGGGTATTTTGCTCTTTAGGATATTTGGCTAATCTGATGGGTTCCAGCCTGGATGCAAGAGTTTGTCTTGTCAAAGGACAAGAGTTAAGGGCACGGTGTCCAAAGACGAGCTCAGGTTGAAGTTAATCTAGATGTAAGAGACATTTAGTCTAATCACTTCATTTTACAGATGGGAAAACCAAATACTCAGTGACTGGCCAGTGCTCTGTGGCTGCAAATGCAATATCGGCCAAGCATTCAGGATCTATGTAACCTTCGTCCAGATGCCAGGGGGCTTATCCACAAGCATCAGGATCAGAGTCAGTAAGTTGAGATTAAACTTTCTATTCCAGAAAGAGAGAGCCAGGTGAAACCAGGTTAGCTACAGATACCTCAGTCTAGCAGGCTGTGGGGTGGGTCTTGGATCAACCAAAGTAGAGGGAAGAGGGGTAAGCAGATAGCCTTTGGGGCATCTCCTGGTAGACACCTCTATGAATCTTCACTTAATAGTCTAGGTTTCCTCCCCTCTAGAAGACACAATGACACATTTACTCTGCAATGCAGTGATTTTTATACGTGGAAGCAAAAGGAAGCTTGGGTTTGAAAGCCAAATTCTCCCTTGGATATATAGTTGAAAGTCTCCAATGTACCTATAAGCCTGGTATGCTGCCATTTATGTTTAGCACTTATGCCTGGAAAACTTAGCAAATGCTATCAAAAGCAGGTGTGGATGCTATTGCTATCCCACTGCTGACAGTTAGAACTGACTTGAGGGAGCACCGTGTCAGGGCTTGGCCCGGCCTGCAGTGCCTGGTTATAACAAGCCATCCCTGAAAACATACACTGCAGGTGGAGCAGTTGTAGATGGATGCAAAAGAAGCTGTGGCTTAATACCAGGTTACTTTCCATGAGCTGTGAATGAAGCCTCCTCAGTCTAAACCAGCCGTACCATGCTTAGTGCTCTACCAGCACCCTGAGGGGCTAGGAAAGGAGCCCTTACACTTCCCCCATTCCTCTTTCATCCTCCATAGTTTAAAAAAAAAAACAAAAACTCTAAGATTGCAAAACTCATTCACCAGCTTTTATGCCCTATCACACATTTTCAAAAAACAATTTATTTTCAAATGTTTCCAGGTATAGATTCTCAAAATAATGCCAAAATAAACATCAAATGATATTTTCCTTTTCAGCTGAATTATTCCTGCTAGCCTGATCTCAGCTGTATTTTGTTTTCTGGAGTTTCCAATGACCTTTTTCAAGAGTTTGAGATCATAGTGTGTGACAGGCAGGATTGCGCTGGGCTGACCTGTTGAGATCACCACACTTTTCTACTTGGCCTTGTCTTTGAGCTGAAAAAAAAAAAAAAAAATGCTACACACCATTCAGATTTTATTTGAGTAAGAAGTGAGCATAAATATGGTGAACTTTTGGGTTTGCATCATACAAAATGAAACATTCCTATAGACTATGTTAGTTCAAGGAAACTCCCAAAATGTCACTAAACACAGTGCAAAACTGATGAATTGGATAAGAAAGAGACAAAGTTGATTCACAGAAATATAAAGAGAATATCGCTGTGCTCATTTGTTTTGCTGTGTGTACTAAGCCATTTTATTAATCTACTGCAATCGATTCATCAGTTCCTTCCAATTTGGAGCATTGCTATAAATATTCTTTACAAGAATCCTGATTCACATGTGCTACAGCATATTTATAGTATAGAGGTCAGAGAAGAATTGCCAGTATATTGTCCAGCATTGTGTCAGAGGACTTTCCAAAATAGTGCTACTAAATTTTGCACCCACCTGCAATGTATAAAAATTCTCACTCTTCTTCATTCTCACCAACACACAGCATTGTCACACTTATAGGTTTTTTTCGAATCTGGCAGGTGGTATTGTCAAGTGGTTTTAATTTGCATGTTCCTGATTACTAATGAGGTTGTTCACATTATAATATAATTTTGGCAATTTGAATATCCTACTTTGTGAAGTCTCGGTTCAAGTCTTTTTCCAATTTTTCTATTGGATTGTATATATATATATAATTTTTTTATAACATCTTTATTGGAGTATAATTGCTTTACAATGGTGTGTTAGTTTCTGCTTTTTAACAAGCAAATCAGTTATACATATAAATATATCCCCATATCTCTTCCCTCTTGCATCTCCCTCCCTCCCACCCTCCCTATCCCACCCCTCTAGGTGGTCACAAAGCACCAAGCTGATATCCCTGTGCTATGCGGCTGCTTCCCACTAGCTATCTATTTTACATTTGGTAGTGTATATATGTCCATGCCACTCTAAAACTTTGTCCCAGCTAACCCTTCCCCCTCCCTGTATCCTCAAGTCCATTCTCTAGGAGGTCTGCGTCTTTATTCCCATCTTGCTCCTAGGCTCTTCATGACCATTTTCTTTTTGTTTTTTAGATTCCATATATATGTGTTAGCATACGGTATTTTTCACTTTCTGACTTACTTCACTCTGTATGACAGATTCTAGGTCCATCCACCTCACTACAAATGACTCAATTTCATTTCTTTTTATGGCTGAGTAATATTCCATTGTATATATGTGCCACATCTTCTTTATCCATTCATCTGTTGATGGACACTTAGGTTGCTTCCATGTCCTGGCTATCGTAAATAGAGCTGCAATGAACATTGTGGTACATGACCCTTTTTGAATAATGGTTTTCTCATGGTATATGCCCAGTAGTGGGATTGCTGGGTCATACAGTATAGAAAATAGTATTTCTATTTTTAGTTTTCTATGGAACCTCCATACTGTCCTCCATAGTGGCTGTATCAACTTACATTCCCACCTACAGTGCAAGAGGGTTCCCTTTTCTCCAGACCCTCTCCAGCATTTATTGTTTGTAGATTTTCTGGTGATGGCCATTCTGACCAGTGTGAGATGATATCTCATTGTAGTTTTGATTTACATTTCTCTAATGATTAATGATGTTGAGCATTCTTTCATGTGTCTGTTGGCAATCAGTATATCTTCTTTGGAGAAATGTCTATTTAGGTCTTCTGTCCATTTTTCGGTTGGGTTGTTTGTTTTTTTGATATTGGGCTGCATGAGCTGCTTGTAAATTTTGGAGATGAATCCTTTGTCAGTTGCTTCATTTGCAAATATTTTCTCCCATTCTGAGGGTTGTCTTTTCATCTTGTTTATGGTTTCTTTTGCTGTGCAAAAGCTTTTAAGTTTCATTAGGTCCCATTTGTTTATTTTTGTTTTTATTTCCATTTCTCTAGGAGGTGGGTCAAAAATGATCTTGGTGTGATTTATGTCATAGAGTGTTCTGCCTATGTCTTCCTCTAAGACTTTGACAGTGTCTGGCCTTACATTTAGGTCTTTAATCCATTTTGAGTTTATTTTTGTGTATGGTGTTAGGGAGTGTTCCAATTTCATTCTTTCACATGTAGCTGTCCAGTTTTCCCAGCACCACTTATTGAAGAGACTGTCTTTTCTCCACTGTATATTCTTGCCTCCTTTATCAAAGATAAGGTCACCATACGTGCGTGGGTTTATCTCTGGGCTTTCTATCCTGTTCCATTGATCTATATTTCTGTTTTTGTGCCAGTACCATACTGTCTTGATTACTGTAGCTTTGTAGTATAGTCTGAAGTCAGGGAGCCTGATTCCTCCAGCTCCGTTTTTCTTTCTCAAGATTGCTTTGGCTATTCGGGGTCTTTTGTGTTTCCATAAAAATTGTGAAATTTTTTGTTCTACTTCTGTGAAAAATGCCAGTGGTAGTTTGATAGAGATTGCATTGAATCTGTAGATTGCTTTGGGTAGTAGAGTCATTTTCACAGTGTTGATTATTCCAATCCAAGAACATGGTATATCTCTCCATCTGTGTGTATCATCTTTAATTTCTTTAATCAGTATCTTATAATCTTCTGCATGCAGGTCTTTTGTCTCCTTCAGTAGGTTTATTCCTAGATATTTTATTCTTTTGGTTGAAATGGTAAATGAGAGTGTTTTCTTAATTTCACTTTCAAATTTTTCATCATTAGTGTATAGTAATGCAAGAGGTTTCTGTGCATTAATATTGTATCCTGCTACTTTACCAAAATTCATTGATTAGCTCTAGTAGTTTTCTGGTAGCATCTTTAGGATTCTCTATGTATAGTATCATGTCATCTGCAAAGAGTGACAGCTTTACTTCTTTTGTCCGACTTGGATTCTTTTTATTTCTTTTTCTTCTCTGATTGCTGTGGCTAAAACTATGTTGAATAATAGTGGTGAGAGTGGGCAACCTTGTCTTGCTCCTGATCTTATTGGAAATGGTTTCAGTTTTTCAGCATTGAGAACGATGTTGGCTGTGGGTTTGTCATATATGGCCCTTACTATGTTGAGGTAAGTTCCCACTATGCCTACTTTCTGGAGGGTTTTTATCATAAATGGGTGTTGAATTTTGTCAAAATCTTTCTCTGCATCTATTGAGATGATCATATGCTTTTTCTCCTTCAGTTTGCTAATACGGTGTATCACATTGATTGATTTGCGTATATTGAAGAATACTTGCATTCCTGGAATAAACCCCACTTGATCATGGTGTATGATCCTTTTAATGTGCCATTGTATTCTGTTTGCCACTATTTTGTTGAGAATTTTTGCATCTCTGTTCATCAGTGATATTGGCCTGTAGTTTTCTTTCTTTGTGACATCTTTGTCTGGTTTTGGTATGAGTATGAAGGTGGCCTCATAAATGGGTTTGGGTGTGTTCCTTCCTCTGCTATATTTTGGAAGAGAGTGAGAAGGATAGGTGTTAGCTCTTCTGTAAATCTTTGAGAGAATTTGCCTGTGCAGCCATCTGGTCCTGGGCTTTTATTTGTTGGAAGATTTTTATTCACAGTTTCAATTTCAGTGCTTGTGATTGGCCTGTTCATATTTTCTATTTTTTCCTGGTTCAGTCTCGAAAGGTTGTGCATTTCTAAGAATTTGTCCATTTCTTCCAGGTTGTCCATTTTATTGGCATATAATTGCTTGTAGTAATCGCTCATGATCCTTTGTATTTCTGCAGTGTCAGTTGTTACTTCTCCTTTTTCATTTCTAATTCTGTTGACTTGAGTCTTCACCCTTTTTTTCTTGATGAGTCTGGCTAATGGTTTATCAATTATGTTTATCTTCTCAAAGAGCCAGCTTTTAGTTTTATTGATCTATGCTATCATTTCCTTCATTTCTTTTTCACTTATTCCTGATCTGATCTTTATGATTTCTTCCCTCCTGCTAACTTAGGGGGATTTTTGTTTTTCTTTCTCTAACTCTTTTAGGTGTAAGGTTAGGTTGTTTATTTGAGATGTTTCTTGTTTGTTAAGGTAGGATTGTGTTGCTATAAACTTCCCCCTTAGAAATGCTTTTGCTGCATCCCATAGGTTTTGGGTCATCGTGTTTTCATTGTCAAATGTTTCTAGGTAGTTTTTGATTTCCTCTTTGATTTCTTCAGTGATCTCTTGGTATTAAATAGTGTATTGTGTAGTCTCCATGTGTTTGTATTTTTTACAGATTTTTTCCTGTAATTGATATCTAGTCTCATAGCATTGTGGTTGGAAAAGATACTTGATACGATTTCAGTTTTCTTAAGTTTACCAAGGCTTGATTTGTGACCCAAGATATGATCTATCCTGGAGAATGTTCCATGAGCACTTGAGAAGAAAGTGTATTCTGTTTTTATTGGAAAGAATGCCCTATAAATATCAATTAAGTCCATCTTGTTTAATGCATCATTTAAAGCTTGTGTTTCCTTATTTATTTTCATTTTGGATGATCTGTCCATTGGTGAAAGTGGGGTGTTAAAGTCCCCTACTATGATTGTGTTACTGTCGATTTTCCCTTATATGGCTGTTAGTATTTGCCTTATATATTGAGGTGCTCCTATGTTGGGTGCATAAATATTTACAATTGTTATATCGTCTTCTTGGGATGATCCCTTGATCTTCATGTATTGTCCTTCTTTGTCTCTTGCAATAGTCTTTGTTTTAAAGTCTATTTTGTCCGATATGAGAATTTGTACTCCAGCTTTCTTTTGATTTCCATTTGCATGGAATATCTTTTTCCATCCCCTCACTTTCAGTCTGTATGTGTTCCTAGGTCTGAAGTGGATCTCTTGTAGACAGCATATATACGGGTCTTGTTTTTGTATCCATTCAGGCACTCTATGTCTTTTGGTTGGAGCATTTAATCCATTTACATTTAAGGTAATTATTGATATGTATGTTCCTATTACCATTTTCTTAATTGTTTTGGGTTTGTTATTGTAGGTCTTTTCCTTCTCTTGTGTTTCCTGCCGAGAGAAGTTCCTTTAGCATTTGTTGTAAAGCTGCTTTGGTGGTGCTGAATTCTCTTAACTTTTGCTTGTCTGTAAAGATTTTCCTTTCTCCGTCAAATCTGAATGAGATCCTTGCTGGGTAGAGTAACCTTGGTTGTAAGTTTTCCCCCTTCATCATTTTAAATGTGTCCTGGCACTCCCTTCTGGCTTGCAGAGTTTCTGCTGAAAGATCAGCTGTTCACCTTATGGGGATTCCCTTGTGTGTTATTTGTTGTTTTTCTCTTGCTGCTTTTAATATTTTTCCTTTCTATTTAATTTTTGATAGTTTAATTAATATGTGTCTTGGCATGTTTCTCCTTGAACTTATCCTGTATGGGACCCTCTGTGCTTCCTGGACTTGATTAACTATTTCCCTTTCCCATATTAGGGAAGTTTTCAACTATAATCTCTTCAAATATTTTCTCAGTCCCTTTCTTTTTCTCTTCTTCTTCTGGGATACCTATAATTCGAATGTTGGTGTGTTTAATGTTGTCCCAGAAGTCTCTGAGACTGTCCTCAGTTCTTTTCATTCTTTTTTCTTTATTCTGCTCTGCAGTAGTCATTTCCACTATTTTATCTTCCAGGTCACTTATCAGTTCTTCTGCCTCAGTTTTTCTGCTATTGATCCCTTCTGGAGAATTTTAAATTTCATTTATTGTGTTGTTCATCACTGTTTGTTTGCTCTTTAGTTCTTCTAGGTCCTTGTTAAACGTTTCTTGTATTTCCTCCATTCTATTTCCAAGATTTTGGATCATCCTTACTATCATTATTCTGAATTCTTTTTCAGGTAGACTGCCTATTTCCTCTTCATTTGTTTGGTCTGGTGGGTTTTTTCCTTGCTCCTTCATCTGCTGTGTGTTTCCCTGTCTTCTCATTTTGCTTAACTTATGTGTTTGGGGTCTCCTTTTTGCAGGCTGCAGGTTCTTACTTCCCATTGTTTTTGGTGTCTGCCCCCAATGGTTAAGGTTGGTTCAGTGGGTTGTTTAGGCTTCTTGGTGGATGGGACTAGTGTCTGCGGTCTGGTGGATGAGGCTGGATCTTGTCTTTCTGTTTGGCAGATCCACCTCTCGCGGTGTGTTTTGTGGTGTCTCTGGCCTTATTATGATTTTAGGCAGCCTCTCTGCTAATGGATGGGGTTGTGTTCCTGTCTTGCTAGTTAGTTGGCATAGGGTGTCCAGCACTGTAGCTTGCTGGTCTTTGAGTGGAGCTGGGTCTTGGCATTGAGATGAAGATCTCTGGGAGATTTTTGCTGTTTAATATTATGTGGAGCTGGGATGTCTCTTGTGGACCAGTGTCCTGAACTTGGCTCTCCCACCTCTGAGGCACAGCCCTGATGCCTGGCTGGAGCACCAAGAGCCTGTCAACCACATGGCTCAGAATAAAAGGGAGGAAAAGAAAGAAGGAAAGAAAGAAGAATATAAAATAAAATAAAATAAAGTTATTAAAATAAATAAAAAATAATTATTAAAAAAAAATTTTTTTAGTATTAAAACAAGAAAGAAAGAAGAGAGCAACCAAACCAAAAAACAAATCCACCAGTGATAACAAGCACTAAAAACTATACTAAAAAACAAAACAAAACGGACAGACAGAACCCCAGGACAAATGGTAAAAGCAAAGCTATACAGAGACAATCACACACAGAAGCATACACATACACACTCACAAAAAGAGAAAAAGGGAAAATATATATATATATATCATTGCTCCCAAAGTCCACCTCCTCAATTTGTGATGATTCATTGTCTATTCAGGTATTCCACAGATGCAGGGTACATTAAGTTGATTGTGGAGATTTAATCCACTGCTCCTGAGGCTGCTGGGAGAAATTTCCCTTTCTCTTCTTGGTTCGCACAGCTTCTGGGGTTCAGCTTTGGATTTGGCCCCACCTCTGTGTGTAGGTCGCCTGAGGGCATCTGTTCCTGCCCAGACAGGAAAGGGTTAAAGGAGCGCCTGATTCGGGGTCTCTGGCTCACTCAGGCCAGGTGGAGGGAGGGGTACGGAATTCAGATCGAGCCTGCAGTGGCAGAGGCCGGCGTGATATTGCAATAGCCTGAGGCATGCCATGTGTTCTCCTGGGGATGTTGTCCCCGGATCACTGGACCCTGGCAGTGGCGGGCTGTATAGGCTCCCAGGAGGGGAGGTGTTGTTAGTGACCTGTGCTTGCACACAGGCTTCTTGGTGACTGCAGCAGCAGCCTTTGCATCTCATGCCCGTCTCTGTGGTCTGTGCTGATACCTGTGGCTTGCACCTGTATCTGGACCTCCTTTAAGTGGCGCTCTTAATCGCCTCTCCTCGTGCACCAGGAAACAAAGAGGCAAGAAAAACTCTCTTGCCTGTTCAACAGCTCCAGACTTTTTCCCAGACTCCCTCCTGGCTAGCCGTGGCACACTAGCCCCCTTCAGGCTGTGCTCACACCGCCAACCCCTGTCCTCTCCCTGCGATCTGACCAAAGCCCGAGCCTCAGCTCCCAGCCCCCGCCCACCCTGGCGGGTGAGCAGACAAGCCTCTCGGGCTGGTGAGTGCTGGTCGACACCAATCGTCTCTGTGGGAATCTCTCTGCTTTTCCCTCCATACCCCTGTTGCTGTGTTCTCCTCCGTGGCTCCGAAGCTTCCTCCCCCGCCACCCCCCACTCCACCAGTGAAGGGGCTTCCTAGTGTGTGGAAACCTTTCCTCCTTCACAGCTCCCTCCCACTGGTGCAGGCCCCTTCCCTATTATTTTGTCTCTGTTTTTTTCTTTTTTCTTTTGCCCTACCCAGGTACGTGGGGAGTTTCTTGCCTTTTGGGAGGTCTGAGGTCTTCTTCCAGCATTCAGTAGGTGTTCTATAGGAGTTGTTCCACATGTAGATGTATTTCTGATGTATTTGTGGGGAGGAAGGTGATCTCCACGTCTTACTCTTCCACCATCTTGAAGCTCCCCTGGATTGTATATGTTTTCCTGTGGATTTATAACCACCTAAAATCACATGACAGAATTTCACAGCCATCATATTACACAAAAGCAGCAAGACACAAAAGAAATATAAATGTATGTTTCCATTTATATAAAGTTCAAAATCAGACATAACAGAAATATTTTGTTAGGAAGACATAAATATGTGGCAACAATATTTTTAGAAACAAAGAAATAATTGCAACATAATTCAGGAGATGTTACTTATGACTCTGAATAGGTTGTGTTGAGGGGAAATAACTCTGTTTCCTGAGTTTTCATGGCTTCTAAAATTTGGTCAATAAACCCACCAGTGCTCAGGCTCTTGAACACTGAAAATGAATTAACTAAAAAAAATCCTATTTAAAAATAGGAAGAATTTTTATACAATTTCATGTGTAGATACATAGCAAAAAAAAAGCATGTACAAGTAATAGAAAGAAATTCCAATTTTTTAAAGTATTTTTTTGGTAATTTAAAATACACACTCAAGTATACAATTTACACATTTACTTGAGGAGAAGACTTATGAATATCACTGAACATATATCTTCTCTCCCCAAAACTCAATGGGAAGTCAGGGGAATACAAGGCAGATTTGGAGTAGCCATTGACTTGAACTTCAAGCATATAAATTAGTATGCCTTTAAAAGGGACTGTAAGGTGATCTCTAGAGCGACCACTGAGAAAACTATTTTCAAAAATTGTACAAAAATATATACTAAAAAACATGACAGATAAGGCAAAAATATAACACTAAAAAGTATTCAAGTAACCCACAGGTAAAATAGAAAAGGGAAAGAGAGAAACAATGAAGTGACAGACTTAAATCCTAACATAACAAAAATTATATTAACTGTAAGTGGTTTAAATACACCCATTAAAACAAATCATCAGAATAGATTTTTTTAAAATAACCCACATATTTACTATCTACAAGAAACTCATTTCAAATATACTAATAAACTAAAAGCAAATAGATGGAAGAAATACACCATGAAAACACCAACCAAAGAAAGCTGCACATTTTACCTGTCCTAATACCAAATAAAGTGGACTTCATAGAAAAGAAAATGGCCAGATATAGAGAGGGACAGTATATAATCGTAAGAGTCAATCTACCATGAAGAGAAAACAATCCTTAATATATCAAATAACAAAGCTTCAATTTCATTTAACCTTTAGCAAAAAAATTAATTACAGTGCACATTATTTTCTCCATTCTGCATCTGAGTAAATTAGAACTCTAAAGAAGTTACATTCCTTGCCCAAGCTCACACAATTAGCAATCCCCGAACCAAGTTCTTTTCACTCTTCATTCTGCCCCCTTTAGACACTTCAAAAATAAACAGTGTGAATATCACATCCAACACTGCATTCCAAATCTTCTCTTCTTGGTCACAAAGTCTCAGATCAACTTTAGAATCCAGTACAAACACTGGGTACCAAATGAGTAATAGGAATAAAGTGGCCATAGAAGGCATAAGTACAAAAAAAGGAACAAGCGGAAATGGCTAACCATGGGGAAGTTGGACGTCACATATGGTCACAGTGTCCAAGACAATGTCAAGACCTCCACATAAGGTTGGGAAAGCAGGGCACTGGACGACTCCACAAGTGCCATTTACATACGCTAGTGTGTAAATGGCACCACCTGGAGTTGGCCTGCCATTCACAGCATCCTGACAATAATTATGCTGTCTGAAAGTAACTGAAGTCAGCAAAGCTGGGAAATGGTCATTAGCATCTGTCTAAGCCCTCGACACTAGGGCACAGACAAATGTCCAGTTCAGTGAGTCTAAACTCTGGCAAGCTTAAGCAGCAGTGCCCAGACAGTTGTATTTAATGGATGAAGAAAAGTTCTCCCAAAGTTGTAATGGGTCTAAAAAGATGGCAAAACTTTATTTTACCAAGCAATTATTTTTCTTTCATCCTGTCATTGATCACCACCATAATTTCCTAAAAGAAAATTTATAAACACATTTTCCTTATTTTGCCCAAATTTGGATAATAGGATCACAGATCAACATTGGTCTATAAAGGAGCACTTGGGAACCACTAAGCTATCAAGTCAGGATGGCAGGAGGATGAAAGAGGAAAGACAGAAAGAAAGAAACCATTTTCATTTGTATACCTTCTGTGCAGCCTGGTCCTCCTTCCCCAAAGTCAAAGGATGCTCTTTAGACATTGAAGATAGTTTCTAAGACTCTTACAGACATTTGACCCATAAGCCATTTGAAAAACCTCATTTTGATGGCAGCTGTCAGCACCAAAGTTGCACCATGTCTTTCCAAGGTTGTCATCACCAACACTATTACATGGAACGTGGGCCACAACAGACCAAGGTTGTCCAAGAGAGTACAGAACCAAGATTGCAGCTAAGACAGAAGTTTTCTAAATATCAAGAGTCTACTGTAAGTCTACTCTTTTATATAGTTCTCTAGCTGGGGCACTTTCAGAGTTTTTAACACATCATGGTTGCCCAAAAACATTACTTGAATTAATTGCAACAGTTGACTTGATAGGGCAAGCCTATGGATGTCATTTAAGTAAAGAAATACTGAAGGAGAATGTAAATTGGTACAGCCACTATGGAGAACAGTATGGAGGTTCCTTAAGAAACTGAAAATAGAATTACCATATGATCCAGCAATACCACTCCTGGGCATATATCCAGAGGAGAACATGGTTCGAAGGGATACATGCACCCCAATGTTCATTGCAGCACTATTTTCAATAGCCAGGACATGGAAGCAACCTAAATGTCCCTCAGTACATATATACAATGGACTATTACTCAGCCATTAAAAAGAATGAAATAATGCTATTTGCAGCAACATGGATGGACCTGGAGATTATCACACTAAGTGAAGTAAGTCAGACAGAGAAAGACAAATATCATATGATATCGTTTATATGAGAAATCTAAAAAAAAAAAATGATATGAACGAACTTATTTACAAAACAGAAACAGACCCACAGAGAATGAACTCATGGTTATCAGGGGGAAAGGGTGGGGGGAGGGGACAGATAGATAGGGAGTTTGGGGTTGACATGTACACACTGCTATTTTTAAAATAGGTAACCAACAAGGACCTACTGTATAGTTCAGGGAACTCTGCTCAATACTCTGTAATAACCTAAATGGGAAAAGAATTTGAGAAAGAATTTTTTAAAAAGAAAAGAAAAAAAAAAAAGAAATACCCAAGGAGACCCAACACTTTGCAAGTACAAATTCAGAGCCCAGCATCCAAAAAGAGAGAGAGAAAGAGAATTACGTACATGAGTTTGAATGCTGACCTTGGTATAGAAGCTCTGTGCTCTCTGATGTGGATGGTGCTTGGCCTGCAAAAGTTCAGAGAAGCCAGAGAGGGCTAAAATCTCTGCAATGAATCTTCTGTGTGAGTGAGCACAGGTGGTCAACATGGCTTCATCTGAGAAGCTATACTTCCCCTTGTACTGGCTCTGATGGCAAGGAGCTATGGCTTCTGACACTGTTGGTTACATCTGCATTACCTCAGGAAGAGAAAAATCACCCCAGGAGGATTTAAAAAGCACAGACGCTCAAGTCAGCATTTTGAGTCTGAACTCTGCCACTTACTTAGTTAACATGAGATCTTGAGGGAAACAGTTAACTTCACGAAACCTCCATTTCCAACTGTGAGGTGATCAGGGTAGCATCTACCTCACAAGATTTCGAAGGTAAAATGAGATAATCTAGGTTAAAGGTACTTTCTATGCTGGAAGTTCTATGTAAATGTTAATATTGTTACCCTTTGTATAACCCATTTGATCAGGGATTTGGGAGAATATTTCTGAGCTCTGATGTGTGATGGCAATGCTTTTCTTTATGACTTCAAAGAGGGATGAGAGGAATTTGAAGTTGAATGAAGATTAATAGCACAGCAAGAAGTTAAAAAAAAAACATTATTTCTTATGGAGGGAAAATAAATTGACTGGCTGTGTTAATCTCCCTTAATGTTATCTACTAACTAATAATATATTTTAATTAAACAGAGTCAGAATTGTTTTCACAAAAAAGAAAAGGCTATTCTTTTCATTCAGTTTGCTTAATTCTTACTATCACATGAAGACAAATTAATTTCAAGTATCAGAAAGCTCTGACAGACTCTAGGAGAACAGGCAATGAATGTCAGTCGTCTTACCCTTTAGTCTAATACTTCCAATAAACAGTTTCCTTCCATCTTATCATAATCACAGAGAACTGTTAGGATTCTCTTCCACCTGTGGGTCCTTACTGAGGTAAACAGGAGATGATCCTTGCCTTTTCCTTGCAAACAAGAGTAAAAAAAAAGCAACCCTTCCAGCATCCTCTAAAAAACCACGCCAACTTGAAGTGAAAAAATAGTGATTTCATCTGAATAGAGATTTTTTTCCCCCGCGGCTTTTCCCAAAGAGCTTCCCAAGCAAATAGAGAAGATCATAACCAAACCAGAGAAGAGCAGAAAGATGGGTGTGGAGAGAATTCCTGTAAGTATTTGTATACACAAGCAAGATAAACCAACTTCTAATCTTACGCCCCTTCCCTCTGTTCTCCACTACATCATTTTTAAAACTATAATAACTCTACGTAGTGCAAGCTTTTTAGCTTGTGACAGTCCTTCAGGACTTTGGCTTCAGCCAAACTGTACTATTTGCTATTTCCCAAAGAAGCCCTGTTCTCTCCTTCAGCTGTGACTTTGCTTACGTATCTCCTTCTGCAAGAAATGGGCTCCCATCCTCTACCTGGATAACTTCTCTTTGTCTTGCAAGTCAAAAATTCAAAGACTGCCTCTTCATGAGGCAGCTACTAAACCACTTCTTCTAAACCACCTCTTCTGGCCCTCCCAGCAGTTATGTGTTCCTCATTCTATGCTTATTAAGAATCTACTAAATTTACATTTAGAGCATTTTTTTTTTGTATTTTATGGTTAAGCTATTGCTGATGTGTCTGTCTTTCCCACAAGACTATTAGCTCTTTAAGTCAAAGGATTGCATTGTTTAGACTTGGATCTACAGCACCCAGCACATAGTAAAATCTTACACATTCAATAAATGTGTCTTAAATGAATGCGTAGTTCAGCAATTGGCAAGCATGCTCTGCAAAGCACCAGATAGTAAATATTTTAGGCTTCATGAGCCAATTAGTCTCTAGCAATTCTGTTATTGTGGTCTACTCAAGTCCACTCAACTCTGCAACAGTAGAGGAAAATCAGCCATAGTCAATATGTAAGCAAATGAGTATGAATGTGTTTCAACAACACTTGGTTTACAAAAACAGGTGGTGGGTCAGATTTGGCCCATGGACCATAGTTGGGCTGATCCCTGATAAACTAAAAGATCAAATGAATGAGAAAGCCCTTAAAAAGTTCTTCTCAGAAAGAGGACCTCAAGCCCAAGAAAGTAAAAACTGGTAACAGAGCCTTTTTAAGTAGAAATGGAAGGAAAGGAGTTGGGACCATATCATTCTCTTGTCCTCATTCTGGAAACTAGGAGTAATTTAGTTTGGCATGCATACAACTAGGAAAATGCAGTTCCAGCAACAGACTTATGAAGCCTGCAAATCTAATGTTTGTTAATACTATATTTCAGTAATTAAACTATTTAGTTCATAGATTGAATGTCTACAAATGGAGGGCAAGGGACTGCCCTATAGAGTGCATTTTCTCCCTACACTGCATGGGAGCTAAATACCAAGGGAAGATGCTCGCTACCCAAGACATGATTGTCTATACCAAACAAATGGAACACAAAAATGGAAATTTCAGCCATCGTATAAAGGATGGGTGACACCTGGCAGAGTTTTGAGAAAGAGAGTTTGTACAGGTAACCTTCAAAATAGAATGCCTAGATAATGTGGATGCCAATGAGAGTTTATTTTCCCTCCCCAGCCAGTGTACCATGTTAACATCATTGGGTGGATAGTACGTAAATAATCTAGTCATCTTTTGTTTTAAGGCATAATTCTGGAGCATATATTTTATTTTTTCCTTCTCCATGTTATGTTTTCTTGGGGAGCTTTCTTGGGCACAAGAAGGAGAATCAGATAAAAAAACAAAACAAAAACTGCAGCACGGCAAGTCCAATCAGTCAGAAGGAAACTGTGAAAGAAGAGTGTTCACTTAGGTTTCTGTTCCGCATTCAAACAGAGATTCAAATTTTGAGATCTATTTCCAAATGCAGACAACACAGATGAAGTGTTGGAGTGGTGCCTGGTCTCACATAATCCCCTTCTCTGGAAGGCAAAACATAACACTGCTACAAATGCACGAGCCAAATCGTCATGTCTGAAGCAGCGACATCAACCCCAACAGCACCACCTGGCTACTTCAGGATGGAGGGGGATTCCCCGTGTGAAGGGCGATTCAGAGAACGGAGCTGCACAAACATGAAAAAACACTGGCCAGAAAGTAAACTAAGCGTGTTTGCTGTCGATTGGGGAGAAACGTGTCTGAACAAATCAAATGACCGTGTACGTTTCCAGCCTCCACACTTCCCCCTTTCCTTCATTCTCTAAAAGAGTATATCCAGATTTCAAAAGAATGAACGGTGTCACAGATGAAACGCCAATTGATCACAAGTGGTCAGCGCCCCATGGGAAAAAAACTTGGTACCCTGGCTTTTTCTATTTGATTGGCTTCAGAGGACCCATCATGATGTGTCATTAAAGCATTGCAGCTCTTTTTTATCCAGAAATGCCCTCTGTGATAGATCTAACTCACTCAGGGAGCCCAAAGAGTATGGACAGCCCACCGATCTCACTTAAATGGATCCCCTTTAGTGGAAGGCCACTGTGGTAAACCATTTGGAACGCAGCTATCAGCCTTTGGCTTGAATTTGCTGGACCGTTAGCTAACATCCTAAATCCACCTGTAATTTCTCCACTTTGACCCTTAAAGACACAGGAAAACATAATCAAAATTTTGTGAAGCCTTTAATTACATTCTCTTCTTAATGAGAAATGACTCAAGGAATTAAAGCCATGAAAATACCATCAGCTCATTTTACCATTGAGAATAAAATAGAGCTGAACTTTGGTTAAGAAATTCTTAGGGTTTTTTTAACATTTTTATTGGAGTATAATTGCTCTACAATGTTGTGTTAGTTTCTGCTGTATAATAAAGTGAATCAGCTATATGTATACATACATCCCGATATCCTCTCCATCTTGTGTCTCCCTCCCACACTCCCTATTCGACCCCTCTAGGTGGTCACAAAGTACCGAGCTGATCTCCCTGTGCTATGCAGCTGCTTCCCACTAGCTATCTATTTGATATTTGGTAATGTATACATGTCCTTGCTACTTTCTCACTTCGTCGCAGCTTACCCTTCTCCCTCCCTGTGTCCTCAAGTCCATTCTCTATGTCTGCATCTTTATTCCTGTCCTGCCTCTAGGTTCTTCAGAAACATTTTTTTTTTAGATTCCATATATATGTGTTAGCTTACAGTATTTGTTTTACTCTTTCTGACTTACTACACTCTGTATGACAGACTCTAGGTCCATCCACCTAACTACAAGAAACTCAAATTCATTTCTTTTTATGGCTAAGTAATATTGCATTGTATATATGCACCACATCTCCTTTAACCATTCATCTTACAAAGGACACTTTGGTTCCTTCCATGTCCTGGCTATAGTAAACAGTGTTACAATGAACATTGTGATACATGACTCTTTTGGAATTATGGTTTTCTCAGGGTATATGCCCAGGACTCGGATTGCTGGATCATAAGGTAGTTCTATTTTTAGTTCTTTAAGGAACCTCCATACTGTTCTCCATAGTGGCTGTATCAATTTACATTCCCACCAACAGTTCAAGAGGGTTCACTTTTCTCCACACCCTCTCCAGCATTTATTCTTTGTAGATTTTTTGATGATGGCCATTCTGACTGGTGTGAGGTGATACCTCATTGTAGTTTTGATTTGCATTTCTCTAATGATTAGTGATGTTGAGCATCCTTTCATGTGTTTGTTGGCAATCTGTATATCTTCTTTGGAGAAATGTCTATTTAGGTCTTCTGCCCATTTTTGGATTGGGTTGTTTGTTTTTTTGATATTGAGCTGCATGAGCTGCTTGTATATTTGGGATATTAATCCTTTGTCAGTTACTTCATTTACAAATATTTTCTCCCATTCTGAGGGTTGTCTTTTCATCTTGTTTATGGTTTCCTTTGCTGTGCAAAAGCTTTTAAGTTTCATTAGGTGCCATTTGTTTATTTTTGTTTTTATTTCCATTTCTCTAGGAGGTGGGTCAAAAAGGATCTTGCTGTGATTTATGTCATAGAGTGTTCTGCCTATGTTTTCCTCTAAGACTTTGATAGTGTCTGGCCTTACTTTAGGTCTTTAATCCATTTTGAGTTTATTTTTGTGTGTGGTGTTAGGGAGTGTTCTAATTTCATTCTTTCACATGTAGCTCTCCAGTTTTCCCAGGACCACTTATTGAAGAGACTGTCTTTTCTCCACTGTATACTCTTGCCTCCTTTATCAAAGATAAGGTGACCATATGTGCGTGGGTTTATCTCTGGGCTTTCTATCCTGTTCCATTGATCTATATTTCTGTTTTTGTGCCAGTACCATACTGTCTTGATTACTGTAGCTTTGTAGTATAGTCTGAAGTCAGGGAGCCTGATTCCTCCAGCTCCGTTTTTCTTTCTCAAGATTGCTTTGGCTATTTGGGGTCTTTTGTGTTTCCATAAAAATTGTGAAATTTTTTGTTCTACTTCTGTGAAAAATACCAGTGGTAGTTTGATAGAGATTGCATTGAATCTGTAGATTGCTTTGGGTAGTATAGTCATTTTCACAATGTTAATTCTACCAGGGCAAGAACATGGTATATCTCTCCATCTGTTTGTATCATCTTTAATTTCTTTCATCAGTGTCTTATAATGTTCTGCATACAGGACTTTTGTCTCCTTAGATAGGTTTATTCCTAGGTATTTTATTATTTTTCCTGCAATGGTAAATGGGAGTGTTTCCTTAAATTCTCTTTCAGATTTTTCTTCATTAGTGTATAGGAATGCAAGAGATTTCTGTGCACTAATTTTGTATCCTGCTACTTTACCAAATTCATTGATTAGCTCTAGGACTTTTCTTGTAGCATCTTTAGGATGTATAGTATCATGTCATCTGCAAACAGTGACAGCTTTACTTCTTCTTTTCCAATTTGGATTCTCTTATTTCTTTTTCTTCTCTGATTGCTGTGGCTAAAACTTCCAAAACTATGTTGAATAATAGTGGTGAGAGTGAACAGCCTTGTCTTGTTCCTGATCTTAGTGGAAATGGTTTCAGTTTTTCACCATTGAGAACGATGTTGGCTGTGGGTTTGTCATATATGGCCTTTATTATGCTGAGGTAGGTTCTGTCTATGCCTACTTTCTGGACAGTTTTTATCATAAATTGGTGTTGAATTTTGTCAAAAGCTTTTCTGCATCTATTGAGATTATCATATGGTTTTTATCCTTCAGTTTGTTACTATGCTGTATCACATTGATACATTTGCATAAACTGAAGAATTCTTGCATTCCTGTGATAAACCCCACTTGATCATAGTGTATGATCCTTTTACTGTGCTGTTGTATTCTGTTTGCTAGTATTTTATTGAGGATTTTTGCATCTATGTTCATCAGTGATATTGGCCTGTAGCTTTGTTTTTTGGTGATACCTTTGTCTGGGTTTGGTATCAAGGTGATGGTGAGTTCGTAGAATGAGTTTGGGAGTGTTCCTCCCTCTGCTATATTTTGGAAGAGTTTGAGAAGGATAGGTGTTAGCTCTTCTGTAAATCTTTGAGAGAATTCGCCTGTGAAGCCATCTGGTCCTGGGATTTTTTTGTTGGAAGATTTTTAATTACAGTTTCAATTTCAATGCTTGTGATTGGTCTGTTTATATTTTCTATTACTTCTCGGTTCAGTCTCGAAAGGTTGTGCTTTTCTAAGAATTTGTCCATTTCTTCCAGGTTGTCCATTTTATTGGCATAGAGTTGCTTGTAGTAATCTCTCATGATCCTTTGTATTTCTGCAGTGTCAGTTTCTACTTCTCCTTTTTCATTTCTAATTCTATTGATTTGAGTATTCTCCCTTTTTTTCTTGATGAGTCTGGCTAATGGTTTATCAGTTTTGTTTATCTTCTCAAAGAACCAGCTGTTATTGACCTTTGCTATCATTTCCTTCATTTCTTTTTCATTTATTTCTGATCTGATCTTTATGATTTCTTTCCTTCTGCTAACTTTGGGGTTTTTTTGTTCTTCTTTCTCTATTTGATTTAGGTGTAAGGTTAGGTTGTTTATTTGAGATGTTTCTTGTTTCTTGAGGTAGGATTGTATTGCTATAAACTTCCCCCTTAGAACTGCTTTTGCTGCATCCCATAGATTTTGATTCGTCATGTTTTCATTGTCGTTTGTTTCTAGGTAGTTTTGATTTCCTCTTTGATTTCTCCAGTAATCTCTTGGGTATTTAGTAGCATATTGTTTAGCCTCCAGGTGTTTGTATTTTTTACAGTTTTTTCCTGTAATTGATATCTAGTCTCATAGCATTGTGGTCGGAAAAGATACTTGATATAATTTCAATTTTCTTAAATTTACCAAGGTTTGATTTGTGATGCAAGATATGATCTATTCTAGAGAATGTTCCATGAGCACTTGAGAAGAAAGCGTATTCTGTTGTTTTTGGATAGAATGTCCTATAAATATAAATTAAGTCCATCTGGTCTAATGTGTCATGTAAAGCTTGTGTTTCCTTATTTATTTTCATTTTGGATGATCTGTCCACTGGCGAAAGTGGGTTGTTAAAGTCCCCTACTATTATTGTGCTACTGTCGATTTCCCCTTTTGTGGCTGTTAAGCATTTGCCTTATGTATTGAGGTGCTCCTCTGTTGGGTGCATAAATATTTACAATTGTTATATATTCTTCTTGGGTTGAGCCCTTGATCGTTATGTAGTGTCCTTCTTTGTCCTTTGCAATAGTCTTTGTTTTAAAGTCTATTTTGTCTGATATGAGAATTGGTACTCCAGCTTTCTTTTGATTTCCATTTGCATGGAATATCTTTTTCCATCCCCTCACTTTCATTCTGAATGTGTCCCTAGGTCTGATGTGGGTCTCTTGTAGACAGTGTATATACGGGTCTTGTTTCTGTATCCATTCAGCCAGTCTATGTCTTTTGGTTGGTCATTTAATCCACTTACATTTAAGTCAATTATCGATATGTATGTTCCTATTACCATTTTCTTAATTATTTTGGTTTTTTTTTTATAGGTTTTTTCTTTCTCTTGTGTTTCCTACCTAGAGAAATTCTTTTAGCATTTGTGGTAAAACTGGTTTTGTGGTGCCTAATTCTCTTAACTTTTGTATGTCTGTAAATGTTTTAATTCCTCTATCAAATCTGAATGAGATCCTTGCTGGGTAGAGTAATCTTGGTTGTAGGTTTTTCCCTTTCATCACTTTAAATATGTCCTGCCACTCCCTTCTGCCTTTCAGAGTTTCTGCTGAAAGTTCAGCTGTTAACCTTATGGGGATTCCCTTTTATGTTATTTGTTACTTTTCCCTTGGTGGTTTTAATATTTTTTCTTTGTACTTAATTTTTGGTAGTTTGATTAATATGTGTCTTGGCATGTTTCTCCTTGGATTTATCCTGTATGGGACTCTCTGCACTTCCTGGACTTGACTTACTATTTCCTTTTTCTTGTTAGGGAAGTTTTCAACTATAATCTCTTCAAATATTTTCTCAGACCCTTTGTTTTTCTCTTCTTCTTCTGGGACCCTTATAATTCAAATGTTGGTGTGTTTAATGTTGTCCCAGTGGTCTCTGAGACTGTCCTCAATTCTTTTCATTCTTTTTTCTTTATTCTGCTCTTCAGTAGTTATTTCAACTATTTTATCTTCCAGGTCACCTATCCATTCTTTTGCCTCCATTATTGTGGTATTGATTCCTTCTAGAGAATTTTTAATTTCATTTATTGTGTTGTTCATCAGTGTTTGTTTGCTCTTTAGGTCTTCTAGGTCCTTGTTAAATGTTTCTTGTATTTTCTCCATTCTATTTCCAAGATTTTGGATAATCTTTTCTATTATTACTCTGAATTCTTTTTAGGTAGGCTGTCTCTTTCCTCTTCATTTGTTTGATCTGGTGGGTTTTTACCTTGGTCCTTCATCTGCTGCATATTTCTCTGTCTTCTCAATATGTTTAACTTACTGTGTTTGGGGTCTCCTTTTCGCAGGCTGCAAGTTCATAGTTCCCATAGTTTTTGGTGTCTGCTCTCAGTGGGTGGGGTTGGTTCAGTGGCTTGTGCAGGTTTCCTGGTGGAGGGTATTGGTACCTGTGGTCTGGTGGGTGGGGCTGGATCTTGTCTTTCTGTTGGGCAGGCCCACATCCAGTGATGTGTTTTGGGGTGTCTGTGAATTTAGGATGATTGTAGGCAGCCTCTCTGCTAATGGGTTGGGTTGTGTTCCTGTCTTGCTAGTTGATTGTCATGGGACATCCAACACTGGAGCTTGCTGGACATTGAGTGGAGCTGGGTCTTAGTGTTGAGACCGAGATCTCTGGAAGAGCTCTCACCGATTAATATTACATGGGGCTGGGAGGTCTCTAGTGGTCCAATGTCCTGAACTCTGCTCTTCCACCTCAGAGACTCAGGCCTGACACCAGGCCAGAGTACCAAGACCTTGTCAGCCACATGGCTCAGAAGGAAAGGGAGAAAAAAAGAAAGAAAAATATTTTTTTTAATTATTAAAATTAAAAATAATAAAATAATTTTAAAAAGAAGAGAGCAACCAAACCAATAAACAAATCCACCAAAGATAACCAGCACTAAAAATCTATACTAAGATAAACATAAAAATCAGAAACAAATCAGTCACAGACAGCAAACCCCAAGTCTACAGTTGCTCCATATTTGACCACCGCAATTTTGGGATGACTCATTGTCTATTCAGGTATTCCACCAATTCAGGGTACATCAAGTTGATTGTAGGGATTTAATTTGCTACTCCTGAGGCTCCTTGGAGAAGTTTCCCTTTGTCTTCTTTGTTCACACAGCTCCTGGGGTTCAGCTTTAGTTTTGGCCCCACCTCTTTGTGTAGGTTGCCCTCAGGCATCTGTTCACGCCCAGACAGGATGGGGCTAAAGGAATGGCTACTTAGGGAGCTCTGGCTCACTCATGCCAGGCAGAGGAAGCGGTAAGGTAGTTATAATTGGAATGTGGGGCAAGCCTTCAGTGGCAGAGGCCGGCATGATGTTGCAACAGCCTGAGGTGCTCTGTGTGTTCTCCTGGGGAACTTGTCCCTGGATCACAGGACCCTGGCAGTGGCGGGATGCACAGGCTCCTGGGAGGGGAGGTGTGGGTAGTGACCTGTGCTTGCATACAGGATTCTGGGTAGCTGCAGCAGCACCATTAGCATTTCATGCCCGTCTCTGTGGTCCAAGCTGGTAGCTGCGGCTTGTGCCCATCTCTGGAACTTGTTTAGGTGATGCTCTGAATCCCCTCTCCTCGCGCACCTTGAAACAATGGTCTCTTGCCTCTTCGGCAGGTCCAGACTTTTTCCCAGACTCCCTCCCGGCTAGCTGTGGTGCACTAGTCCCCTTCAGGCTGTGTTCACACAGCCAACCCCAGTGCTCTCCCTGGGGTCTGACCTCCAAAGCCCGGGCCTCAGCTCCCAGCCCCCACCCACCCTGGTGGGTGAGCAGACAAGCCTCTCAGACTGGTGAGTGCTGGTCGGCACCAACATTTCCTTAGTGTCAACAAAGACATTTGTGACTGAAAGTTCACCTTTTATTAAAAGTGTCAAAGGAGAAAGCAAACCAGATAAAACAGTAAGTTTAAGTTAGGGGGCAGTGTTTGAATTTGCCATGTAGAACTACCTAACTTCAGGGAAGTTGTTTGAACTAAGAGTCTTAGGTTATTCACCTGCAATGTATTGTCAATACAGTTTTTTTGTTTGTTTGTTTGTTTTTGCCTGCGTTGAGTCTTCATTGCTGAGCACGGGTTTTCTCTAGTTGCGGTGAGCAGGGGCTACTCTTTGTTGTGGTGTGTGGACTTCTCATTGCGGTGGCTTCTCCTGTTATGGTGCACGGGCTGTAGACGTGTGGGCTTCAGTAGTTGTGACACGTGGACTCAGTAGTTGTGGCTCACGGGCTCTAGAATGCAAGCTTAGTAGTTGTGGGTCATGGGCTTAGTTGCTCCACGGCATGTGGGGTCTTCCAGCACCAGGGCTCAAACCCCTGTCCCCTGCATTGGCAGGCAGATTCTTAACCACTGAACCACCAGGGAAGTCCATGTCAAAAGGTTTTTTTAAATACTTCCTACAGATGCAACCAGCTGAAGGTCTGACTTTGTAAAAAAATAATTCTTTTTGAATCTTAATGTTTTAAATATCAATAAAAATTTTAAAAATTACTGTAAAATTGTGAAAACGTAAAGATATCAAATAAGATAAAGAAACTCACTAAATATACCTAAAGTTCAATTTAAAATCAATCTGCCTCACAGTGTTAGAATAGCACATTCTTTGGGTTCCTCATGACTAAAAAGTATTTATTACTTAAAATCTAACATGGGTATGATGCAAATTGGATATATTTAAAAACAATATGCTCTAAGAGCTCGCATAAAGCAATTAACAAAGATGATTCATCGACACAATGTCTAACAATCCATTCCATAAATAGGAGATATCGGTCAAAACATTCAACAACATTACTAGAATTCATGAATTATAAATCATCTGTTTTGCTGAATATCTTTTTACGACTGCCAAGAACTTTATGAAACATTCCAGTTATTACAAGTTTTGAGATTTTGAATCTCCTCAATCAATTCAGAAGTTGATGCCAAGGTTCTCTCTAGTAAATCTGTGTTCCCCTTTTCAATAAGGTTGGAGCCAAGAAGGAATCATCTGGCTACACTTGGAGGAATAATCCTAGCTCATTTAGGAGACAAGCCAACCAGTCACATACAAAGGAGAAATGACATACCAAGAGAGCCTTAAAATGCATGCACTAAGAATCAGTATACACGTAACATGAAAACAAATATATATGCATTAAATATAAACATTCTAAGGTAGCAAATCCCTACATACACCTGTTTTTTGTCCTAATATGGCCGTTTTGATGCCTTCCTACTATATTTGAACATATCAAAGGGTGCAAACTCCTACTGAAGCTCCGTTCAAACTATTTCTCCTCTCTTTCCTTGATGGAGCTCTAAGGGAGAATCCTAACACCTCACTTTAGAGCAGGTATCCAGACCAGAAAATCTCTTTGTGTGAGAGACACTGACTAGAAACACATCTGTTTTGACAGGTTTCCTTTGTGACAGAGCCACTTTTCTAAGCTCACTATGACCATTGAGAACTTTGCAAAATCCTGAAAAGTATTTCTGCTTGGATATACTCTTTTCTCAAACAGTCTGACTGAATTCAGGTTTCCAAAGCTGGCTACTTACTCCTCATGATTTTTCCCATTATCCATCAGTCTTCTAATCATCATGCCCAAACCATAAGCATCTTCCTTCTTTTTGAACTGTTTTTCTTGTGGTAAAATACACATAACACAAAATTTACTATTTTAGCTATTTTTACAGGTACAATACAGTGGCATTGAGTACATTGATACTGTTGTGCAATCACCACCATTATCCATCTCCAGAACTTTTCCATCATCCCAAACTGAAACCCTGTACCTCTTAAACATTTATTCCCTATTCTCTCCTCCCCCAGATTCTGGTAATCACTGTTCTACTTTTTTGTCTCCATGAATTGGACTATTCTAGGAACCTTATATAAATGGCATATACAATATTTGTCCTTTTGTGTCTGACAATTTCACTTAGCACACAAGCATCTTCTTGGACTTATTTCTTTGTGCTCTAGTCGAAAGAGTTCTGTGAAGTCATCCTTCACTATTACTTTTGTTTTTTTGTTTTGTTTTTTGAGACTGGAACAGCACAAGCTTTATTCAATGGCCAAAGAATGGAGAAGCGGGAACCTAATTCACAAATCAAAACTCCTCCCTTCAATATTATTTTGGATCTGTTCGTTTCCCTCAACTTTCCCTGTCATCTCACATCTCAGCTCCTGCAAGAACTTTTTAACAGGTGCCATAAGGTTAATCTAGCTTCTTCACATCCGATCCTACATAAGATGAACCTTCTGGAAACACGCTGTCACTCCAGAATCTTTATTGGTGCCCCACAGACCCAGAGAAAAAGTCCCAAGTCCTTAGCCTGGTCTGCAAAGCTGTTCACAGTATGGATTTCACCTATGCCTCCAGCTAAACTCCCATTACCCCAATGGCAAACTCTGTGTGTCATCAAGACAGTAAACCCTCTCACCCTGCAAAGCCCACTTGGGTATTTTCTGCCATTCTCCCCACCTCCTATACTCTTGTTTGTAAAAGTAAAACATGTTCTAAGGGTTCCCTGTTAAGCCTGTCCCAGAGGGATCCCTCCTCACCTTACAACTCCACGGCAAGTACTTTCTCTAATAGAAGCTAGGTCCTCCCTCCTCACTGCCTTTGCATTGTGGATCCTTCTGATGTCTTCCTTGGCCTCTCACCTATGTTATGACTCTGAAACTTATGTTCATAGCCCCTGACACAGCAAGTTTGCTCAATAAGCATTTTTTAAATTATGACATAGGTATTCAGCATTTACAGACTGATAGATTGGCTATCTTCTACCTAAATCTTTCCCAGAGTTTCTTTATTTTGGTCAAACAATCCAATCTCTTATCTCCTGAATAAACCTCAAGCCTTTACCAACACCATGGGTTATGCGCGAAAAGTCAAACTGGCACAGGAGCTTCTATATAAGAGTTTAGCCATTTGGCACACTACTATTCAAGTTTGTTTGTTATCCTGTGGCCCATAGCTGTTTCCACCTGTGAGGCTTGCACTTCACTTCACTTAGCATCTCTTTCCTGGGCTGAATATTTGGCTTTTATTGCAAATCATTTTCTCCTCACGTTTTAATACATTGCTACTTGCTTACAATTTATTATGCCTCATTGGACTCAACAAAACTATTTTTAACAATAAAACACTGCACCCTTATACAGGATGGTTGGCATCTCAGAAAGAAGTTAATTTGTGCCCTGTGACAATGATTATGAATTTGGCTAAGTCATTTCCAATGATAGATATTATGCCCCAGAGGATAAACTTCCATTCTCTTACGCGGCAACCATTCTATCAGGTCTCTGCCGACTACATTTCCCTTCTGTATCCATTTCTTTTATTCTTCCCCACATGGGAATGTGCATTTGGTCTTTTTTTCCTAGCCTGAGCTGCTCCATTTCTCCTACACATTCCCTCTCAATAAACCACACAGTGCTGTTACAAATAGTGGATGCCTGTTAAAAACACACACTCCACTCTCTCCTCCAACCCTGCTCAAGGTGACCCAGGCACTTAAATGGAATGCCCCAATTGCAAACCATTTGGTATGCTTAACCTCAAGACAACTAGGAGTCAGAAGGCAAAAAGCTATCATCTGAAAAACAAATCCCTTTAGGAAAATACATCGCGCCCATCAGCGAAAGAGCTCAGTGTGCTACGGACTGGAGTTAGCAGGGAGATTGTTCTCTTGTGCAGAATTTGAGCTAACTTCACTGTCTTAGAAAGAGTGTCAGGTAAAGAGTCTGAAAGGGAACATAAAGGACAGGGTTTTCATATGTTTTTATTATGGAAGCACAAACAAGCTTTCCTAGACACTCCTGAATTTTGCCTGAGGGAATTTTAAAACAGAGTAAAGGAATATTCTAGCCTCCCTGACTGATTTACATTCACCTTTTACCTTCATTCAAATCATCCTCTTATTCTCTCTCTCTATGTACGGCCATCTGTAAAAGTCCAAATCTTCTATGAACGTTTCTTCCCTGACTTACATCCTCCCTTCTCACAAGTCTTTCAACCCTTCCTGTCTCCACCATCAATTTTGACTTCGTTATTTCCTGCCATGATTTGTGATGGTTTCTGTTTTTGTGTCCTCTAATATAATCTCCTGGAAAGAAGGAAACCTATGTAATGTTTCTTCTGGCTTAACACCAATGCCTAACCCAGAGTAAAAGTGTAAAAAATATTAGTTGGTAGGTTTTTCTTCTTCTCCCTAGTCCAAATTCATCTCTCCTGCCCCAAGACTATATCTAGACTATCATTTGTTACAATGTGCTTTTATTACAGTGAAGTGTGTGTGTGTGTCTGTGTGTGTCTACAAAGCTTTGATTTCAAAGAAGACAAGGACCAACAGGTAAGCATATGCTGCATAAGTACGCAGGGTCCAATAAAGCTGCTAGACTTAAACTGACCCCTTGAAACACAATATCTTAGAATAAATGCATCCTGGGTGAGGAATTTACTGAAGCAAGGGACAAGACATGAGGGAATGGACAAAAATTCAGGTGCAAAACCACAAAGACAATTTCAGAGAATGTTAAAAAAAAAAAAAAAGTCATAATAAAAGCCCCTAAAGCAGGATACAGATACAGTAGAGAATCCAGGCTGCTTCAAACCTTGTCCAGTATCTCATCGGTTCCTTAGCCCAGATGATCCAGAGACAGGTATAAGGATATATTGCAGGTCCTTCAAGGTCACTGCATTTTAAAGTGACATGTTTCTCACTCCTGAGTGTGGATTCCAATCTCTCAACTAAACAGATAGGAAGCAAACACAGCCATTTGCATTCTCATTCCCTTCTCCCCTTGAGTGACCAAATGCCTTCCATGCCTGTGCCTCTGGTCCCCAGGCAGGATTCTGGACCCTAAGAGGGAACAAGCAGAGCTGACCTGAGCTCCACTGTCTCAGCCTTGGACAAGATAGGATTTCCTAAATGATAGGATGGTCTATTCGTAAATTACATACAAATGCTGTAAAGTACCACATTTACTAAATCCATGATGCTTGGCTCCAGTACAGAAGAGAAAATCGGGAAGAAGGTAAAATTTAAAAGGAGGGGATGTATATATACGTATAGCTGATTCACTTTACTATACAATAGAAACTAACACAACATTGTAAAGCAACTATACTCCAATAAAAATTAATTTAAAAGAAGCCAAGCAGGCAGAAACAGAAACAAACCCAAAAGTGTATTCAGCAAGAAAATTTGTGTCAAGGGGCTCTGACTTGAAAATTCCTGTAGAATAACATACAACTTTTAATATCTTACTCCTTTAAATCTGGAAAAAATAGAGAGTGAAAGATAGCTCCTAATCTTTTCCATTCCTGCTTAACTAATTTTAGTCAGCAAAATTAAGCAAGTTTTATTTGCTTGGCAAGTGAATATAAAGAGAACTTTAAAGGAGTTGAAACTTTAAGCTTTCATTGAAAGTTACAGGTAGCTGCCAAAGGAAAATCTTATCTGTTGAAAAAGCAAGTTCAGCATTTAGCTGTAGAGCTATGAAAGTCTGAAGATAAGAAGATATGGTATCATTTAATTAACAGCTGCCCAATGATGGCTCAGAAGAGATTAATTCTGCTTCTTAGGAAGTTAAGACCAACCTCAGTCTCTACCAGAAAACACATTTTAACCATTTTCCTTCTCCCCTCTCCTTTCCCATTCCTCAGATATTTTCATATTCTCTTACCCTTGCTCCTCTCTCTCTCCCTTTTTTTCCTCAATAAAACCAGCCTTTAACTTAAAAAGAAAGTGTCTGTTTTCAGATGCTCAAGGTATTTCTAGCAATGTATAGACTTCTTTATTCTTCTCATAAAAATAAGTAGCTCTCAGTAACTACCTTCAAGAACAAAGAAGGAAATCAATTAACTGAAATTTATATTTTTAATGAAAGAAAATCATGTTCTAATATCTGAAGGGATAATAAACATACAAAATTTTTGCTATAGTGACTAAACCAAAAATGGGACTTTCAGCTAAAGCATAAAAGAAACCACCACATCAAGATATTGATACCATATTTATATAGCAATATGTAGTGATGAAAGGTGAATAAAAATCTCATAAGTCTATGAAACTAAAAAAATATAATATAATAGAGTCAGGAAAAAGCATCACACATCATTATGGCTTTTTGTCTCTTTTCCTTCTTCCCCACTTGACTGCTCCCTTCCTTCAACCTGTTCAAGGTTTCTAAACTTGTTGAAGATACCTCCTAGGAGTATAAAGCATCCAATACCATTTATATGTGCATGTAGCAGAGATTCCACAGAAATGGAGTTTTTAAAAAAGATTAATAAATCCTGAAATGGAGCAATTGATATTTCAGTATTTGAGTGATAACAGAAATGGATGTGTGTAAAAAGCAGAGAGAGATTCCTCTCTGAGACACGATTCAGTATACTGTATTGAAAAGGTATTATAGGTAAGTTCAAGAAAGAGTGAGTTATGGTGACAAAAGGAGAGCCTTCATCCAGTAACCTACTTTTGTGGATGTGAATCAACGTGATACTAATAAATACATAAAATAAAACCACAGCCTGAATAACTCTTAAGTACACAGATACCACAGTATAGGAAAAACAAGTCATGAAATTCAATTTAGCTGCTAAAGTATTTTTCAGAACCAAACATAATTTTTAAAAAACACATGAATTTCCTTCCTTACATAAGCTAAGGATTGAGTTTAGTAAAATTGGCTAAATACACCCTCCAATTTATCCCTCCTCAAGCCACAGGGCAATCCTACAGCTTGCAACTGGAAATAGAATAAAACAAGGTATCTAACAGGTAATAGGAATTTTGACTTAACTCACAGGATATTTCATTTTCTTTTTTTTTTTTTTTGATATTTCATTTTCTATTCATTTAAATATATGTTTATATTTATAAATATCACATATTTACATATCTTTACTATTTCTATTACTAAAAGTAATAACTGATTTCATAAAAAATAATATTCAAATAAAGATCCTCTCTAATACCACTAAGCCCAGTATAATCACTATGAACATGTTAAAGTAGGAGCACAATCCTTCAGATATTTTTCCCTTTATATATGCATACACTTTTGTGTTTATATATCTTCTTTTTTTTTTTTTAGAAAAACAGGATCACGGTAAATGTAATGCATGTAATTTGTTTATTTCCTTAATAATATGTAGTGGACATTTTTCCATATTAATAGTACAGATGCACATCATCATTCAATGTATTATATTGTATATTCGTACCATATTTATAAAACCAATCTCTTAGTGATAGATATTTGAGAATCCTTACAAATCTTTGCTATCATAATTAAATGCTTCCATAAACATCTTTATACATATGTCTCTGTGTGCTGTCTATCTTCACCTTTTAGTTAAACATAAAATTTTTATGTCTGGAGAGCGCAACTCTTCTGTGGTCCCATTTATTGCTTTCTAAGGTTTTATTTGAAAACCCTATACTTATATAAATTCTTGGAAATCCTTTGCTAGAACTTTATATTGGACACACACACACACACACACACACAAGATCCAGGCAAAAACAAAGAAGCGTCTTTTAAAAATGAAGGGCAGATAGATGGCAATCCAAAATATGAATAGCAACTATTAGGGGTGTTGTATAAAATACGATACAAATTTAGCCCTGAAGATAGTAGGCATTATGTAAACATGGCTATGCATAATAGTGGTCTTCCAAAAGGGTAATTTACTATGACTATTTAAATTTACATACATTTTGATGTTCAAGGAATGATATATCTTGGATTAGAAAATGCACCTGCCAAAACTATTATGATTTAACTATTTGTGATTAACATTCCAAAACCAAAAACCGCACTATCCAGAATTTTAAGTCTTGGACTACTCCATTTTTCCAAGGAGATAATGCATTGTAATAGCCAGAGCTGGAAAACAAAACCAACAAAATCATAGTAGAGAATAAGACAGACAAGGTCTATGTTTTCATGTTGGTCACATTCTAGTGGGAGAAAGGATAATAAATCAGTAAATATATTAACAAACAAGTTAACTTCTGAGAGTGGTAAGTGCTGTAAAGGATATATGTCTAAAATTCAGGAGGATGTGGTAGAAGTCATTGGGGTGGGAGGAGGGAGAAACATCGGGTAAGGTGACCTCTCTGGTGAGGTGACATCTCACAGGTAACAAATTGATGAGAGAGAGGGACTAATGGAAGAATCAGGGACAGGGCTTCCTTGGCATAAGACACCAGTAAGTGCAAAAGTCCTGAGGTGAGAGTGAGTTTGGGATACTTAAGAATTAGACAAAAAAGGCTAGCATGTCTGGAGATGGTGAAAAACAGGGAAACATTAGGAGATCAAGACTAAGAAGTAAGGAACTTCCAACCAAGGACCAGCAAACTATTACCCATCGGCCAAATCTGGAGTGCTGCAAGTTTCTGTAGACCAGCAGCTAAGAATGATTTTTACATTTTTAAAGGATACATTTTAAATGATAATAGAAGTATCTACATAATATCCTCTTAACTTTCAAAGTCTAAAATATTTACTATCTTCTGACACTTTACAGAAAGAGGCTCCATTCTAGACCATGGTAGGGAGTTTCTATTTTAATCCAAAGGTAGGGGAAGGCATTAAAGTTTTGACATGGAGAACAGAGGTGAGTTACATGTTTTGATTTTGCCTCCTATGCAGGACTCAGGGCAAGGTGTGGAAGCAGGGAACACAGCAGTAGTCTCAGTAAGAAATTTAAGTGGCTCAAAGAGAAAATTCCTAAGGTAGGAGGATTTGGAATAAGAGCAAAGAACACCGCAAGTTGTACACTATCAACTAAGCATGACCTGAATTAGTTAGAAACCTCTATAGTTTCAAAGCTGGCAGTCCAGGCTGAAGATGAAGGGGAACATGGTTCATAGATGATTCAATGCCAGGTGATCTAACCCAAATCTTCTTTTGTGCTAAAGTCTTCTCCACAGCATCCTGATGGAAGGTCAGTTATTTCTGTACAAATAGTTCCAGAAATAAGAAATTCATTTCTAACAGACAGCAACAAAAATGGTGTATGCCTTGTAGACAACTCTGAAAAGGGAACCATTTAACTGATGTTTTTCATTCTGGGCAGTAAAATTTTGATGTTGAAAAATGAGGGGTCAGAGAACTTATTGTCAGGACAATAAGTAATGGAGTCATTACTCAGAACTTCATGAAGATGTCGCATCCCTCTTCTTCTGCTATCCTGAGTCACTATGTATTGCCAGTGTTTGTTCAAAAGCCAAAGATGAAGATGGAACATGGGAACAAAGAAGAAGTGACGGCAGGAGTGTGCAACATACAACCTGGAAAAGATTTAATAAATAATAACCTGAGTCCAAGATCCAGCTAAGACGAATACCAGAAAAACATGAGGAGAAACACAGATCTGAATAGTTAAACATAGGGAAGAAGAGCAGAGAACAAAGCAAATAGTCCAATCAATGGAGATGAACACACGAAAAATGAAGTCTCCACCATGAACTGACCAATGAAAAAAAAGGGAATCTTTCTTCAACATAAATGTCCATCGACAGATGAATGGATAAAGAAGATGTGGTACATATATACAATGGAATATTACCCAGCCATAAAAAGAATGAAATAATGCCATTTGCAGCAACATGGATGGACCTAGAGATTATCATACTAAGTGAAGTCAGTCAGACAGAGAAAGACAAATATCATATCACTTATATGTGGAATCTAAAATATGACACAAATGAACTTATCTATAAAACAGAAACAGACTCAAAGACATAGAGAACAGACTTCTGGTTGACAAGGGGGAAGGGGGTGGGAGAGGGATGGATTGGGAGTTTGGGCTGAGCAGATGCAAACTATTATATATAGAATGGATAAACAAAAAGTTCTACTGTATAGCACAGGGAACTATTGATAAATTCAATATCCTGTGATAAACCATAATGGAAAAGAATATGAAAAAGAATATGTATATATGTATAACTGAATCACTTTGCTGTATGCCTGAAATTAACACATTGTAAATCAACTATATTTGAATAAAATATTTAAAAAAAAAACGGCATCCAAATGTAAAATAGGTAGCTAGTGGGAAGCAGCCACATAGCACAGGGAGATCAGCTCGGTGCTTTGTGACCACCTAGAGGGGTGGGATAAGGAGAGTGGGAGGGAGACACAAGAGGAAGGAGATATGGAAGTATATGCATATGTATAGCTGATTCACTTTGTTATAAAGCAGAAACTAACACACCATTGTAAAGCAATTATACTCCAATAAAGATGTTTAAAAAAAATACTCATTTCTCACTAAAATAAATAAATAAATAAGTAAATAATGGCATCTTTCTTACCAATGATGATTTCATAAGCATTGTTCATCTTCCAATTCTTAGCTCCACAATGTCTTACAGAAGGGCCCAACACTGAGGAACTCTAGTTCCCATTGTACATCCACAATTGATCTTAAATAGAGGGGCAGGGAAAAGAACGTTTTTCTGTGGGTTGTAAGATTATGGTAGGTACTTCTCCTCCTACCCATCTCCCAGGCTCCTCATACACACTGCAGCTCAAGAGATTGGTTTTGCCTGAAACCAGGGACTTTGTCTTGAACATCTGGTACCATCTGAAGGCCAACCACAGTCCCTTCCCTATGATATCAATTAATTAAATGGAAGATAGTTAATTGAGATATAGTCTCAACCCAGGATTTGAGACAGTTAACTCACGTCTAACGTCCTCCTACTTCCTCCTCTTAAAACACACGTAGAAAATACAGAAAATTAAAGTGACTTGAAAAAGGCAATGTCTGACTGGTCCCTTACATATTTTAGCTAAATCTAATATCTAACTTTAAAAAAAAATTAGAAAAGGACAACTCTCTTTGCTCTCTTTCTCCCTTCTTCATCGGAGAAGAAGCCTAGAACTATTTTTAGATGAGTCCATCAGCAAATACGTCCTGCTAGCCTCCATCACGAAGCCCAATAGTTCTCTGCACTGATAACATGAACTCTGGGGAGAAGTCATCTTTTTTAATCAGACTTGATTTTTAGGGGTTTTTTTAGGTTGTATATTCTTAACAATAACAAGATTATTGCAATTTGAGAATTAACAGCTCCTTGATTTTGGTCCTCTTATGCTTTGCTTCAGTGGTCTAAAAATCTTTTAAAGATGTTTGCCTGAAATCAAAGACTTTACCAGGGTAAAGCTTAAATTTCCAAGTCCCCTGAGCCACTAAGAACTCCCAATAGAAAAAGACGTTAACTGAGTGGTCTTCTTGAATAAGCAAATGTGCAAAGATTATGTGACTTAATTACCCATCTGACTGGCTTATTATAGGTGCTGAAAGGAGAAATAAATGCTCTCAGGCAATACTTTGACAAATGTATCTTGCTCCTTGACCTGATTATTCAGATTTATTAGTATTGGAGTCCATTTTTTAGGCAACATCTCTGAAGTTATGATAGAGATTAACATCAGGATTAAATATACAAATATTCATTTTCCACCTCATTATATACAGCACATGTAATTCATAAAGCAAGGTTAAACTGTGTTCTTATTACATTCCTTCACTGGGATTGCTATCAAATTTGCTGTTGCTCAAATGGAAGTTGGTAGCTGATAGGATGAGTACATTTCTGTTATTATATGTGGCAATAGATAACGCTATCCCCCAAATGTGTGAACTGAAAGATGGGTTTCAATAGTTTCAGATGGTTCTGTGAATAAGATAGTGAAATGTTTCATGATACTCAGTATTAGAATGTAAACTGATATTCTTTCCTTTCCTCTTTTGAAAAATGTTCCATTAATATAGATGATTATTTTACAAAACACTTTTAAGAAGAGATAACAATAAAGAAAAGAAGTGATTAATTATATGAGATCTTCAATCATGCTTATCCTTGATTGCTTTCATTGTAACCAAAGTAGAAAATACCATTAATATGATGGTTTTGATTATTCAAAATGGTCAGATTTAGCCTTAAATACTGAAAGCAGCAGTAGGGAGAAACAAAGTCTAGATGAAAAAAAAAAAAAAAAAGAATGAAAGAGAGAAAGGAAAACTGTCCCTGTTAATGAGATGACCCACTTAGCTCACCAATCAGGCCATTCACATTTTCCTATCAATAGGCTGACTGCCAACTCACTTTCAAGTTGTTTGAGTTGATAAACAAAGGAGGAAATTAAGAAATAAATCTGGCCTCCTTTTTAACGTGTCTTAGATTTGCTACTTTGCTTTTTTACTGCTCTCTAAGCAGAGCTAGGAGTACCAAGCAAACATGTTCAAATTAGACAGCAGTGGATTCTGCCCAAGATGACATAAAACATTCACATGTTGATGCAAACATTTTACTCCAAGCACACAACAATAACAGATAAAACATCTCAGAAAAAAAAAAAAATTGAAAAGCTATCAACAAGTTCAAACACAAGTTAAAGGTCATGGTGACTGGATCTATGAAAATTCCAATATGCCCACAGAGTAGAAAATTCAAGTTGCCAATACTATTAGATGTGACTGGATTGACAGCTCTGGAGGCTGGTCAAGGCAACTTCAAATGGTGAACACAGAAATTGCCAAAATGTGTTAGTAAATTGAATTGTTAACTATAAAATAATGATATCTGATATCTGTGGGGGTTTATTTTTTTTACTTATAATAAGATACTGGTCAACAAAAACAAAAAGAGAAGAAGTATAAAATGAATAACAAAAATCTTTTTTATTTTTTAATGTTCAGGAAGAAACTACAACATATAATTCATAAAAATAAATATATATATCTACAGAAACACATATAAATGCACACATACACACTATCTATAATTAAGTATGCATATTATAAATTTAAGAGTAATTACTAATAGAATAGAATAGAAGTAAAATACAGAGCTTCCAAACCAGCAGAGAATAAAAATAAATATAGAAACATAGAAAATGTATTAATTCAATCAAAAACAGAAAGGAAGAGCAAAATGACATCCAACAAAAAGAACTTAAGCAGAAAGCAAAAAAAGTACAAAAATAAATATAAAGCTAATAATAGATCTACTAAAAGGCAGATATTATCATGCTGTATTTTTTTAACTCAGCTATTTTTATGCTGCTTTAAAGAGCCACACTGAAAGCAAAACACAGAAAACTTGAAAATGAAGAATAGAAAAATATATCTTGTAAATAATAACCAAAAAGAAGCTGGAGTGACACAGTAATAGGAAACAAAATAGAATTTAAGGAAAAATTATTGATAGGGTTGTAGGGAAAACATTACATAATGACAAGAACAATACATTAAGAAGATATAACAGTCAGTTAATATATACCTAACACCAGAATTTGAAACATTTTTTTAAAACTGACATAATTGAAAGGAAAATTGACATATTCAAATTATTTTGGGAGAATTTAATACAGGTCAATCAGAAATTGATAGTTCAAGCTTTTTAAAAAATAGTAAGCATGTTGAAGACTGAACAACAAAATCACCAAGTTCACCATATTTGGAGATGTGTTTGTGTGTGGGGGGGGCGTATTTATATACACACACATATACCAAGAAAATATACTCTTTTCAAGTTCACATGGAGCAATTACAAAATTATCCATTTCCTAGGTCTCAAAGGAGTCTGAAAATATTTTTAGGAAAATGATACCATTTCAATCATGTAATTTATCATGATTAAATTTGAAATTAACAATAGAAAGATAGCTAAATTCAACCTGGAAGTTTTAAATGCACTACTAAATAAATTGTGAATAAAAGAAAAAGGACGATAAGACATGGAAGCAACTTAAACGTCCATTGACAGAGGAGTGGATAAAGAAGACGTGGTACATATATACAATGGAATACTACTCAGCCATATAAAAGAATGAAATAATGCCATTTGCAGTAACATGGATAGACCTAGAGATTGTCATACAAAGTGAAGTAAGTCAAACAGAGAAAGACAAATATCATATGATATCACTTATATGTGAAATCTTAAAAAATGATACAAATGAACTTATTTACAAAATAGAAATAGACTCACAGACATAGAAAACAAACTTATGGTTACCAAAGGGGAAGGGGGAGGGGGAGGGATAAATTAGAAGTTTGGGATTAACATATACACACTACTCTATATAAAATAGATAATCAACAAAGACCTACTGTATAGCACAGAGGACAATACTCAACATCTTGTAATAACCCAGAATGGAAAAGAATCTGAAAAAGAAAAAGAATATATATATATATATATATATATATATATATATATATATGAAACTGAATCACTTTACTGTATACCTGAATCATTGGAAATCAGCTATACTTCAATTATGAAAAAAGAAAAAATGACTATGGAAGTTAGGGAACTTTTGCAATAGGATAACGATAGCACTACATGTCAATAGCTATTGGATGAAGTTAACGTAATAATTCAGGAGAAATTATTAGCACTTTGACATTCTTTTCCTGCCCACTGACCTCACAGAGGATTACCTTGATGAATCAGAGAATTCTAAGAACATCAAATCTCAAAAGAAAAGGCGATCTCAGTCTCCTTCCCCTTTGTGGCATCTTCGCCGTAAGTCTCACTCACTCTGAATCTATAATACTTTCTCTGCTTTAGCCTCTGTCTCCAGCAGCCATAAAGATTTTGCTCATTCATGTTCAAAGGGAGCTTTTTAGACCATGCTTTGGAAAGTAGGACATCTACGTTGGTTCACTATTTTCAAATAGCATCCTCATAAGATGAGGGACCCATAAATAGTGTTATCTACCAGTTGTTAGGTAAGAAAGGAATTATACTGAAATATGAGACGTCTCCCTTGTCCTAAGAAACCTGGAGCTTAGATGAGAAGTTTAGGCTGACCTATGACAGAACAACTCTCCATGTATGGAATAATCACGTGTTCAAAAACATGCGATTTTGGAATATTGTCAGATTTGGGAGGAGGTCATTACAAGTTGGAGTACTCAGATGAGAAGGGCAGTGACGGGACCTTGAAGGGAAGGTAAAACCATGATAGACAGGGAGGAGGCACTGTGGGCCAGGGCGCTACAGAGAACGGTGGGAGAGCTAGAGAACTCAAGGTTTATGGATGCGGCAGAGCAGCCCCATTGAGCTGGTGATGAAAACGCAGGCTTCTGTGTGTTACCAGGTGATGTACCTGGAAACTGAGGCAAACTGAGGCAAAGCTGGCCCTAGGGTCAGTGGTTGGGGGTGTAGAGGGAGGGGCTTTAAACGTTTGTATGAATGTCTGGAGTCTGATCTCTAGGCGATAGAAACCAACTAAGGATTTTAGTGAGGAAAAATAGCATTGTTGAAGCAGTCCTAGAAAACTACATTTGGAAACAGCATGCAGGTAGAAAAGAGGGTACTTGAAACAGAAAGAAGGGTTAGTCTAAAAAGAAATCATACAAAAGAACTTATTTACAAAACAGAAACAGGCTCACAGACTTAGAGAACGAACTTAGGGTTACCAGGGGGGAAAGGGGGGAAGGATAGCTAGGGAGTTTGGGATTGACATGTACACACCACTATATTTTAAATGATGACCAACAAGGACATACTGTAGAGCACAGGGAACACTGCTCACTATTGTGTAACAACCTAAATGGGGAAAGAATTTGAAAAAGAATAGATACATGTATATGTATAACTGAATCACTCTTCTGTACACCTGAATTTAACACTGTCAATCAACTATACTCCAATATAAAATAAAAAGTTAAAAAAAAAGAAAGAGGAGGAGCTTCAAGATGGTGGAAGAGTAAGACATGGAGATCACCTTCCTCCCCACAAATACATCAGAAATACATCTACATGTGGAACAACTCCTACAGAACACCTACTGAATGCTGGCAGAAGACCTCAGACCACCCAAAAGGCAAGAAAGTCCCCACGTACCTGGGTAGGGCAAAAGAAAAAAGAAAAAACAGAGACAAAAGAATAGGGATGGGACCTACACCAGTGGGAGGGAGCTGTGAAGGAGGAAAGGTTTCCACACACTAGGAAGCCCCTTCGCGGGTGGAGACTGCGGGGGGTGGAGGGGGGAAGCTTCGCAGCCACGGAGAAGAGTGCAGCCACAGGGGTGTGGAGGGCAAAGCGGAGAGACTCCCGCACAGAGGATCGGTGCCGAACAGCACTCACCAGCCCGAGAGGCTTGTCTGCTCACCCGCCGGGGCGGGCGGGGGCTGGGAGCTGAGGCTCGGGCTTCGGTCTGATCGCACGGAGAGGACTGGGGTTGGCGGCGTGAACACAGCCTGAAGGGGCTAATGCGCCACAGCTAGCCGGGAGGGAGTCCGGGAAAAACTCTGCAGCTGCCGAAGAGGCAAGAGACTTTTTCTTCCCTCTTTGTTTCCTGGTGAGTGAGGAGAGGGGATTAAGAGCACCGCTTAAAGGAGCTCCAGAGACGGGCGCGAGCCGCAGCTATCAGCGCGGACCCCAGAGACGGGCATGAGACGCTAAGGCTACTGCTGCCGCCACCAAGAAGCCTGTGTGCGAGCACAGGTCACTCTCCACACCGCCCCTCCCGGGAGCCTGTGCAGCCCGCCACTGCCAGGCTCCCGTGATCCAGTGACAACTTCCGCGGGAGAATGCACGGCACGCCTCAGGCTGACGCAACTTCACGCCGGCCTCTGCCGCCGCAGGCTCACCCCGCATCCGTACCTTTCCCTCCCCCCTGGCCTGAGTGAGCCAGAGCTCCGGAAGCATCTGCTCCTTTAACCCCTTCCTGTCTGAGCGACAAACAGACGCCCTCAGGTGACCTACACGCAGAGCCAGGTCCAAATCCAAAGCTGAAACCCGGGACCTGTGCGAACAAAGAAGAGAAAGGGAAATTTCTCCCAGCAGCCTCAGAAGCAGCGGATTAAAGTTCCACAAACAACTTGATGTACCTGCATCTGTGGAATACCTGAATAGACAACGAATCATCCCAAATTCAGGAGGTGGATTTTGGGAGCAAGATATATTATTTTTTCCCCTTTTCCTGTTTTTGTGAGTGTGTATGTGTATGCTTCTGTGTGAGATTTTGTCCATATAGCTTTGCTTTCACCATTTGTCCTAGGGTTCTGTCTGTCCGTTTTTGGTTTTTTTGGGTTTTTTTACTTAAAATTTTTTTTCTTTTTTTCTTAATAACTATTTTTTTATTTTAATAACTTTATTTTATTTTATCTTACTTTATTTTATTTTATCCTCTTTCTTTTTTTCTTTCTATTTTTTCTCCCTTTTATTCTGAGCCGTGTGGATGACAGGCTGTTTGTGCTCCAGCCAGGCATCAGGGCTGTGCCTCTGAGGTCGGAGAGCCAACTTTAGGAAACTGGTCCACAAGAGACCTCCCAGTTCCACGTAATACCAAAGGATGAAAATCTCCCAGAGATCTCCATCTCAACACCAAGACCCAGCTTCACTCAACGACCAGCAAGCTATAGTGCTGGACACCCTATGCCAAACAACTAGCTAGACAGGAACACAACCCCATCCATTAGCAGAGAGGCTGCCTAAAATCATAATAAGGCCACAGACACCCCAAAACACACCACCAGACGTGGACATGCCCACCAGAAAGACAAGATCCAGCCTCATCCACCAGAACACAGGCACTAGTCCCCTCCACCAGGGAGCCTACACAACCCACTGAACCAACCTTAGCCACTGGGGACAGATACCAAAAACAACAGGAACTACGAACCTGCACCCTGTGAAAAGGAGACCCCAAACACAGTAAGATAAGCAAAATGAGAAGACAGAAAAACACACAGCAGATGAAGGAGCAAGGTAAAAACACACCAGACCTAACAAATAAAGAGGAAATAGGCAGTCTACCTGAAAAAGAATTCAGAATAATGATAGTAAAGATGATCCAAAATCTTGGAAATAGAATAGACAAAATGCAAAAAACATTTAACAAGGATGTAGAAGAACTAAAGAGGAACCAAGCAATGATGAAAAACACAATAAATGAAATTAAAAATACTCTAGACGGGATCAATAGCAGAATAACTGAGGCAGAAGAACGGATAAGTGACCTGGAAGATAAAATAGTGGAAATAACTACTGCAGAGCAGAATAAAGAAAAAAGAATGAAAAGAACTGAGGACAGTCTCAGAGACCTCTGGGACAACAATAAACACACCAACATTCGAATTATAGGGATCCCAGAAGAAGAAGAGAAAGAGAAAGGGACTGAGAAAATATTTCAAGGATTATAGTGGAAAACTGCCTTAATACGGGAAAGGAAATAGTTAATCAAGTCCAGGAAGCACAGAGAGTCCCATACAGGATAAATCCAAGGAGAAACACGCCAAGACACATATTAATCAAACTATCAAAAATTAAATATAAAGAAAAATATTAAAAGCAGCAAGAGAAAAACAACAAATAACACACAAGAGAATCCCCATAAGGTTAACAGTTGATCTTTCAGCAGAAACTCTGCAAGCCAGAAGGGAGTGGCAGGACACATTTAAAGTGATGAAGGAGAAAAACCTACAACCAAGATTACTCTACCCAGCAAGGATCTCATTCAGATTTGATGGAGAAATTAAAACCTTTACAGACAAACAAAAGCTGAGAGAGTTCAGCACCACCAAACCAGCTTTACAACAAATGCTAAAGGAACTTCTCTAGGCAAGAAACACAAGAGAAGGAAAACACCTACAAGAACAAACCCAAAACATTTAAGAAAATGGGAATAGGAACATACATATTGATAATTACCTTAAATGTAAATGGATTAAATGCTCCCACCAAAAGACATAGACTGGCTGAATGGATACAAAAACAAGACCCTTATATATGCTGTCTACAAGAGACCCACTTCAGACCTAGGGACACATACAGACTGAAAGTGAGGGGATGGAAAAAGATATTCCATGCAAATGGAAATCAAAAGAAAGCTGGAGTAGCAACTCTCATATCAGACAAAATAGACTTTAAAATAAAGACTATTACAATAGACAAAGAAGGACACTATATAATGATCAAGGGATCGATTCAAGAAGAAGATATAACAATTGTAAATATTTATGCACCCAACATAGGAGCACCTCAATACATAAGGCAAATACTAACAGCCATAAAAGGGGAAATCGATAATAACACAATCATAGTAGGGGACTTTAACACCCACTTTCACCAATGGACAGATCATCCTATATGAAAGTAAATAAGAAAACACAAGCTTTAAATGATACATTAAACAAGATGGACTTAATTGATATTTATAGGACATTCCATCCAAACACAACAGAACACACATTTTTCTCCCGTGCTCATGGAACATTCTCCAGGATAGATCATATCTTGGGTCACAAATCAAGCCTTGGTAAATTTAAGAAAAGAGAAATCGTACCAAGTATCTTTTCTGACCACAACACTTTGAGACTATATATCAATTACAGGAAAAGATCTGTAAAAAATACAAACACATGGAGGCTACACAATACACTACTTAATAACGAGGTGATGACTGAAGAAATCAAAGGGGAAATCAAAAAATACCTAGAAACAAATGACAATGGAGACACGATGACCCAAAACCTATGGGATGCAGCAAAAGCAGTTCTAAGAGGGATGTTTATAGCAATACAAGCCTACCTTAAGAAACAGGAAACATCTCGAATAAGCAACCTAACCTTGCACCTAAAGCAATTAGAGAAAGAAGAGCACAAAAAAACCCCAAAGTTAGCAGAAGTAAAGAAATCATAAAGATCAGATCAGAAATAAATGAAAAAGAAATGAAGGAGAAAATAGCAAAGATCAATAAAACTAAAAGCTGGTTCTTTGAGAAGATAAACAAAATTGATAAACCATTAGCCAGACTCATCAAGAAAAAAGGGAGAAGACTCAGATCAATAGAATTAGAAATGAAAAAGGAGAAGTAACAACAGACACTGCAGAAATACAAATGCTCGTCAGAGATTACTACAAGCAACTCTATGCCAATAAAATGGACAACCTGGAAGAAATGGACAAATTCTTAGAAATGCACAACCTGCTGAGAGTGAACCAGGAAGAAATAGAAAATATGAACAGACCAATCACAAGCACTGAAATTGAAACTGTGACTAAAAATCTTCCAACAAACAAAAGTCCAGGACCAGATGGCTTCACAGGTGAATTCTATCAAACATTTAGAGAAGAGCTAACACCTATCCTTCTCAAACTCTTCCAAAATATAGCAGAGGGAGGAACACTCCCCAACTCATTCTACGAGGCCACCATCACCCTGATACCAAAACCAGACAAAGATGTCACAAAGAAAGAAAACTACAGGCCAATATCACTGATGAACAGAGATGCAAAACTACTCAACAAAATACTAGCAAACAGAATCCAACAGCACATTAAAGGGATCATACACCATGATCAAGTGGGGTTTATTCCAGGAATGCAAGGATTCTTCAAAATACGCAAATCAATCAACGTGATACACCATATTAACAAATTCCAGGAGAAAAACCATATGATCACTCAATAGATGCAGAGAAAGCTTACGACAAATTTCAACACCCATTTATGATAAAAGCCCTGCAGAAAGTAGGCATAGAGGGAACTTTCCTCAACATAATAAAGGCCATGTATGACAAACCCATAGACAGCATCATCCTCAATGGTGAAAAACTGAAACCATTTCCAATAAGATCAGGAACAAGACAAGGCTGCCCACTCTCACCACTATTAATCAACATAGTTTTGGAAGTTTTAGCCACAGCAATCAGAGAAGAAAAATAAATAAAAGGAATACAAACTAGAAAAGAAGAAGTAAAGCTGTCACTGTTTGCAGATGACATGATACTATACATAGAGAATCCTAAAGATGCTAACAGAAAACTACTAGAGCTAATCAATGAATTTGGTAGAGTAGCAGGATACAAAATTAATGCACAGAAATCTCTTGCATTCCTATATACTAATGATGAAAAATCTGAAAATGAAATTAAGAAAACACTCGCATTTACCATTGCAACAAAAAGAATAAAATATCTAGGAATAAACCTACCTAAGGAGACAAAAGTCCTGTATGCAGAAAATTAGAAGACACTGTTGAAAGAAATTAAAGATGATACAAATAGATGGAGAGATATACCATGTTCTTGGATTGGAACAATCAACACTGTGAAAATGACTCTACTACCCAAAGCAATCTACAGATTCAATGCAATCCCTATCGAACTACCACTGGCATTTTTCACAGAACTAGAACAAAAAATTTCACAATTTGTATGGAAACACAAAAGACCCCGAATAGCCAAAGCAATCTTGAGAAAGAAAAACGGAGCTGGAGGAATCAGGCTCCCTGACTTCAGACTATACTACAAAGCTACAGTAATCAAGACAGTATGGTACTGGTCCAAAAACAGAAATACAGATCAATGGAACAGGATAGAAAGCCCAGAGATAAACCCACAGACAGATGGTCACCTTATCTTTGATAAAGGAGGCAAGAATATACAGTGGAGGAAAGACAGCCTCTTCAATAAGTGGTGCTGGGAAAACTGGACAGCTACATATAAAAGAATGAAATTAGAACACTCCCTAACACCATACACAAAAATAAACACAAAATGGATTAAAGACCTAAATGTAAGGCCAGACACTATCAAACTCTTAGAGGAAAACATAGGCAGAACCCTCTATGACATAAATCACAGCAAGATCATTTTTGACCCACCGCTTGGAGAAATGGAAATAAAAACAAAAATAAACAAGTGGGACCTAATGAAACTTAAAAGCTTTTGCACAGCAAAGGAAACCATAAACACGATGAAAAGACAACCCTAAGAATGGGAGAAAATATTTGCTAATGAAGCAACTGACAAAGGATTAATCTCCAAAATTTACGAACAGCTCATGCAGCTCAATATCAAAAAAACAAACAACCCAATCCAAAAGTGGGCAGAATACCGAAATAGACATTTCTCCAAAGAAGATATACAGATTCCCAACAAACACATGAAAGAATGCTCAACATCATTAATCATTAGAGAAATGCACATCAACACTACAATGAGATATCATCTCACACCAGTCAGAACGGCCATCATCAAAAAATCTACAAACAATAAATGCTGGAGAGGGTGTGGAGAAAAGGGAACCCTCTTGCACTGTTGGTGGGAATGTAAATTGGTACAGCCACTATGGAGAACAGTATGGATGTTCCTTAAAAAACTAATAGTAGTACTACCATACGACCCAGCAATCCCACTACTGGGCATATACCCTGAGAAAACCATAATTCAAGAAGAGTCATGACCAAAATGTTCATTGCAACTCTATTTACAATAGCCAGGACATGGAAGCAAGCTAAGTGTCCACCAACAGATGAATGGATAAAGAAGATGTGGCACATATACAATGGAATAATACTCAGCCATTAAAAGAAACGAAATTGAGTTATTTGTAGTGAGGTGGATGGACCTAGAGTCTGTCATACAGAGTGAAGTAAGTCAGAAAGAGAAAAACAAATACCGTATGCTAACACATATATATGGAATCTAAAAAAATAATAATAATTTTAAAAAAAGAAAGAAGGGCTAGTCAGATAAACAAATTACTCAATTTGTCAGATGACTAAACAGAAACAGAGCTCCAATGACATGCCTAAAGCCTCACAGACAACAGAGTGAGCAAAATCAATACAGTTAACCCAACATCCTGGGCATTTTTATTCATCTGTGCTATTCTCTCCGGGAATTGTCTTAGTGAAAATTAAATTATGTGAAGTTTGTGTCCAAATCTAACAACTTTCTCTCTCCCTCCAAGTATCATAGTATATACTCTCCTCCACCACCATTAACACCCCCATCTCACCCCAACTCATCGTGTCTTGAAGTTTCTTCTTGGACTTCCAAAACTCTTTTCAGGAAAGTGCTCTGAAAACTGATTTATACTGAGGTACTAATGTCTAACAAAATGTTGATGAGTGTGCACCTGAAACTATCAGAAATTGTTAATCGGCTCTACTCCAATATAAAATAAACAGTTTTAAAACATGTTGATGAATAACTTCTCTCTGAGTTGTCTTATTTTAAGATTTAGCACCGAGAAATATTACTCTAAATGAAGACATCAACAAGACATGTTTTGGTGAAGCAAAGCCTTCCTGAAGAGCCTAAAAAGATGGGCACATAGGGGGCCTCCTATTCATAACCATCCCCATTTGAGGAAAATGGCTCCAGAAATATGTTTACACTCTATTGTCCTAGCAATACAGGAGATGGGGTAACACCAGTGAAAGTGAAAGGAAAGAGAATACAGTTTACAGCCCACAGGGAACTGATGGGTCAAGCTGTGAAAATAACTTGCAAGCATCACAAGTCATTCTTGTAGCCACAAAGTGAGGCAGTGAATCATTGCACAACAAGCCTCCTGAGTCTTTGGAAATTGCTTCCCCATAAAAAAAAGTACTTCTTAGTTTTTTAAGAGCAAATAAATGCAAACAATCTTCAGGTTGAGGAGGAGGCCTCCCCTAGGAAGGATAGGGTTCAGTCCACACACAGACCCCTTATTTTGGTGGTCAGCAAAGGGAAGTAACCAATAGTGTGGTTTAGACACTGAGAAATTACACTAATGGAACTGATTTGATACTACCTATAACTGGTCAAATCCCATTAGGGGAAAGATCATTTTTCTAAAAACTCAGGATAAATATTTGCCATCATTTTGTGTATTTGCCCCACACACACACACACACACAAACAGCACAATTTTCATCTGAGCAGCTATTATCATATTAATGTAGATTTCTCTTTTATCTCTGACACCTCTGGGAATGGGATCCAGAAAAATTAAGACCTGGTGGGAAAAGGAAAAATCACAATCCCCCTTCCCCTGACTCAAAAGAAGTGGTGGGTGCTGAGCTCTGTGGTCCACCTCATCTGGCACATGTCCTGGCTTTAAGAAAATGAGTCAAACACATGAGTGGACAGAATTGGCATATGCCCTCTTCTTTACTTTTAGGGTTACCAACAGGCTCTCAGCCTACGAAGTATTGCTCCCTCATTATGTTGCTGTCTGAAACACCATGGTACCTGATAGCTAACCCAGTAGCTAACCCAGCCATTTCCCTGACTTGTGATAAGCCTACCAATGGTCAACTTTCTGCCCAGTGACCTTTGGAAAATTTTAAGGGATACTAGTTTATAAAAATTCTCCATCTCCATTTAAAAACCGTAACAGTGTCCTTTAACCTAATTCAATGGCTCAAGAAAGTAATAGAGCAACATTTCTTGGCTGAATCAATACTGCATTAAAGAAAGGAGCTATCATTGAAAAGTTATGAATACAAAACAGCTCAATGATGTATTAGTGTCATTGTTTGCTGTTTCTTTCAGTTTGCTTGCATCACTGAATATGAGCAGAAAGAACCCTTCTCATGTTCGGATTTGTCAGCGAGATCCTATTGGTATTCCATTCTGCCTTGTGTAAAGGTGTTTTACATCTTCCATTCAAAGCACTGCAGGTGCAAAAGAAGCAACCTAAAAATTGGAACGACTTCTGAAGCTTATTTAGTATTCATTAGTACATTCTTGAAGAGTTCATGTTTAAAAATCATTTAGTAACTTGTTTATCAAAGAAGACAAATTATTCCTGCCACTTTTTCTTTGCTTTGTGTTCCAGGAAGTCAAGGTCACTTAGCACAAACTTAGATACATGTAGTTTTCAAAAATTAAGCTTTTTAAAAGATCCAGGGACTTCCCTGGTGGCTCAGTGGTTAAGAATTCACCTGTCAATGCAGGGGACATGGGTTCGAGCCCTGGTCCACGAAGATCCCACATGCCGCGGAGCAACTAAGCCTGTGCGCCACCACTACTGAGCCTGCGCTCTAGAGCCCTTGAGCCACAACTACTGAGCCCACACGCCACAACTACTGAATCCCACGTGCCTAGACCCCGTGCTCTGCAATAAGAGAAGCCACCACAATGAGAAGCCCTCACACTGCAGCAAAGAGTAGCCCCCATTTGCCGCAACTAAAGAAAGCCCACGTGCAGCAACAAAGACACAATGCAAAGAAAAACAAATAAAAATAAAAATATTCATATCAGTGACAGATAAAGTACTCTAAAAATCAGTAAGGAAGAGACAAACACCTAAATGGAAATTATAATACCTGGTGGTAATGGAGATTTATTAAAATAGATATTCTCTTCCATTGTATTGGGTAGTAAATCAACAAAACCTTTCTGGAAAATAATTTGGTAACTTCATATCAAAATCCTTAAAAATGTTTTACCCTATGATAAAGCAATTTCACATCTGGTTTACCCAGAAAAGGAGGAAAAACTTCAGGCATAGGTAAAAATGCTGATAGGTGATCTCTGAAAGTATTAATTATATCATTAGATTCCAGGGAAATTAGACATTAGGTTAGTAACCAAAAGTAAGATTGTCCAGAGCATGTACTATAGCTCACTATCCAGCAGAATACCTGGCACATAGTAAAAACTTAAAAAATATTTGTTGACTGATTAAGTACATAAGTGAATGTTCACTTTAAAATCCAGTGCTACTGAAAATGAGATCTACCAATTGTCAATACCAGCATCACCCCGGAGCTTGTTAGAAATGCATATTTGGGGACCCCAGTCCAGACCTACAAATTCATAACCCTTGGGGGTGGAGCTGAGGAAACTGTATTTTAATAAGCCCTCTAGGTGATTCTGATGTAGACAAAAATTTGTGAAGCACTACGCAGTCTTCAAAGATCAAAATCTCTCGGCTTCATTCTATTTTTAACAATCTTTTTCTACTTCTGTCTCTACCACCAGAGTATGCAATTTGATTCTCTCAGTGGCAGAAGCCTAGTTCTTTCTAAGCCCAGATTCCTCCGGAAACCAAACACAGAAAGAAGCTGAAAGGTATGGAAGACTTTATTGAATTCTCCTTGTCAAGTTTTATTAGGATCCTGCCAGGTGTTGTGATTGAAAGACTCTAGGTTCTGGAGACAGTGAGAACTGTGTTGAAATTCTGGCTGTACTACTTACTAATTTGGCCCCTTGAAAAAATTATTTAAATTCTTTGAGTTTCAATTTCTCAGCCATAGAACAGGGTTAAGACACCTATGTGCCAATCTTTCAGAGTAGCCATCAAATAATATAAAGTCTGTAATGCTCCTTGAGGAGCATATATTAAATCCTCAATGAATATTCATTACCTTTCCTTAGATCAGTGCTGATTTCCTTAAGATACTATATCCATGCTTAGTAAGCAGGAAGTTATGTAAGCACATATCTTACCATTTTTGGTATTTGTCACAGTGTTTGACACATGCTCAGTTATTCATAGATACTCAATGATTGATTGATTGACAGGTGTGAGGCAGGGTCAGATAATCCAGTCCCTTGAACCTCACTGAACTGTCTTAAACCACATGAGAGAAAAGAGGAATGCATTAAGCCTGATACCACCAAAAGAAACACACCTGTGAACACAGTAAACTTCACACTCCCTACCAGGCACTGCTATCCTCCACGACCTGTGCTTTTCTTCTTCTGAAAAAGCCGGTCTCTTCAAACATCTGGTAGGCTGCCTTTCAAGCAGAAAGCCACTGGGTGATATCTACCAAGCCAGAGTAAGAGATAACACACAACTCCCAGATGTCTCTCATATGGATGAAGGGAAGTGTTGAAAACACACGAAAGAGAAGAACTAAAGGAATTTAGGATTTTTTTTCCAAATTGGCAACACAAATTGAAAAGATGACATCATGAGACCAATGTGAACATGGAGCAGAAAAATCTATCAAAATAAGGCACTGAATCCTTCTTTGGGAACCCATTATAAGGCAGAAATTATTGTGAAGACTCTATCCTTCAACATAATAAACCCTCCACATTGCAAACTAACTAACTCCTAAGAAAAGAAACACACACCCCTAGAGACTGTCTGCTATGAAATGAGAGCAGATGGGCAGAGTTGTTAAGTACTTACTCTGTTCCTACAGCTGCCAGAGTGCTTGGGGGAAAATGTAAGTAAGACCTGGTCCTTGCCATGAAGGAACATATAGACCAATAGGCAGGCACATAAACATGAAAATAAAATGAAGAATTACAGTTGCCTTTATAGAGGTTGTATTAGGATACAGCAGGTGCATTGAAAAAAAGAGGGTCAATTCTAGTAATGGTGGGAGGAGGGGAGAGGCTTAAATGGCTTATCTTGAGATAAATCTCTAAAGATGAGAGGGTCCTCTGAAGCCTTGCTTCTCAAAGTGTGGTCCACAGCAGCATCACATGGGAGTCTGCTAGAAATGCAAAACTCAGGTCTTTCCCCAGATCTTTCCAAATCAGAATTCATTCTTGCGTTTTAACAGAATCCCTAGAAGATTCATGGGCACATACACATAAACCTTTGGGAAGTGCTGATCTAAAGCAGTTTGCAAGGACTGTTAAAGACAGAAAACGGATTGCAGTAGGTTGATTAAATGAGATGAGATACCAAGATAGTGTAGGCCAAGAGTTTAAAACTGGGGTCAATAATCCAAATCCAGCCCACATATGTACTTTATTAGGACTGTAAAGTGTTTTAAACTTGAGAAATGTCTAATAGAAATCCAGAAACTAACACAACATTGTTAATCAACTATACTCCAATATAAAATAAAAATTTTAAAAAAAAATAAAAGAAAACCAGATTTCCTGATTTTCTTAGGAAAACAATCAGACTTTTATCCAAATTGGACCCCCATTCCCAAATGAGAGCAAAGGGTTGAATATAGTGTCAGTTTCAGGCAAAGGTGAGCCCACGATTACCTTACATTCAGCCCTCTTCACTCTTCATCATTATTACCTCTCTGGGCTTCCATAGACCTTTGAAACTGTGACGTTTGAGTTGGGAGCCAACTCTGCTTCTGAGCAAGAAGGGCAAGAAGGGAGAGGTATAGGACAGCAGCTAAAATGGAATACAGAGTTAATGAAGGAATTCTTTCTTTGAAGATATTTTAGGCTGTGAAGGAAATGCCAGTAGAAAAAGAGAGGGTGGAAATATGAGATGGGGAGGGATAAGGGGCATTAGAAAAAAGGAGATCATATCAAGAGCACAGAAGGGCTTAGCCTACCTCTCCCTCTGAGGCAGGATAGAGGGCAATGAGGTTGTTCAGATATAATTTTTCATGTGCTTACACAGAAGAGTTTCTGCCTGAAAACTCCATACCATCTAAGCAATCAGAGGCAAGATCTACTGAAAGTGAAGCAGCGGTAATGGGAAATTTGGAAGAAGAGTGGACATTTAGGAGAGCAACCCACTGTCAGTAATGGGAGCAGGAAATCACTGAAGCATGAAGGTGAATTTTCAAGTGATCCTGGGAACCCCACAGAAGTCAGGGAGCAGAGAAGAGAAACAGCAAGTTTTGCAACAGTGTGGGGTTCTGGGATTCTTCCCTCCAGCCACAGTGAACATCCCAGGACAAGAAAGCACATGTTTGGATGGGCCAATGTTTGCAGGTTGAATACTGAAGGTCAAGCAGGTACAGATGCTTGGGATGTTGAGAAGAGTGGCTGGAGTTACTTGCCACAAGGTCCTGGCTACACTGCAAAGCAAGGAATACTCTGAAAGCAATAGTAAACTTGGAGAGGAAAGAGGAAACGGAGGAGCTAGAGGTTCCAGCGACTTAGTCACTGGTGGAACCAGGATTTGAAATCAGCGTGTCTGATTCCAAAATCTATACTTTTTCTGCTCTAACCCTCCATCTCTATGAGTCACATAGAAATACAAGGATAAGTCTCCACTTTTCTGACACGGCACAAGTGGGGTCTATTTGCACTGGAATTCCTGGTGGGAAGCACCAGGAAATCATCTGTACATAGTTAAAGAAGCTGGATGCTTTCACTTCCGTTGCCTCCTCTGCTTCCATTTTATTCCCCATTTCCTCACGTCAGCTGTTTTTTATATTCTATTAACATCCTCAAAGTAAAGCAAAAGCAGGGATATTTATATATCACCAACTCTAAACCTGCCAGTTCAAAAGAGGACAAATAAACAACTGTTACACAAGTTCCATGTGTGTTAAAGAAGCAGGGCTGTCAACACTGAGATTTCTGACTTCAAATTATCACCTTTGTAATTGTACGTCTTGCAGATTCATTAAACTAACATGATGATGATAATAATAACCATTATTTTCTCTCTTACTATGAAGACTGAAACACTAAGACTTCAGAATGCAAATATCAAAAAAAAAAATACTACTGAGATAGTGAGCCCATCTAAAATTAAAGAATAAGTGATTTTAAAATATACTTAATCCTATCTTATATACGTGATTATTATTGTGTCATTAAAACTGTTGCTTGTATTTGCATGCTGCTTTCAGTGATTTTCTCATGCTTAATTTTACTTCATTTAGTTCACATAAGTGAATATCAAATGTCAGTGCTATATGTATATTATACCCTCAATCATGCAATTACAAATATAATAAGTTCAGATTTGGAAGGAGTGTAATTTCCAACACGTATGAGTTTGAAACAGCAATAGAGAAAACTGTCAGTATGTGTAGAGTTTTTAAACTCTGCTTTAGCAGTTGAGGAAAAATCCTTAATTGAGGAAGGCAAGAAATAATCAGAGAGAAAAAGAATGGTAAGCAATGGAGAATTGTGTTCCAGAACACATTCATCCCAGAAAGCTCATTTCCTCTACCTAAATTTAGGGAATGGGGAGAGAAAAGGCATTCAGGAGTCTATAAACCCACCTCTATTAACAACTGCAGAAGCATTTTGCAGAAGTTAGTAACAACATGTGCAAATTATTTGCATTCAAAAGGTCTCAGTTCTTACCATACGACCCAGCAATCCCACTACTGGGCATATACCCTGAGAAAACTATAATTCAAAAAGAGTCATGTACCACAATGTTCACTGCAGCTCTATTTACAATAGCCAGGACATGGAAGCAACCTAAATATCCATCGACAGATGAATGGATCAAGAAGATGTGGCACATATGTACAACAGAATATTACTCAGCCATAAAAAGAAACGAAATTAAGTTATTTGTAGTGAGGTGGATGGAACTAGAGTCGTCATACAGAGTGAAGTAAGTCAGAAAGAGAAAAACAAATACCGTATGCTAACACATATATATGGAATCTTAAGAAAAAAGAAAAAAAAAAAAGGTCATGAAGAACCTAAGGGTAAGACGATAATAAAGACACAGACCTACTAGAGAATGGACTTGAGGATATGGGGAGGGGGAAGGGTAAGCTGTGACAAAGTGAGAGAATGGCATGGACATATATACACTACCAAACGTAAAATAGATAGCTAATGGGAAGCAGCCGCATAGCACAGGGAGATAAGCTCAGTGGTATGTGACCACCTAGAGGGGTGGGATAGGGAGGGTGGGAGGGAGGGAGACACAAGAGGGAAGAGATATGGGAACATATGTATATGTATAACTGATTCACTTTGTTATAAAGCAGAAACTAACACACCATTGTAAAGCAGTTATACTCCAATAAAGATGTTAAAAAAAGAAAATCTCAGTTCTGCGTTAGGTAATCCTGTACCATGATCAAAAGAAATAAAAATAGCTAACTTAGTGTTAATAGGTAACTTAGGCATGCATTTGGCTAGTTATATGTAGTAAAGTGAGACCCATCACTGAACTTTATTTACAAACTTTGTGTAGTTGCATAAAAACAGGACACGATGCACTATAATTAGTAAATTAGTTTTGATCCCCCAAAAAGTTTCATTGAATAAAGGCCAATAAGTGTCAATATGAAAGATATCAGCAAAGGACATTAAATCATCAGATTGAAAAGGGGGTCCTGGTCCACCCAGATATTTCATCAGCCACCTGACAGATTTTCATTCATAACCTAGTGAGAACACTGTGCTTTGGGCATTCTGGCTCATGAAAGGATATCAATGCATTCATATGCCTCCTGGAATGAAAGTAGATTGAATGGATGTCTGAATTGGTCTAAGTAGTCTTAGTTTAGCTTTTTTCCAAAATGTGCCATTTATTAGCATGGATTCAGTTCTTCTTAGCTAATTCTTTCACTGTTTTAGTATGTGCTCAATTTTACAGCAAACTTTGTGTTCATTAAAACTAGTTATCTAGACAATATTTGTTACATTAATCTCATTTTTCTGTATTTTTAAAATTGAACCAAATGACGCATACTGACATTCCTAGTCCCTTTTCTTGGTGTCCCCCAAGTGAGTGGGTTCCTTCTAATGTTGACTGACAAGCAACCTGATTTTGATGGATTTGGATGAGCCACCTCCTGCCGAAGACTGTGCTCAGTGCTGTAAAGTTAAAGTAGGTGTAAAATTCAATTCCTGCACACAGAGGACTTACAATGTGGCACTAGAAATAAACTATAAACAAGAGCTTAGATAGGCAGGTCTTCTGTCTGCCCCTCCAGCTCTGTCTTTTACCACATCACTCTATCCATGCTCCATGAACACAGAAGTATTCACAACTAACCTAGAAGGTCGTGCTACATGAAGTGTCCATACTGTGGACTCTGTCAGGAATAACCCTCATTTTTCCACAGATGCCTTTATCCTACCTATTTGTAATACTTGTAACTATAGGCGTTGCCTCATCTATGAAGCCATTTTTGAACCATAAGGAAAGAAACTCCTTCTCTGTCTTCTCTTCCTGCACTGTATCCTATACTGGCTTCAGTCATAGCACCCAGGGTGTGCAGACTAACATCTGTAGAACCCAGAGAAAGCAAATGCAAGGATATGTATTGAGCTGCCCACCACTACAGGTAGTTGGTGCTCGATTCTCTAGAATCTTCTGAGAATATTTATGAAATATATTCCAGAACTGTCCACCTGGGGTACAAAGGAGAGAAACATTTATTCAAGGGTTTTGTCCTCCGTTGTTCATGGGTGACCCTACAGGCATTAACTCAGCCACATTCCATGCAGCACGTATGTGAGTACTGGCAGATGTTCTCCTCCTTGATATCAAAAGATCTACAGGGAAGGAAGCAAGAGTTACGTAGCATAGGTGCAATGCAAGACACTATCAGGTGGTTCTTGGCTTGAAACCAGTCAAAATCTACTAGGTCGTGTCACCATGGCAGTTCCTAGAGTCAGCAGTGGGGCTGAGAATGTGGCATACAAAATCACATTCATGACTATGGAGAATTCACCAGATATTTCCAGCTTGTCACACGTTTCACCAGAATAGTTCTGATATAGCTCATGACAGAAAATACGATAATCTAGAAGGAGAAGATGCTCATAACCAGCACACATATTTTCTATATCCACTAAATTTTTCTAGCTAAAATGTGCTATGTTTTGACTCTGCTTAATTTCTTTCAGACACCACCTTTTGAATTTCTGTTGTATTTTCTGAGTAATCTTTAGTGAGGACCCATGTTCTTATCTCCTTTGTATACACAACTAATGAACTCACTTTTATTATCTTTCCTGTATTTCTCATACAATAATTTAGCTCAAGAGCCAGGGCAATCAAGCCTAGAGCACATTTCAAGTCCCCAAATGGAAATATCCATCGTGCTTTCTATTCTCATACTCTTCATCTGTCTTAATCTATTTTCCACCCAACTCCCTCCTTTCCAGCCCCACAAGGAAGTTTATTTTCATAAATTAGCCCATTAATCCAATTCCCTGGAAGTTAGGTTTGAGCAAGAAATGACAGTTTCCCAAAAAATAATATAGTGCCTTTGAGTTAGTTTTTAAACAGGAAAATATTACTCTTAAATGAGCAGGGCACAAGTGGGATTTTGTAGACTTGTTTTCTCAACTCACTGGCTCACTCTGAATGCAAGAAATTCTTAAACTGTGCCTGGATTAAAGATGAAAGGATATCCCAAGAGGAATAAAATATGGACCAAAGTGTTCACATCTGGCTCCATCCTCTTGAGAATGTCTACTCTTGGAGAGAAGATGTAAGCTGTTCAAAACAAGGCTAGGATGATTCCTTGGATAAAATTCTCAACCTTTGCTGGAAAATGACATTGCCAGATGTCTTCTGTCTACTCCCATATGCCCTAAATAGATCAAAGCTTCCATATAAACAAAAGGAAAGGGGGAGGGAGGAAGGAAATGTTTCTGGAACCCTGCTGGGAAACACACGCATCAATGATCTTGTTGAAGTAAACCAGTGACTTCTCTTAATAAACTGACACCCAGCCGTTCTAGAAACCATTTAGAAGCAAAAGGCAAAGCCAAGACCATTTTTTTTCTTTTAAAGGCTAAGAATTCTTATATCTGCATATAACATTTTTTAAGAGATTCCTAGTAGACCCATGAGAGAGTATTCTTATTCTTCACTCTTCAAGACAGAACATTCTCAATTACCTAGATAACATGTGTTACTGTATAAGTCAAAACACACTACCCCTTCTCTTCCACATTCAGGAAGTGCTAGAAGACAGTTTGTAAAATTTCTGGCCTCTCTAAAGGGGGGAAATAGCAAAGAAAATGGATAGGCAGGGATGCTTTTCAAAGCCTCTTAAAAACAAAATTAGAAATACCTTACTAATATTGCTAAGACCAATTGAAGTTGGCAGAAGTGAGAAACTCTAATTTCCTACAGGGGAATAAGCTTGTTGATTTAATACTTATATTGAGCTCCTGGCTTTCTAACTCTAATATGCACTGGAAGGAAGGAAGGAAGAAGGAAGGAAGGAAGGAAGGAAGGAAGGAAGGAAGGAAGGAAGGAAGGAAAGAAGGAAGGAAGAAGGAAAGGAAGGAAGGAAGGAGGGAAGGAAGGGAGGGAGGAAGAAATGGAGGAGACAGGAACAACTTGTTATCACCTACTATGAGCCAGGAAATAGAAAATATTTTCATATTTATTATCTCATTTTAGTACACCTAATTGTTGTGTGATAGACTGAGTGTCTATCAATGGAAGGCTACAAAATGGTTGAGGAAGTCCAATTTTAGAGAAACAAGGCAGTAAATCTATGTTAAAGACTAATTAATGAGATAACCTTGAGCCACCTACAAAATCCCTTCATGCTTTGGTACCCTCACCATTAGACTGAAGGGATTGGCCTACATAATATTTAAGGTCTAATATTCTATGGCTTAATGATAGACCTGTTATTTGAGATAGAAATCTATTATTTGAGCCACATTTGCACCCTCTCTCCCTTCCACCTCACTGGTATTATCAGCATGTATTTCATTGGGTTATCTTCTTTTGTTTATGCAATAGCAAATGTTTCAATTAGAGAGATGGGAGGAGTCCCTGGCTCATAGAATGTGAAATGCACTCAAGAACTGGATGGCAGTGGTCATTTCCTGCAAAACCACATATAAGACATCATAAGACATTCAAAACATTTTTTTTTCTAGCCAAACTTTCTGTATTCTTGTCTCAGAACAAACACTCTGTACACCAATAGTGGAATCCCAAGAGCTGCTGTGGTCCTCTGTTTTTAAGCAACTTTAAGGTTCCATGGTATTGGGATCCAGAACTTAAAGTCTTCAATGGACAACCCAATGGAGAACCAACCTCATAGGAAGGACTATGCACTGCAGTAGTGGACTCAGCTCATTCACTCTCCTAAGAGGACAAGTCAAATTAATTACCTACACCCGGGCTTCTAAAGCAGAAGCAAATTTATTTAAGGTACATGGGACAAGAAAGGATACAGATTTGGCCCCTGTACCCAAAAGAGGCTACAGCCCCACATCCTCCAAGGTGAAGGATGTGGATGATGGCAGATGCAGTGATAAAGGCTCCTTCTGGCCTATAGACCAGCCATGCAGGGGCCCTACCTCATGACTCCTATCATGAGGAGGTCCTAGGGTGTACCTCAGGCAATTATTGAGACAGGAAAGATGTAAAAGTCAGCAGGGGCAGCCCTGGAGTGTAATATCTAGGATTCACTCCTTTTCTCCTATCCTTAGATGGAAATAGAAATTATAGTAACTAAAATCAATGAGTTCTTACCTGTGAAAAGCACAGTCCTAATTGATTTACGTGTTTTGCCTTATTTAAATATGGAAGGGATATATGTATACGTATAGCTGATTCACATTGCTGTACAACAGAAACTAACACAACACTGTAAAGTAACTATACGCCAATAAAAAATAAATAAATAATTTAAAAAAAATATATATATATATATGGCAATAATTCTATCAAGGAGGAACTATAATTATATGCCTCACATAATTATATCACCCTCACTTTGTAGATAAGAAAATTCAGTATGAAAAAGATTAAGGCAATGGCCCAAAGTTATAATGCTAATAAAGGCAATGTTGATAGTCACACTCTGTCCTTTGACAAAAATAGTCCTCTTTGCAGAGTCTGATGTCCTAGATGTTGGGAAGACTTTTTTTAAAAAAGATATTCTAACAAATTGAAGTAAGATATATTCAGCATCTAACTTGAGGGCTGGGGGTCTACAACTAGTCTGTCTTTCCCCTCCCTTAATTACCCTAGATGGTACACTTACTGCTCACCAGGACCCTGTATTCCTTTTATGTTAGATTCTTTTTGACTTTGGAGTATGGTAAGCAAAGCTGGAATTCTTTGTTTCTCATGAGACTGTAGACTCAGGAGACCTTGAACAGAAACCCTAACTCCAAATGAGAGTTTAAAATGCTGATGGGCCAGTGCCTGTCAAGGTCTCATGAGATGACCCAGTGATACCTTTTTTTTTAAATAATTCTTCCACATTAAGGGTGTAGTGGCAGAGCCCCATTTGCAGGCTCATTTCTGGCAACTTGTCCAGGTTCTCTTCTTTGAGCTGTCATCCAGGCATCATGTTGCCTACACTCATTATGCTCACTGGGACACTGCAGAAACTTAAGGTGGTGAAAATGTTGCTAGCGATAATACTGCTTTTAAGCCTAAATCTGACAAATGAATGTGATTTAAATAAATAAAACTGGATTGTGTGTACCCATGTATTATGTTATATTTTGTTATATATAGAACAGATACATTACGCATTATATACATAGGCATAGACATAGTTGTAGACATACTCATACATATACACATAGTCTAGATATAGACATAGTCATACACATAGACAGATACATACACATACACATGGACATAGTCAAGGACATACACATACACATAGGCACTGGCCCAGGCACAGACACAGACTAAGTCACAGGCATAGACATAGTCATAGACATACACTTACACATACATATAAACAAAAACATAGGCAATAGTCATAGACATGGACATAGTCATACATATAGACATAGACATAGTCATAGGCAGAGCAACAGACTCAGTCATAGGCAAAGACAGAGACATTGATATCGATATGGACATGAACATGCATTGTTAGGGTTCAAATCCCAGCTCACAGTTTCCAGGTCAGATCACATGTACTTCCTAAACTTCCTAATCTGAACAGTGGAAACTATGGTACTATGATATTAAGAGGGCTTAAAACTGAGATACTTGGAGTTTAACCACAGTAAACTCCCTTGGCTCCCTCGGCTGTCTCAAAGCTGCCCCACAAGCTTAGTCTGTACTCTGTGTGACATCCTACATTCCTTTTTATCCCAGGATATGTTATAGACGTTTATGCTTAGGATATGGATGTGGTCCAAGTATTTGTTTCATAGGATCAGTGTGATTTAATTAATTAATTTGTTTGTTTGTTTATTTTTGGCTTCCTTGGGTCTTCGTTGCTGCGCACGGGCTTTCTCTAGTTGCAGCGAGCGGGGGCTACTCTTCATTGCGGTGCATGGGCTTCTCACTGAGGTGGCTTCTCTTTGTTGCAGAGCACAGGCTCTAGGCGCAGGCTCAGTAGTTGTGGCGTACGGGCTTAGTTGCTCTGCGGCATGTGGGATCATCCCAGACCAGGGCTCGAACCTGTGTCCCCTGCATTGGCAGGCAGATTCTTAACCACTGCACCACCAGGGAAGTCCAGGGATCAATGTGATTTTAACATTCACTTTATCTTAGATGTCTTGATGCTAAATGTTGGATAAGACATTACTGCTCTGGGTATTAGCCCTTGAGCCATGATAACAGGTGCAGCACCTTGATCCAGAGAGGAATTATTTAATGTGCTGATTGGCTAGGGCAAATATGCTAATATATCAAGGGCCTAAAGATAAGATTTTGAATGAAACCCTAAATATAATAACTGAATTATTTGTCTTTTTCCCTCTCTTACTAATGGTTCCCATTGTTTGTTGTGAACTATGGGATAATGTGATTGGAAGAAGCTGAATTAGGAGAGGATACACAAGGAGAGATTTATTCTACATAAATAAGGATTTTCAATACTAATGCTCCATGGAAGGCATTCAAGCCATCTAATGGGGACCACTGCTACTCAACTCATATTGTCAGATCATCCAATTATCTTTAAGAGGCACGAATCAAAATTTATGTGGGAAACCACCAAGTTTTTAAATACTGGCAGTCATCTAAATTTTTTTTAACAATGTGAGGACCAAATACTTATGTCAGCAAGCCAGACTCAGCCTGGCACCACCAGTTCCAACCTATAATGTCAGCTGTTGTAAAGGATCACCTCCCTGAATTGGGTGAGAGGAGGTGTCTGTGTGTATTGTGAGGGGAATAAATCTCTCATATGCTGCAAACATAACTGTCTGTTTCTCTCAGTTAAGCTGCAGAAATCATGACTATTGAAGGGATTCCTGGTACCAATTTCAAACAATGCCAATTCCTAATTCTACTGAGGATCAAGAGAGATCTCTCCACAAAACACCAAACACTACCTGGCACACACCGTGGATTCGATAAACATGTGTTTGCTTCCATCTTTGAATTATTACGATCACTTTCCAATCAACCTTTGAAAGAGTCACTCATCAATGTCTACCATAACAACTTAAATCTCTTTCTGGAAGGAGAATTGTGGGTTTGCCAGTAAACTATTTTATGATAGCAGCTTTGAGTTCTATATGTGATTAGAAAACTAGCAAGTTGGCTCTTCATTGGACCAATAAACACTAGAACCCAGCCTGCAACTGCATGCATTTTGTCAGCAAGAGGGAGAGGGCTGCGCTCAGAGCTCCTAGATACCCTTTCCTGTATTTTAAAGGAATTACAACTTCTGTCTGAAATGCCAGTCATCTCATGCAGAAAATATGGATGGCATCCTTATCCTTTCACAAGGATAGATACTAATTATATGTTCTGTCAGTATCAAACCACTTTACTGTGCTTGTACTAGGTGACTTAGCATCTAAGCAGAAGTATCTGCAATGTCCTCAGTGAGCAGCAGCAAAGTGAGAAACCACCCCCAGGAGCAACCTAAGATGGAGACATAACAAATGTTAGTGCAAACAAGTACTCAAAGTCTGAAATATTTTGAACCCAGAATGAGATTCTAAAGACAAAAATGAGAGAGACAGAGACAGAAACAGAGACAGAGATTACAATTGTTTTTCCAAAATGGAAATGGTTCCGGTTGGTTTCTTATTTCCTTGTGATAAGATCAAATTCTCTGAAATTGTAGAAGATGGTATGCCTGCCAAAGTCCTGTGTCATTTAGGAAAACCTGCAATTTTCTTTTAGCTATCATTTTCATTTAAAGTTGAATTGTTTTATCCTACAAGAATTTTCAGCATAAAGGTAGAAAGAAAACCATCCTTGTGACTGCCAGAGAGGTAATAAAACCAAAGGCAAACAGGACTGAAAGCTACTCCCAATGAATAACGTTTTTAACAGGTCCACACAGTGGAGGGATGGGGTGGATTTAACTTGACATTCTTTCCTTTAATTGCAGGTGAACTCACTGTAAGAAGAGCCTGTGTAGTAGGCATCTAACAGCTAAATGCCATCAACTCTTTGTAAATGTACTGAACCCAATCTATGCCTACTGATTTCATCCTATTTTCCTATAAGCAGCTGGAATGTGGTTCAAGGCAGGAAATATACCTACTTCCAAATCAAAGGTTGACATATAAGCCAGGGTACGAGGAAGATTGCAAGCAGTCGCACATCCAGCTTCATATGACCATGGAAGTCACCATCTTTTGGTGTACATATGACAAGAGAGCACATGAAAAATCTAAGTCCATAAACAACCCAGTGACACTCACACAGCTAATAATGTCACCTGTCTTTGGCAAGACCTCTTATCTATTTTGAGTTCAGTGGGTCCTAGGAAACATCTCCTAATGTGGACTAATGCCCTACAGTGTAATTTGTGCCCAATTTTTCTACTAAAACGGTTCTCTTGGAAGTCATAGGAGACTTAGTGATCCCCAAATTGAAAAAAACCTCTTCTGATCTTGACCTTCATTGGCTTCTGTCTCATATTTGCCCCTGTTGCTCAGTTCTTCCTTCCTAAGATTCCCTCTTTTCCTGGCTTCCTGGATATGACTGGTTTTCTTTTTTTCTCTCTAACCATTTATTCTTGGTCTTCTGCTGTCTCCTCCTGTGACAACCTACACATGTGCTGCCATCAGTCTTATAACCATAAAAATAGCTGATATTTATTGATTTTAATAAGTTGCATTATCTCATTCAATTCTCTCATCCACTCAGTGACGTGTTGTTACCCCCATTGTATAGATACGAAAATTGAGGCTTGAAGGTTAAGTAACATGCCCAAGAACACAGAATAAGAGGGAGAATCAAGATTTTAACCCATGTCCACCTAACCTCTGAGCTCACTTTCTTAACCTGCATCCTAAAATGCCTATTTCTTGCTCTTCTTAGGGCTCACAAGCACTTTACCTACTACCTCTCTGTGTTTTCCAAATCTCATTTTCTCCTACCATAGATTTTCAAGTATCAAGTCTGCTTTATACATGTTCAGCACCTTCATTAGATGTCCTCCTAGTCCTCAAATTGAATAAGAAAATTGAGTTCATTTTCTCTTCCAAAACTCCCAGCATCCAAATTTCTGTCTACCCAATGAGGCAGATCAGTAAAATATGCTTGGGAAATTGTTCCATTTTGTTTTGTTTTGTTTTGTTTTATCATAAGGGTCTGATCAAAACTAATTAATTAAATGAAGGAAATAATCAGAATGGTGCTCTAGCCAATAAGCTACTTGTTGGATGTATATTGAATTCAGGATGCACTAGAAAGCATTGAACTAATTCCAATTCAAGTAAACAGATGAATTTATGCCCAGAATGAGGGAAGACAAAGAAGTATATAAATTGAGTAGGTCTGCCTTCAACACCTACAAATCAGGGAGCCCTAGGCAGTACGAGTGCAGGCCAAAATGTACAGAAGTCAGTGAAGAGACTGCCAAATTTGGGAATGGGAATTTGTTAAACAGACATTCATCCTGTAGCATTTCCCCCAAGCTGGACAAAAAGGACAGTCACCTGACCAAGGATGTTTATGAGCAGACCCTCTATAAGGCTGACAGCCATGGCTCCTAAGACAGAGGCTAGAGCTGGCTTGGGTGACTTAAAAATTTTTAAACAAATCATTGCATCTAAAAATGCTTTGTAATGTGTATTGACATAATCTTAGTTATCCAACAATTCTGGAAAGCATTTTGCAGCATGTATTAAAATCCATAAAAATGTTCAGATTTTTTAAGGTAGTTTATCTTTTTCTGAGGACTTACAAATGATGTTAACTAAAAAGGGAAATATATATACATATATAGATATCTTGGCCACACTATTTAATGATACTAAAAATTGGGAAATAACCTACATGGCCAACAAGGAGGGAATGCTAAATGAAACATGGCAAGATACTTGACTGGGAAGCTATTAAAAATACAATTTTGCAGGCAGAGTTGGCAAAATGTTTCTTAAAAATATAATTTGAGAGGTGAGAAAAGTAATACAAAATTGTATCTGTGACATAATTAAAACTACATGAAAAGTGCACTTCATATGAAGACTATGAAAAAACAATGGAAAAGAATATGAATAAGAATATATTTAATATACACCTATATATGTATAAATGAACTACTTTGTTATACACCAGAAACTAACACAACATTGTAAATTAACTAAACTTCAATTAAAAAAATAAAATCAAGAATATTAAAAAACAATTTTACTTGTCATGGCCGAATTGTAGGTGTTTTTAAATTTAATTTTTATTTTTATTCATGTTTCTATTAGGTTGTGCAATAAATTGTCGTTTTTAAACATCTGGTGCTCACCCTATAGATATGCAGCCCCAAAACAGTTGCAGGGGCTTTGCAGATGTGGCTGAACTCTCCCGATCCCCCTGCTCCCAGGCTTCCCAGAACCACTTGAAATCGCTGCTTGGCGCAGACTGACTGAGTACTAAAAATGTGGGCTAGTTTCTGAGGTCATCAGGACATAGCAACCAGAAAACGGAAGAGTGACATTTTGTAATGAGACTGCAAAATGACTGAAAGATAATATTTCCACTCCCACGTAGGCAATTCCTGCCCTGTCTATTGCTTATCATTAACCAGTATCACTTGGACTCAGCCATCAATTTGCCTTGTGCCCTTGGACAAGGTATCCACCTTCTCTTTCCTTGTCCACGGTGCAGCTGATCTAGTGCACGGGCAGATACACGTGCTAACTTTTAAGGTCCTGTCCTAATCTAGTCTCGTATAATTGCTCTGTCATCTTCATGAAAATAGAATACAGAGTTCTGGAGGAAGAATAAATTGGCACGACCTTTCCTGAGGAGGTGTTGGCAGTATATATCAAGAGCCTTAAAAATGCCCATACTCTTTGACATAGTAATTCCATCTCTGGAGTTTATTTTTCCTAAGGAAATAATCAAAAAAGCCCAAAAAACTTGTGAACCAGGAAGTTTTCCTTATGCATAATGACAAAAAAATAAAAATTAAAAATAAAAACAAATTTGCCAAGCAGATAGGAATTGGTTAAGTGACTCCTCTGCAGACGTATTATATATTTTGAAACCATTAGAAAATACATTTTTAGACTCACAGACTTAGAGAATGAACTTATGGTTACCAGGGGGGAAGGGTCAGGGGGAAGGGATAGACTGGGAGTTTGGGATTGACATGTACACACTGCTATATTTAAAATAAAATGTCTTTCCATGAAAAAAAGAAAATATGTTTTAAAGGAACATTTAATGACATAAAAACAATGTTCAGCATAAAATAGTAAGTAAAAGAGCTGGTGGCTACAATTATAATATAGATATTAGATGATATATATATATATATGGGTATATACATATATAGTTAGTGAGGAAGAAAGAAAAGGAGAAAAAGAGACTAGTTTTAAATATCAAATTTGCAACTTATTACCATCTATGTGAACTTTAGCAAGTTATTTAGCTTCTCTCTGCCTCCATTTTCTCACTGTAAAATTGAAATAATAATAGTACCTACCTGATAGAACTATTTTGAGGACTGAGTTAATAATTTAGCACTCTCCATCATCACCCAGCCTATGCCAAGCACACAGTAGATATTGGCTGGGTACCCACATGAAACGAGAGGAAACTATAACAAAATCCTTTCGTCTCTTTGCCCTTAACGCATTTTCACATACCAGCTTGAGTTAGGTCTCACAACAACCCTAAAGGGTTAATAGAAAAAATGGCCATTTCTAGGTTTCAGATGAAGAGACCGAGACACAAAGGTGTCATAATTAGCCCAGTGGTACCAAATACGTCCGTGGCAGAACTGGAAGTAAAATCTCCTTTTTATTCTTCCTTTCTGGGGCTCATGACATGACTTAAGAAATACTAAAGAATAATATATACAATTTGAGTTTTTTACCATGGGCATATGTTACCTGATCAAAAAAAAAATTTAATGTTGACATTTAAAAGATTTTTTTAAATGAAAGGACGTTAAGGGAATATGCAGTCTCATTAACGGGAAGGAATAGACTCTGTTTCCAGTTCTCTGCTTACTTGCCAGCCACCCAGCAATGAAAGCACCAAAGCCATCTACTACCTGACAATCCCTCCAGGTGTGTACAGCTGCTATTCAATCCTAAGCACACAGTCCCTGCATAACTGCTTATTTCCTGCAGATGTACAAGGAAGGTAATGCTGTGACAGATTGTAGAGATTCCTTCATATCCCAGGGATCCCTGGCAGACCATTTCAGAGAAATTGAAATAGGACAGCATTCTCCACTACTGGTGACTGTCTAGGGTCATGTGAAGGCGACTGAAGTTTCCACTTGCTTCTAGTGTTGCAAGTTACCTAAAACCCCTACGAAGTTGACTGTATCTTAGAATAAAGAGATTTTGTTCAATCCAATGAAGATGTATCGATTTAATTGGTACATAAGTAAAAGCCTGAGTGTGGAGCAATAGGAAAGGAAAAATAAGCCTGACTTTTGACAATGTCAGGGACAAGCAGGGGTCCTAACTTTGGTTGGATAACAAAAAATGTATTCTGCAAAGGACACATTTGGGAAGCATTTCGTTCATAAATTCAGCATGTTAGTTGGAATTCTGATGTAGACTCAGCTTTTCCATGAGTGCAGTGAGCAGTGTTAAACTACTCCATTCACCTCTCTGGGTCACATTCACCATCCAAAAGAATCAGGCTCTCATCTATTCCAACGATCCTGTAAGCAAATCAACAGGCGATATAGAAGGCCGCCAAACAAAATTAGAAGTTCTGATGGAGGGACCACCTAAAATCTACACTTCAGTAACATACCACTTCGAATGGAAGAAAAGCAAATCTGCTGCTGATACGAAGGCTGCTGAATAGAATAATATTGTGTCTGACTCACTGTTGCAAAATGTAAAATGCAGGAGAAAAATGCGGAGGCAAGAAAGGCAAAAATCATTATCTTCAAACTTGAAAAGAATCGGACTCATAAATTCCTCTTTGCCTGCTATCCATCAAAGATTAAAATACTTTCAGCTCATTGCTTGCACCACATCAATGTGTTTAATGCCATACAGGGAGTGAGTCTGAAATCCAGCAGCTAATGCTCACGGTTCATCTTGGAGTATGAAGAGGAAGAAGGGGAAAGGGTAATTTATTTGTTTTAAGAAAAATATCTATCCTCTTGACTCCAGATAATTTCCTCCAGAAATATAGAGAAGGTGCAGATATAAAATATACAAAGAAAAACATATGTAGAATCAGTAAAAAGCAAAATCATTACCCAGCAGGCACATGAGAGTAGCTCCTTTCACTGTCCCCTCAATTCAGCTGACAGCTTCACAACCTCCTGGGCAGCAATGGTGATGGTATCACACCCTCACCTCCACATCAAGGGTTCACCAGGAGTTTCAAGGGTCTCATCCCCACTGCCTCAACAACCCCCCCCCCACATCAACCTCCCGCAAATGCCTGGGGTCAAGCCTCTTCATCTCTCAGACTACAGCTGTCCCACTATATCTCCTTGTTTCAAATGTCATCTCCCACAGGACTGAGTTGGCTCCTCGAATATAGATATTTTGGGTTCCCTCAAGGGTCTGTTTTCTTCTGCAGTTACAAGCATGTAAACAGATACCAACCTAAAGACTGGCTTTATTGGCTCCCAGGTATTTCCAAAAAAATTTTTTTACTAGTTGCCAGCATTTAAGTATCATGAGGACTCACATAAAAAATGAGATCTCAGGCTTCTTCTTGAAAATTGGGATATCTGGCAATACAGGGTTCATACACTAGAAAAACCATCTGTGGGCATGGAGTCTCTGCTGCCTTCCTTAGAAGTTACACAGTCACTATTCAGTCAGAGTCACTCTTTTACATTACCTTCCTGGCCTCTGCGTGTACTCTGTGACCTATGACCTACAATATTAGACTCTTTATCATAGCTTTCCAAGCGCTTCACAATGTCGTTCCAACTTAGATATGCCAGGCCTGATTTCCACCCACACCACCTTCATAAACACCTGCTACCACCACAAAACATGCCTCTGTGCTTATTTCCATGCTGGCTTTTTTTTTTAATATATTGGAGTATAGTTGATTTACAATGGACTTGGAGATTGTCATACTGAGTGAAGTAAGTCAGACACAGAAAAACAAGTGTCATAGGATATCGCTTATATGTGGAACCTAAAAAATGGGTACAAACAAACTTATTTACAAAACAGATATAGAGTCACAGATGTAGAAAACAAACATATGGTTACCAGGGGGGAAAGGGAGGTGGAGGGATAAATTAGGAGACTGGGATTGACATATACACACTACTATATATAAAATAGATAACTAATAAGGACCTACTGTATAGCACAGGGACCTCTACTCAGTACTCTATAATGGCTTATACGGGAAAAGAACCTAAAAAAGAGTAGATATAAGTATATGTATAACTGATTCACTTTGCTGTGCAGCAGAAACTAACACAATATTATAAATCAACTACACTCCAATAAAATTTTTTTAAAAAAGAAAAGAAAAATAATGTGTTAGTTTCAGTTGTACAGCAAAGTGATTCAGTTATATATACATGTGTATCTACTTTTTTTACATTCTTTTCCCATTCAGGTTATTACAGAATATTGAGCAGAGGTCCCTGTGGCTTTTATGCTGAGTCCCCTCCTTATCCTTGTCTTGCCTTACGGAATCCATTACTCAGTCACTATGAATCAACTCAAATTATGTCACCTCTTTATCATCTTCCCCGATCTCTTTCCCTAGAACTCTCATCACTACCATTTCCATAACATTACTGGAACACTTGCCAAGATGTATTTACAATGTTAATGGTCAGTATCCCTAAACTTTGTCGAGGATAGTGTTCCATCGTATTTTCTCCATGGAATCTAGCATAAGTATGGCCAGCAGTGGATGTTCTAAAAATATTTGTTCAAATAAAAGTAGATACCAAGGACCATGACTGGGATGCTAATGCTATTCCACACCTCCCCGCACGCCTCTTCCTTCAAAGAAAAGAGGCCAAGGGGAAACAGCTGTAGTATGTTGCTCCAAGATCTCCCCAAAACACGAGGATGGTCCCACTAAGATCCCTGAACCATGTCTTCTCTTTGAATATAATGGTATGGAGAGAATTTCATCTTAAATACCTAGTTATCTGAGAATGACTTGGTTGTGGCTCTCCCCCCCCACCCCCCCGTCAAGCAGAAAACTGAGTAATTCCTGGAGGCAATAGACTGCCCGCCAAAAGTTCCTACATGGTCTGGTGGGGGGACGGGGTGGGGCCTGGGTTGGCCAGTAGCAGGTTTTGTACAATTCTCTCTACGACCCCGTCACTAGCAAGCCACACTGACATTCTCTGCAACTAGAATGGACTCAACTCTTGTAATGTTGTTCTGCTGAGATAAAAATTGGGATCATCACAACCATAGCGTTAAAAACGTTATAGGCTTCATAAAAACAATCACATCAGCTATAAAACGGTAGGTGATCAAGGTTGCCGCTCCACTCTCATCATAACTTAGTTTGACATGCCTGGATAGAGAAACAAATTACAGGTAATTCCTAGCCCACCTTCCATTACAGTGCGAAATGATACATTGCAGACTGCCAGAGTGGTAAAGAGAGAATAAATGTTTTTCAAATGATAGGAAATAAGACTGGAAAAGAGATTGCTGGATAGATTGAGATAATAGTTTCTGAGAATTGGAGTCATCACAAAGCTGTTCTGGGGAATATGGGGTTCAAAAAGATTAGCTGAGGTACATTGGTACTCATGCCCCTCATTTATTATGGAAATAGCATATACTCTAGAATCTCTCACACCTTCAGTTGTCCAAGGTCAAGCTGCTGGGACACTGAATACATACCTATGACCTTGAGCAAGATCCAATCTCTTTGTCTGAGAAAAAATGTTTATGTCTTCATCTGGAAAAAACAAAACAAACAAAGAAAAAAGGCAATAGGAATCCTGCTACTGAAACTACTGCTGCTTAAATTCAGGAGTTCTTTTAAGGGTTAAATAAGACAATGGATACGCAATAATTAACCTAATGCCTGGAAGACAGCAGATTCTAAATAAATCAATGTTCATGACCTTCCTCTACACACACCTCTGAAGTTCTCTGCCATTCAAGGTAAACTACCTCCCAAGTCCCACATCCTCACTCACACACACACACACACAAACACAGAACTCCTCTATCTGCACCCCATCACACACGCTATCCTTTCTCTTGCTTTGTCCACTGCATAGGCAACACACTGGATGCGTGGAGGTATATGTACTAGGGTTTTATACAGTGCACTTCTATCTGCTATCATGCCAGAGTAAGGTCAGATATATAAACTTGTGCTTAAGGATATTAAACACACACACACAAACACATCAGGAACTTTAAAGACCTCACAAGTGCGACTCAAGGTAGAGTGATTCAAATGCCCCCAGGCTTCACTTTCTTCCTCTGGGGCCTCCTTAAAAAATGACTTGGAAATGCCCTGTCATGTCTCGTTGCACTGCCTTGATCACTGCTGACAGATCATGGAACCATTTGGAGGCTGATGAGGTATAAGTATTATGGTTCAAAACTCAGTGACAACCAAATGTAAAATAGATAGCTAGTGGGAAGCAGCTACATCGCACGGGGAGATCAGCTCAGTGCTTTGTGACCTAGAGGGGTGGGATAGGGAGGGTGGGAGGGAAACGCAAGAGGGAGGGGATATGGGGATATATGTATACATAATGTTGATTCACTTTGTTACACAGCAGAAACGAACACACCATTGTAAAGCAATTATACTCCAATAAAGATGTTAAAAATAAATAAATAAGGGTTAATAAATGTAAAAAAAAAAAGGAAAAAACTCGGTGACACAGGTATTACAGTGACAGATGGCACAGCCAGGTCAAAAGGCAGAGGGAGGCAGAGGGGGCCTAACTAGCACAAGTCTTATTAATGTAGAGTGACTGTTAATCTGGTGACTGTCTGAAAAAGTTAAACCCATTTCATAAATCAGCAATGGGGGAAAAATATTTTAATGACAATTATAGACTGGGAAATGTAGACAGCAGGGTGGTAGTGATCCCTGCCCTGTCCCAATCTGTAGGTATCCTGGTCACTGGGCCCTTTCCCTCAAAGGAGTGTTAATGAATTTTTTTATTTGGGGGGAGGGGTACAGCCCCACAGAATAAACTTGCTTCCCTTGCTGGGTGTTCTCCCTAGGTGGATCCATGTGATAAAATTCCAAGCAGAGAAAGCTGGGCGAAGTGACAAGCCAGGCACTGTGCCCTTGTGTTCTAACTGGCACTTATGCCTTAAGAAAAGCTTAGTATCTCATTGCACAGAATTGCTCTGTCTAGCTGGACATTCCTTCAGCCATGCAAGAACTTCCACATGGATGCCTCCTCTTCTATCTCCCTGACTTCCTTGAAATCCCCACTTCTCCCATCTTTCCCAACTGCTTACTCTCCCCCAGCAGTTAACAAGGTCCAGTCTCCTCTGGGTCATGGAAACTTTCAGGCCTGAAATGAGGCTTTTTGGCCCAGAAATATTCATTTCTGGTCCTGGGTAAAAGGCAGTGGAATGGATTTCACACCAATGTGCAATGACAGAAAGAAAGACCAACTCCAGGGTGCCTTTTGCTTTTTGACTGGTTTATCCTCAGCTTTTTTATCTACAGACTTCAGACATCTAACAAGGACCTACTGTATAGCACAGGGAACTCTACTTAATATTCTGTAATACTCTATATGGAAAAAGAATCTGAAAAAGAATGGATACATATATATGTATAACTGATTCACTTTGCTATACACCTGAAACTAACACAACATTGTAAATCAACTATACTCCAATAAATAACTTTTTAAAAAAAGAACATGAAAACAAATAAGCAAGCATGGATGTGTTCCAGAAAGACCTGTATTGATGACAATTAAATTTGAATCTGATATAAAAAACTTCAGACATCATATTTTTCAAGGGTTAATTATTTACCAATAACTATTGAAGTCCATATGTAAGATTCCCACTTCCCCAGCTACCACTTCTCTGTGGACCTTATTTTGGTAAACACACATCCACATCTATATGGATGCCCTTCCCATGTTCGAGGCATCACGCAATAACTCCATTACATTGCATCTTCCCATTCGAGGGAAGTCCAACTTTAAGGGGGTGCACCGTCAAATAAGGGTAGAGGCAGGCTGTTAGCTGGGCAGGTGCAGAGCATAGCTGTTAGCCCAGCTCTATATCTGAAGAAAGAAGACTGAAGGCAGGTTCAGAGTGACAGAAGGGCCCAAGGTGAAGTAGATAGGGCCAGCTCAGGTCCGTTGGCTTGGGACAGGAAGTTGATGTCCTCGTAATGGCAAGCTTCAGTTGCTCCCTCAGCCAAATCATTCTTAGTACCATCGAGGAGCTTCCCCAAGGTATAGGAAAGGGGAAAAAAAACTACTTCCAAACAACAATTCTGGTTCAATGTTTTCAAATTTTTACTAGGCTAAAATTTCCTTCGCTACAGACCCAGTTGTGACTAAAAGTCTGGAGTAAAGCTTGGCCCCCTGGGAAGGGAGTAGGAAAATGGAAGAAACCATACTGGGTTTTCTCTAATGTCAACCCTTGTTACACTAATTAGTATCAGTAAGTATAACCTGATAGAGTTGTCAAACATGGACATAGAGAACGGACGTACAGCTACCAGGAGGGAAAGGGGGTGTGGGATGAATTGAGAGAATGAGATTGACATATATACACTACTATGTATAAAATAGATAACTAATGAGAACCTACTGTATAGCACAGGGAATGCTACTCAATGCTCTGTAGTAACTTAAATAGAAACGAAATCCAAAAAAGAGGAGATATATGTATATGTATGGCTGATTCACTTTGCTGTACAGCAGAAACTAACACAACATTGTTAAGCAACTATAACCCAATAAAAATTAATTTTTAAAAAAACAGCTGATAGAGTTGTCAAGTAAAGACAAAATAGATACACTTCACAAAAATGTTTTAATTTCTTTTTTAATTATTGAGAATAAATTGATACATAATACTGTGCAAGTTTAAGGTGTACAACCTGCTGATCTGATAAACTTATATATTGCATTACCCCCATGGTGTTAGCTAACACCTCCACCACATCACATAATTATCATTCCTTTTCTCTGGTGAGAACACTTATGATCTGGTCTCCTAGCAACTATCAAGTATATAATATAGTATCATTAACTACAATCACAATACTGTGTATTAGATCCCCATAACTTATTCATCATCCAACTGCAAGTTCATTCATACACTCTGACCAACATCTCCCCAGTTCCCCGCCTGACTCAAGCTCCTGGTAACCAGCACTCTGCTCTCTGTTCCTATGAGTTCAGCATTTTTAGATTCCACATACAAGTGAGATCATACAGTATTTGTATTTCTGTCTGACTTATCTCACTTACCATAATGTCCTCAAGGTCCATCCATGTTGTCACAAGTGGCTGGATTTCCTTCTTTCTCATAGCTGAAAAATATTCTTTTGTGTGTGTATATATGTTATATATATATAAATTCTTTGTCCATTCATTCACTGATGGACTCAAGTTGTTTCCATATCTTGGTAATTGTGAATAATGTGGAATAAACATGGGAGTGCAGATATCTTTTTGATATCCTGTTTTCATTTCATTTAGATCTATACCCAGAAGTGGGATTGCTGGATCATACGGTTAGTTATAGTTTTAATTTCTTGAGGAAACTTCATACTGTTTTCTATAGTCGCAGAACCAATTTACATTCCCACCAACAGTGCACGAGAATTTCCTTTTCTCCTTATCCTCAACATTTGTTATCACTTGTCTTTTCGATGAAAGCCATTCTGACAGGTGTGAGGGATATATATCATTGTGGTTTTGATTTGCATTTCCCTGATGATTAGCGATGTTGAGCATCTTTTCATGTATCTGTTGGCTATTTGTATGTCTTCTTTGGAAAACTGTCTCAGTTCCTCTGCCAATTCTCTAATCAGATTGTTTGGGGTTTTTTGTTATTGAGTTATATAAGTTATTTTTTATTGACATATAATTAACTTACAATATTATTGTTAGTTTCAGATAGACAACATAGTGATTCAATATTTTTATAAATTACCCACTATACAAAGTTATTGTAATGTTATTGAACTATATTTCCTGTGCTGTACATCTATGTGACATTTCTTTTATAACTGGTAGTCTATACCTCTTAATCCTCTTCACCTATTTCATCCATACCTTCACCCCTCCCTTTCCTCTGGCAACCACTAGTTTGTTCTCTGTATCTGTGGGTCTGTGTCTGCTTTGTTATGTTTGTTTGTTTGTTTGTTTTACATTCACATATAAGTGAAAATATTCAGTATTTGTCTTTCTCTCTTCAACTTATTTCACTCAGCATAATATTCTTCAGGCCTATCTGTGTTGTTGCAAATGGCAAGAGTTCATTCTTTTTGTACAGCTGAGTAATGTTTCATTATAGGTATGCATCATCACATCTTCTTTATCCATTTATCTGTCAGTGAACACTTAGATTGCTTCCATATCTTGGCTATTGTAAATAATTCTGCTATGAACATTGAAGCACATATATTTTTTTCAAATTAGTGTTTTCATTTTGTTCAAATATACCTAGGAATGGAACTGCTGGATCATATGGTAGTTCTAGTTTTAGTTTTTTGAGGAGCCTCCATACTGTTTTCCATGCTGGCTGCACCAGTTTACATTCTCACCAACAGTGCACGAGTGTTCCCTTTTCTCTACAGCCTCACTAACACTTGTTATCTCTTGTCTATTTGATGATAGCCATTCTGTCAGGTGTGAGGTGATATCTAATTGTGGTTTTGATTTGCATTTCCCTGATGATTAGTGATGTGGAGCATCTTTTCCTGTGTGTGTTGGCCATTTGTATGTCTTTAATGGAAAAATGCCTGTTGAGTTTCCCTGCCCATTTTTTAATTGAAATTTTTTTATATTGAGTCATATCATGTCATCTGCAAATAGTGATAGTTTTACTTCTTCCCTTCCAAAGTGGCTTCCTTTTATGTTTTTTCTTGTCTGATTGCTGTGGCTGAGATTTCCAGTACTATGTTGAATAAAAGTGATGAGAGTGAGCATCCTTGTTTGGACCTGGTCTTAGAGGAAAAGGTTTCAGCTTAATCATCATTGAGTATAATGTTAGCTGTGAGTTTGTCATAAATGACCTTTACTCTGCTGAGGTATGTTCCCTTTTTACCAATTTTGTTGAGAGTTTTTATCATGAATGTATGTTTAATTTTATCAAAAGTTTTTTCTGCATCTACTGAGATGATTACATGATTTTTATACTTTGTTTTATTAATGTGGTGTATCACATTGATTGATTTTCAGATATTGAACCATCCTTGCATATCTGTAATAAACCCACTTGATTATGATGTATGAGCCTTTTGTTTGGAATTTTTTAATTTAATTTTATTTAGTTTTTATACAGCAGGTTCTTATTAGTTATCTATTTTATACATATTAGTGTATATATGTCAATCCCAATCTCCCAATTCATTGAGCCTTTTAATGTAATGTTAAATTCTGTATGATAGTATTTTTTGAGTATTTTTGCATCTATGTTCATTGGGGATATGGGCCTGTAATTTTCTTTTTTGTGATATCTTTGTTTGGTTTTGGTATCAGAAAAATGCTTCCTCATAGAATGAATTTGGAAGTGTTCCTTCCTCTTCAATTTTTTAGAATAGTTTGAGAGGATAGATATGAACTTTTCTTTAAATGTTTGGTAAAATTACCTTGTGAAGCTGTCTGGTCCTGGTTCTTTGTTTGTTGGAAGTTTTTCATTACTGATTCAATTTCATTACTAGCAATCTTTACATATTTTGGATATTAACCCCTTATCAGATATATGTTTTGAAAATATTTTCTCCCCTTCCATAGATTGCCTTTTCATTTTGTTGAAGTTCCTTTTGCTTTTCAAACGCTTTTTAGTTCCCAATACCCACTGGTTAATTTTTGTTTTTATTTCTTCTGGTTTTGGTGTCATATTCAAAAAAATCATTGCCAAGACTGATGTCAAGGAGATTTTCCCTGTGTTTTCATCTAGGAGTTCTATGGTTTCAGGTCTTATGTTTATATCTTTAATCCATTTTGAGTTAATTTTTGTGAGTAGTGTAAGATAAGAATTCCAATTCATTATTTTGCGTTTAATTTCATTTAAGAAGAATAAGAGCAGGATTTACCATTTATCACGTATATAGACAACACTGAAGAGAGGAACCAAGGCTTGCAAGACTAGTTAATTGATTGATTGTTTAACTGGTTTATTACTATGAATATTTCTCAATCAGCAAGATTGAGGCTGTTCCTAAACTTTTGTCCTAAACCTGACTCCATTATTATGTGAATCCAAGAAAAAAAACACGTTTTAAAATTGTTCCCTAATCATTAGATCTATCTTTAAAATAAGAATATCTTACCTGCTACTTTTGCTGTATCAGAGAGGATATAAATGCGTTTTCTTTTTTTTTTTTTCATGGTTTAAATAAGAGAAAATTATTTTCTCACAGTACTGAAAAATCAAAGTCCCAGATCAAGGTTCAGCAGGGTTTGGTTCCTGGTGACAACCCTATTCCTGGCCTGCAGATGCCAGCCATCTCATGGCATCCTCACAAGGTCTTTCCTCTGTGCACCCATAGAGTGAGAGAGGGTAAGCTCTCTAATGTCTCATAAGAACACTAATGCAATCAGATCAGGGCCCCACCCTTATTATTTCATTTAAGCTTAATTACTTCCTTAAAGGCCCTATCTTCAAATATAGCCTGGTGTTAGGGCTTTAACATTTGAATTTGGAGGGGGCACAAATATTCAGTTCATAAGACATTCATTTTGCTATGTGTTTATAGTTAATATATATGTATGTATATACATATGTGTATATATGCATATATACATATATTTTATCAAGGAACTGTAAGCTCTTGTAACTGTGTCTGGTACATTTTTTTTTTTTTGAATTTTATTTACTTATTTTTTTATACAGCAGATTCTTGTTAGTCATCAATTTTATACACATCAGTGTATACATGTCAATACCAATTGCCCAATTCATCCCACCACCACCCCCTGCCCTCCGCCGCTTACCCCCTTGGTGTTCATACATTTGTTCTCTACATCTGTGTCTCAATTTCTGCCCTGCAAACCAGTTCATCTGTACCATTTTTCTAGGCTCCACATATATGCATTAATATATGATATTCGTTTTTCTCTTTCTGACTTACTTCACTCTGTATGACAGTCTCTAGATCCATCCACCTCTCAACAAATGACACAATATTGTTCCTTTTTATGGCTGGGTAATATTCCATTGTATATATGTACCACATCTTCTTTATGTATTCGTCTGTCAATGGGCATTTAGGTTGCTTCCATGACCTACCTATTGTAAACAGTGCTGCAATGAACATTGGGGTGCCTGTATATTTTGGAATTATGGTTCTCTGGGTATATGCCCAGTAGTGGGATAGCTGGATCATATGGTAATTCTATTTTTAGTTTTTGGGGTTTTTTTTGATAAATTTATTTATTTATTTATTTTTGGCTGTGTTGGGTCTTTGTTTCTGTGTGAGGGCTTTCTCTAGTTGCGGTGAGCAGGGCCACTCTTCATCACGGTGCATGGGCCTCTCACTATCGCAGCCTCTCTTGTTGTGGAGCACAGGCTCCAGACGCGTAGGATCAGTAGTTGTGGCTCATGGACCCAGTTGCTCCGCAGCATGTGAGATCTTCCCAGACCAGGGCTCGAACCAGTTTCCCCTGCATTGGCAGGCAGATTCTCAACCACTGTGCCACCAGGGAAGCCCTATTTTTAGTTTTTTAAGGAACCTCCATACTGTTCTCCATAGTGGCTGTATCAATTTACATTCCCACCAACAGTGCAAGAGGGTTCCCTTTTCTCGACACCCTCTCCAGCATTTGTTGTTTGAAGATTTTCTGATGATGCCCATTCTAACTGGTGTGAGGTGATACCTCATTGTAGTTTTGATTTGCATTTCTCTAATAATTAGTGATGTAGAGCACTTTTTCATGTGCTTCTTGGCCATCTGTATGTCTTCTTTAGAGAAATATCTATTTAAGTCTTCTGCCCATTTTTGAATAGGGTTGTTTGTTTTCTTAATATTGAGCTGCATGAGCTGTTTATATATTTTGGAGATTAATCCTTTGTCTGTTGATTCGTTTGCAAATATTTTTTCCCATTCTGAGGGTTGTCTTTTCATCTTGTTTATGGTTTCCTTTGCCGTGCAAAAGCTTTGAAGTTTCATTAGGTCCCATTTGTTTATTTTTGTTTTTATTTCCATTTCTCTAGGAGGTGGGTCAAAAAGGATCTTGCTGTGATTTATGTCAAAGAGTGTTCTTCCTAGGCTTTCCTCTAAGAGTTTTATAGTGTCCGGTCTTACATTTAGGTCTCTAATTCATTTTGAGTTTATTTTTGTGTATGGTGTTAGGGAGTGTTCTAATTTCATTCTTTTACATGTTGCTGTCCAGTTTTCCCAGCACCACTTATTGAAGAGACTGTCTTTCCTCCATTGTATATCCTTGCCTCCTTTGTCATAGATTAGTTGACCATAGGTGTGTGGGTTTATCTCTGGGCTTTTTATCATGTTCCATTGATCTATGTTTCTGTTTTTGTGCCAGTACCATATTGTCTTGATTACTGTAGCTTTGTAGTATAGTCTGAAGTCAGGGAGTCTGATTCCTCCAGCTCTGTTTTTTTCCCTCAAGACGGCTTTGGCTACTCAGGGTCTTTTGTGTCTACATACAAATTTTAAGATATTTTGTTCCAGTTCTGTGAAAAATGCCATTGGTAATTTGATAGGGATTGCATTGAATCTGTAGATTGCTTTGGGTACTATAGTCATTTTCACAATATTGATTCTTCCAATCCAAGAACATGGTATATCTCTCCATCTGTTAGTATCATCTTTAATTTCTTTCAGCAGTGTCTTATAGTTCTCTTCATACAGGTCTTTTTTCTCCCTAGGTAGGTTTATTCCTAGGTATTTTCTTCTTTTTGTTGCAATGGTAAATGGGAGTGTTTCCTTAATTTCTCTTTCAGATTTTTCATCATTAGTGTATGGGAATGCAAGAGATTTCTGTGCATTAATTTTGTATCCTGCAACTTTACCAAATTCATTGATTAGCTCTAGGACTTTTCTGGTGGCATCTTTAGGATTCTCTATGTATAGTATCATGTCATCTGAAAACAGTGGCAGTTTTACTTCTTCTTTTCCAATTCGTACTCATTTTATTTCTTTTTCTTCTCTGATTGCCGTGGCTAGGACTTCCAAAACTATGTTGAATAGTAGTGGTGAGACGGGACATCCTTGTCTTCTTCATGATCTTAGAGGAAATGTTTTCAGTTTTTCACCATTGGGAATGATGTTTGCTGTGGGTTTGTCATATATGGCCTTTATTATGTTGAGGTAGGTTCCCTCTATGCCCACTTTCTGGAGAGTTTTTATCATAAACGCGTGTTGAATTTTGTCAAATGCTTTTTCTGCAGCTATTGAGATGGTCATATGGTTTTTATTCTTCAGTTTGTTAATATGGTGTATCAAATTGATTGATTTGAATATACTGGAGAATCCTTGCATCCCTGGGATAAATCCCACTTGATCATGGTGTATGATCCTTTTCATATGTTGTTGGATTCTGTTTGCTAGTAGTTTGTTGAGGATTTTTGCATCTATATTCATCAGTGATATTTGTCTGTAATTTTCTTTTTTTGTAGTATCTTTGTCTGGTTTTGGTATCAGGGTGATGGTGGCCTCATAGAATGAGTTTGGGAGTATTCCTTCCTCAGCAATTTTTTGGAAGAGTTTGAGAAGGATGGGGGTTAGCTCTTCTCTAAATGTTTGATAGAATTCACCTGTGAAGCCATCTGGTCCTGGACTTTTGTTTGTTGGAAGATTTTTTTTTTTTAAAGATTTATTGATTGATTGATTCCTATGTTGGGTCTTCTTTTCTGTGCTAGGGCTTTCTCTAGTTGTGGCAAGTGGGGGCCATTCTTCATCGCGGTGCGCGGGACTCTCACTATCGTGACCTCTCTTGTTGTGGAGCACAGGCTCCAGACGCGCAGGCTCAGTAGTTGTGGCTCACGGGCCTAGTTGCTCCGCGGCATGTGGGATCTTCCCAGACCACGGCGCGAACCCGTGTCCCCTGAATTAGCAGGCAGATTCTCAACCACTGCGCCACCAGGGAAGCCCCTGTTGGAAGATTTTAAATCACAGTTTCAATTTCACTACTTGTGATTGGTCTGTTCATATTTTCTATGTCTTCCTGGTTCAGTCTTGGAAGGTAATACCTTTCTATGAATTTGTCGATTTCTTCCAGGTTGTCCATTTTATTGGCATACAGTTGTTTGTAGTAGTCTCTTAAGATCCTTTGCATTTCTGTGATGTCTGTTTTAACTTCTCCTTTTTCATTTCTAATTTTATTGGTTTGAGACCTCTCCCTCTTTTTCTTGATGAGTCTGGCTAAAGGTTTATGAATTTTCTTTATCTTCTCAAAAAACCAGCTTTTAGTTTTATTTATCTTTGCTATTTTCTTTGTTTTCTTTGTTTCTATTTCATTTATTTCTGCTCTGATCTTTATGATTTCTTTCCTTCTGCTAACCTTGGGTTTTGTTTGTTCTTCTTTCTCTAGTTCCTTTAGGTGTAAGGTTATATTGTTTATTTGAGATTTTTCTTGTTGCTTGATATAAGCTTGTTTAGCTATAAACTTCCCTCTTAGAACTACTTTTGCTGCATCCCATAGGTTTTGGATCGTCGTGTTTTCATTGTCATTTTTCTCTAGGTATTTTTTGTTTTCCTCTTTGATTTCTTCAGTGATCTCTTGGTTATTTACTAATGTATTGTTTAGCTTCCATGTGTTCGTGTTTTTTTACTTTTTTTCCCTGTAATTCATTTGTAATCTCATAGTGTTGTGGTCAGAAAAGGTCCTTGATATGATTTCAATTTTCTTAAATTTACTGAGACTTGATTTTTGACCCAGGATGTGATCTATCCTGGAGAATGTTCTGTGCGCACTTGAGAAGAAAGTGTAATCTGCTGTTTTTGGATGGAATGTCCTATAAATACCGATTAAATCTATCTGGTCTATTGTGTCATTTAAAGCTTGTGTTTCCTTATTTATTTTCATTTGGATGATATGTCCATTGATGTAAGTGAGGTGTTGAAGTCCCCCTCTATTATTGTGTTACTCTTGATTTCCTATTTTATAGCTGTTAGCAGTTGCCTTATATATTGAGGTGCTCCTATGTTGGGTGCATATATATTTATAATTGTTATATCTTCTTCTTGGATTGGTCCCTTAATCATTATGTAGTGTCCTTCCTTGTCTCTTGTAAAATTCTTTATTTTAAAGTCTATTTTATCTGATATGAGTATTGCTACTCTAGCTTTCTTTTGATTTCCATTGGCATGGAATATCTTTTTCCATCCTCTCACTTTCAGTCTGTATGTGTCCCTAGGTCTGAAGTGGGTCTCTTGTAGACAGCATATATATGGGTCTTGTTTTTGTATCCATTCAGCAAACCTGTGTCTTTTGGTTGGAGCATTTAATCCATTCACATTAAAGGTAATTATCGATATGTATGTTCCTATTACAATTTTCTCAATTTTGGGGGGTTTGTTTTTGTAGGTCTTTTTCTTCTCTTGTATTTCCCAGTTTGAGAAGTTCCTTTAGCATTTGTTGTAGAGCTGGTTTTGTGGTATTGAATTCTCTTAGCTTTTGCTTGTCTGTAAAGCTGTTGATTTCTCCATCGAATCTCAATGAGATCCTTGCCAGGTAGAGTAATCTTGATTGTAGGTTCTTCCCTTTCATCACTTTAAATATAACGTGCCACTCCCTTCTGGCTTGTAGAGTTTCTGATGAGAAATCAGCTGTTAACCTTATTGGAGTTCCCTTGTATATTATTTGTTGTTTTTCCCTTATTGCTTTCAATAATTTTTCTTTGTCTTTAATTTTTGTCAGTTTGATTACTATGTGTCTCGGTGTCTTTCTACTTGGGTTTATCCTGCCTGGGACTCTCTGCACTTTCTGGACCTGGGTGGCTATTTTCTTTCCCATGTTAGGGAAGTTTTCAATTATAATCTCTTCAAATACTTTCTCTGGTCCTTTCTCTCTCTCTTCTCCTTCCGGGACCCCTATAATGCGAATGTTGTTGCGTTTAATGTTGCCCCAGAGGTGTCTTAGGCTGTCTTCATTTCTTTTCATTCTTTTTTCTTTGTTCTGTTCTGCAGCAGTGAATTCCACCATTCTGTCTTCCAGATCGCTTATCCGTTCTTCTGTCTCAGTTATTCTACTATTGATTCCTTCTAGTGTAGTTTTCATTTCAGTTATTGTATTGTTCATCTCTGTTTGTTTGTTCTTTAATTCTTCTAGGTCTTTGTTAAACACTTCTTGCATTTTCTCAATCTTTGCCTCCATTCTTTTTCCGAGGTCCTGGATCATCTTCACTATCGTTATTCTGAATTCTTTTTCTGGAAGGTTGCCTATCCACTTCATTTAGTTGTTTTTCTGGGGTTTTATCTTGTTCCTTCATCTGGTACATAACCCTCTGCCTTTTCATCTTGTTTATCTTTCTGTGAATGTGGTTTTTGTTCCACAGGCTGCAGGATTGTAGTTCTTCTTGCCTCTGTTGTCTGCCCTGTGGTGGATGATGCTGTCTATGAGACTTGTGCAAGTTTCTTGATGGGAGGGACTGGTGGTGGGTAGAGCTGCCTGTTGCTCTGCTGGGCAGAGCTCAGTAAAACTTTAATCCATTTGACTGCTGATGGGTGGGGCTGGGTACCCTCCCTGTTGGTTGTTTGGCCTGAGGCAACCCAACACTGGAGCCTAACACTAGAGCCAACCCAACACTGGAGCCACTGTTGGGGCTAATGGCAGACTCTGGGAGAGCTCAGACCAAGGAGTACTTCCCAGAACTTCTGCTGCCAGTGTCCTTGTCCCCATGATGAGCCACAGCCACCCCCACCTCTGCAGGAGATCCTCCAACACTAGCAGGTATGTCTGGTTCAGTCTCCCCTGGGGTCACTGCTCCTTCCCCTGGGTCCCAATGCACACACTACTTTGTGTGTTCCCTCCAAGAGTAGAGTCTGTTTCCCCCAGTCCTGTCGAAGTCCTGCAATCAAATCCCACTAGCCTTCAAAGTCTGATTTTCTAGGAATTCCTCCTCCTGTTGCCAGACTCCCAGGTTGGGAAGCCTGACGTGGGGCTCAGAACCTTCACTCCGGTGGGTGGACTTCTGTGGTATAAGTGTTCTCCAGTCTGTGAATCACCCACCCAGTAGTCATGGGATTTGATTTTAATATGATTGCGCCCCTCCTACCATCTCATTGTGGGTCCTCCTTTATCTTTGAATGTGGGGTATCTTTTTTGGTGAGTTCCAGTGTCTTCCTGTCGATGATTGTCCAGCAGCTAGTTGTGATTCTGGTGTTCTCACAAGAGGGAGAGCACGTCCTTCTACTCTGCCATCTTGGTTCCGATTTAAATGTGTTTTCTTTAGTGGAAATTTTTTTCACATATATTGAATAGTCAAGTTTCCATCTAAATATAATGTTTTTTCTATTATTTTACTCTAGGCATGACTTTTATAGACATTATGCCTGGTTTGTAATATCTGCTGAAGAGAAGGGCATGTTACTGACTTCTCCAAAGCTGAGGAACCAAGGCAATCACCTCCAACATTGAGAGCTAGTAATTCTATACAGAAAATCAACCCATTCAGTTGCTAACAGGTACATTTTACAAACTGTTTTATCTTGAAGAATTCAACTGAGAAATTTTCTGTCAAAATTTAAATATTTGATGGGAACTTCGTTGATGCTTCTTCATAGCAGATTAAAATTAAAATGGCCATGATCTGTGAAATCAAGTTGAGAGCCATTTGTTCATGAATTGGTTTGGATTCTGATTTCCTTTTCCAAGGAAAATCATGCCACTGCCCTTGGGTCTCTTCTCAGCCCATCTTCCTGATGAGGTAAAGTTTTCCCCTATTTCAAATTTCATGAGAGAATGTCAACATTATCCAAAGAGCAGCAAAACTTTGAAGCCATAGTAAGTGTGAAAGATTATTTGCAGTCCAAGTGTTTGTCAGAAAGTATAACATCAAATGCACTAACACTCAGGACTTATCAAAATTTTGGTCAAGGGAAATAATATTTCTAGAAAATTACCTGAAGAAAAAGTAGCCCATCCATTCCTCTAACATTCAAAACAACTTATCCTCAGACTGAGCCTTACCACTACAGATGTATATATATAGGGCATCTTCTTCTCTGCACCCTCTTTCCTGAGGAAAAATTTTAAAGTATCTTACTAAATCACACATTATTATACCACCCACACACACTGAGAAATGTTTCTATACAGATATTGTTGAGAACATCATTCATGACATACTTTATGTCATCTTAAGAGTAACCTATGTGTAAAAATTAATTTCATCAATTAGTAATAGATTGCTTCTTGTGAACAATTGGTTGTTTAATCTTACAAATGCATGAACTGTGTGACTTGATTGCTTTCCTCTTTTTTGGTTGCCAGAAAGTTCAGAGATAAATATTGGGACCATTCATCCAGGATATTACAGTGTACATTCTGCATTTTAATTTTACACTTAGCTTAAACTTCTATTTATACCTTAATTTTTATTGTTGTTGTGCTTTCTTTGATTAGTTACTTTCAGCTTTTGTATAACATTTTGTCAATCCTTTTATTTGAGGGGGAAAGGATAAGATTTTTAAAATATTCAAATTCACATAACTAAGCATCTATTATTTACATGGCATTTTCTTAGGCACCATGATACCTTTTCTGTAACTTATCTTCTAATACAAATACCCTACCTGGGATCTGAAGATTTAATTTAAACACAGGCAAACATTCATCAGTAGCAAGAATGTTGAGAAACCTCTAAGGATTTTCAAGATCATAAAGGACACTACACTGGGATTATTTAGAACCTTATTATTGTTTCTCCCTAAAAGAAACAAAGGCTGGTATGAGTCATGATTGTCTCAATAAGTTACGTACATTTTAATTTAATTATATATTTATAAAAATAAATCATAATTTATAAAAATAAATGAAATCAAATCTTATTCCACAATGACTGAGGGAAAGTTTGAGAGACAAACTCAAGCTTTGATAAAATGTTTGAGAAATCGAATTTGGGACTAAGAACAGGAGAAAATTACTGAGTTATTTCCTTGATATTAACTGGGTTTTCAAGAGAACTACATTCTTCTTCATCACTAGCAAGTGTGCTGAGTTTTTACAGCAGTTAAGACTCTTTCTGCCCTCAAGAGGCTTGGAAATCTCATTCCATTTCCTATATCTTATCACAGAAGAGGTATTACTTTATTAATTGTCCTTCAGCTTTCTTCATCTCTTCTTTTTAATACACATCTAAATCTGAATGTTCTTTTGTATTTCTTTATATTCAATGTACTTTAGCTAACTATCCCAATAGTTTGGGATTAGTGAACCCAGTTTGCAAGGTTAACGAGATTCTTGGCAAATTTACCTGCTAAAATGGAGCAGAATCTGTTTTACTTCAAGATTCCCATTAATTTATTATTTCCTCTAACTTAAAATAAGACAATAACTTTGCAAACTACCCCTTCCTTTAGCGTGGTCCCTTCAGTCTGCAGCATCACTGAGGATGCCTGCTCTTGTCCCTCCATACATCTTCATCTCCATAGTAGCACTGCAGCCATTAATAATGCAAAGGGTGGCAAGGGCACCACTGCCATGCTTGTCACAGGGACAAAACTAATCATGAAATCCATCACCTCATTGTTCATGGCTATCTTCCCTAGTAGTGACTGATGGAGGTCATTCTCATCAACAAACTCATGATGCCAGGAATTCAAGAGCCTCCTTCAGCAAGACATTAAGAGCAAGAACAACTTCACAGTTGGTTTTGTCTTTGGTGTCATGTGAAAAACTCATTCCTAGAGCATTACTAGACAGCCACAGCTACTTGGGAGCAAATTCCTCCTCTTCAACTTCTGTGAAACATTCAGCCTCTATAGCCTCATTAGTCCTTCTCCACCAACGCAGCTCGTTATTTCTGTTGAAACTCAAGGAATAATGAGTACCAGAGTTTGCTAGACAGGAAGTTTCAACTGAGGCACCAAGATACCATAGGTATCAGATACGAAAGTGGGCTGTGAAAGAAAACAAATGTTTTTCAAAAGAGGTAGCATAGAATCAATCTGATGACTGACCCTCAATGAAGACTTTAAAAGACTGAACAACTTAGAGATTATGGAGAGAGAGTATGTATAGAAATTTCTTTGGGGAGAACTGTTCCCTTACTGCAACTCTCAGGCCCCACTTTATTCTCCCATCACCAAGGGGGCAAGGGTAAAATAAGCTCCTCTTTTCAGCTCCAGCCAAGACAGAGGCTTCACTTTATTCATATTAGCCAAAAACAGAAAACAGTCTACATGCCCATCAATAGGAGATAAACTGTGCTGTAGTCATAAAAGAGAACACTACTCATCAATAAAAAGGAACTAATGACACATATAACAACATAAGTGAGTCTCAGAAACATTATGTTAAGTAAGAGAATCCAAACACAGGAATACATACTGGAGGGCTTCATTTATCTCAGGTTCTAGAATACCAAATCTGGACTGTAGTGGATAAACAAAACAAAAAAGTGGTTGCTTCTTGTGGGCAAGTGGTGTGGAGATTAACGTGGAGGAGATATGAAAGAACTTTCTGGGATGATGTTTATATCTTGATAGGACTTTGGATTATACAGGTGTGAATTTCTCAAAACTCAAATAAATACACTTGATGTGTACATTTCATTGTATGTAAATTTTACACCTAAAAAATATAAACATACATTAGTTAATGATACACATGCTGAGATGTTCACAAGGACATATACAGATGTCTGCAAATTATTTATTTTTAAAATGTATCAAAAATAAGATGAATTTGTGGATGAATAAAGAGGTGAATAAATGGATATATATGTAATAAAATGAGCAGAGCACAATGTAGTGGTAGGTGGTAGGTATACGGATATTCACTGTATATAGAAATCTTTTCAACTTCACAGCATATTTGAAAATTGTCATGATAAACTAGTGAGGAAAAAATAAGATAGTGGCTTCAATGGGACCCCTTGTAGAACTTGATATCAGTCTCCTGAAATTATACAAGCACAATAGACTGTCTATCTCTGGTCTGCAAAATCAGAGGGCAAGTGTAACAGGCTGGCCAGATGCTTTGGCAGTGGAGAAAATGTTGCTACTGTGTTCAGCTTGCCCATCCAGTTTACAAGGACAAAGGATGTGTGAGTGTGTGTTTCCTGTGGACCAGATGTGGGTTCAACAGGAAAGAGACCAGCTTGGAGGCACTGTGACTCCTGCCCAAGAGGACCATATGGGGGGTGGGGGAGCAAAGGCTAGAGGAACAGAAGGCATTATCCCCAAGGTGAGGTGGAGGTTATAGTCACAAGGACCCAGCAAGAGAGCCTCTGAAAAACTCACACAAGTATTAGTGACAGAGAGTATCCACCTGCCAGGCCCAGAGAACACAGTCGTCTTATACTATTACTTGTCAAGGAAGAACATCTTCCATCTTTCCCCTGATTTCTGATCCACTGCAGCCCTACAATGGTCAGTAAGAGCAGCTTGCTCAGGGGAGGTGGTGAGCAAGCAATAAGCCATCACACCTTTTTCCCCTGAAGGCAAAAGCCAGCATCATCATGCCACCCACACCTGAGAAAGCTGGCAGAAGTGCTGGGGAGGGAGAGGAGAGAAGAACTATCTTAGAATAAAGTCAGAAGTTTATGTTATATGATGCTGGACAGTCTAACTTCTTAATCGAAATGTTGTCTTTCAATTTAAAGTGACTCTAGGACTATCAGTTGTCCAAGAGTGACCAGAAAAGCTCTGGTTCATGGTGGCAGGGGAAACAAAAATCCCACACTAAAAATGTTTAAATGGACAGTAGATGTGGTGGATGCTTTTCATGTCCCAGGTCCCCTTCTGAATGTCACTGAACCCACACTGCCATGAGTGTTGGGTACTCATGGCTCACAGCAGCCTCTTCCCCGAGAGAATTGCCTGCAGCAGAACGGAAGCCACCTCACCCAGACTATATCACTGGCCACCGTCACCCTCAAATAGACAGTGGCCAGGAGCCACTCAGGAGTACCAAAGGTGGAATTTCAAGGGGGAAGGGGACTCAGCTCTGTCATGCAGTTTGTGCAGCAAAGATTCCCTTAGGACAAGGCTGCAGCTAAACTTCAGTCAAGAGAGCATCCTTACTTAGTTTTCTTTCCCTGTCCTAACTTGCATCCTTCATTCTCCTCCTGAAGATATCCTTTCAAGAAGTCACTTGTACAGGAACCCCCCAACCTGGCTCTGCTTCTAGAGACCCCTACCTAAGACAGAGGGGGACAAAAATAAAAGTGGATTTTTATTATATTGTACCCATTCTAGAACGTGAATGCAAAGACAAATCTCACGAATGCTTGACACGAAAGTAAAGACAAACTCTCATCTGTTGGCTGATCTTGGAAGGTCTCAGTGCTCTGTTGGTTATTGCCTCCCCAGCTCTCCCCCATCCATCAGATAACTGCACACTAGCTTCTCCCAGCATCCAGGAAAGAACCAGACTTTCTTCATTGTCTCTACACACCCATTTGCCCTCAGACAATTCTGCATTTAAAAATAATGCAAGTTTTCATTTTTCTCTTCTTAGAAAGTTCAATTGTAAAATGTTAACATGTTCATCTTTGGGGGGTGAAAAATCCCTACATCCTTCATTTACAGAAGTCTTAAGTATATATTACGCTGAAGGTTAAATGTGGGTTCCAAACTTCTTTGATGTAATAATACGAGCCCCAGCTGGTGGACAAACTCTGGTCATGGCAGGCACTGTAGTGGAGCCAGTACAGACATATGGGTAAAGTGCTGCTTTCAAAACATTTCTCAGATAAACAGAAAAAATCATTCATCACATTAAATAAAACTGAGAAACAATATTGAGGGGAATGCAACCACTTAGGAATCATGCCTTTGGAAAATGTGACACTTGATGTGTGCACTGACCATCAAAACAGAAGACCAGTTCCATAGATATTACAAAGCAGAGCTAAAGTATGGTTTAATTTAGTTAACTCGGATGATTTTTTTTAAATTTTTTATTGGAATATAGTTGATTTACAATGTTTTATTAGTTTCAGGTGTACAGCAAAGTGAATCAGTTATATATATATATATATATATATATATATATATATATATATATATATATATATACACTCTTTTTCTTTTTTTTTTTAGATTCTTTTCCCATATAGGTTATTACAGAGTATTGAGTAGAGTTCCCTGTGCTATACAGCAGGTTCTTATTAGTTATCTATTTTATTTATAGTAGTGTGTATATGTCAATCGCAATCTCCCAGTTTATCCCTCCCCACCCCCCCTTATCCTCTGGTAACCATACTTTCAATGATTAAAGTTAAAAGCCAAATGCTATAAAAGCAACCATATGGTAAATGTTGTATTCCCTGGAATGGGGCTGAAATTCTGGAAACCATAGTCACAACTTTCTGGTGACAAATTGGCCTTGGAAATTGTCAGGTTGGACTCAACACACAAAGGAACCCAATAGTTGGGAAGAAATACAAGGAGCAGCTGGTGGGTGGGGAGAACAGTGAGATAATGAGCAATAGTCACACAGGGTTAGGGGCTGTGCAAAAGGAGGTGGGAAGTCAATACTCAGCTATCAAGAGAGGGCATGTACCCAGGACTCATCCTCTGTTCTCACTGCAAACCTTGACTATGTTACACATCATCTGAAGACTAGAGTGAATCCTAATTTCAACCCAGAAGTATCAGATATTTATAGTATTTTCTAGGATCATCTTTAACATATTCCCAGTTAGGAATTCAAGGACCAAGTTTCCGTATATGATTAAAGTAATTGATTCAAGTACCTTCCAGAGTTTCTGAGCCCCAATTTCTGTGTCTGTAGGGAAATTTTATTTTTCAGTTTACCATGTTGGTTTTTGTTCTTTTTTTAAAAGTATGATCCATGAATCTTCGGTATCTGAATCCACTGGGGACCTTATTTAAAATGCACATTCCAGGCTCACCCAAGATCTAAAGCTTCAGAGTTTTGAACCTGGGAATCTGCATTCATAACAAGGTCTCCAGGTACATCTGAGGCCCACTAAATTTATGAACTATTGCAATGAAAAAGAATGAAAGACTATGACTTCCCTGGTGATGCAGTGGTTAAGACTCCGCCTGGCAATGCAGGGGACATGGGTTCGAGCCCTGGTCCGGGAAGATCCCACATGCCGCGGAGCAACTAAGCCCATGCGCCACAACTACTGAGCCTGTGCTCTAGAGCCCACGAGCCACAATTACTGAAGCCCATGTACCTACAGCCCATGCTCCGCAACAAGAGAAGCCACATCAGTGAGAAGCCCGCACACTGCAATGAAGAGTAGCCCCCGTTCACAGCAACTAGAGAAAGCCTGTGAGCAGCAATGAAGACCCAATGCAGCCATAAATTAATTAAGTAATTACTTAAAAAAAAAAGAATGAAAGACTAAGGCTTCCCCTATATTTGACCCCCAAAGTCAAGAAGGCAAGAGTAGGGACCCTACTCTCCCCAGCCTACCTGCTGTTTTGAGCTCCCAGGGATGCTCTCAAGATATCCAGTGTTTCTGTAGAGGTCCATCAAGAGTTGAACAGATTACTGTCCCTCTAGATGCCAACTCATAATAAAGATTATTTTATGTTCTCTGGAAGCAGCTAAAGTTTTGCACACTTTCTATGAAGGAAAACTTGTCTTCAGAACATTGTTAAAAATCTTCTAATTAGAATTTCACTTAGAAATATTATTTCATGCTACCCCACATCTGGGAAGTCTTTCACCTCTCTTCCATTGTCCTCTGCATCAAGGCCTGGATAAACGAAGTCCTAATTGCATAATTCTATACCAAGAATCTATTAAGCACTTACCATGTGCCTAAAATGATGCTAAGTACTACAAACACAAAAATGAGGAGAAAGAGCCCAAGCTGTCTGGGATCACAGTCTAACAGGAAGAAAAGGCAAGTACACTGATGATGACAGCACAGTGTGATCACTGGTGATAGATTGCTCAGTGATCCCAGAAAAATGGCATCTAAACCAACCCACACTTTCAAGGAAAGTTTCCTGGAAAAGGCCCTGCCTGTGAATAAAAGCATGAAAAAGAATTTACCTCTTAGACATGTAAGAGGGCAGATAGCCAGAGGACTTACCCACATATTCACCCCATATGAAGAAGGACATTTATGCAAATCCTATCCAGGAGTAACATGGAGCTCTCCAAGGTAGCATTCCAAAAAAGCCTCAGAAAAGCTCTGGTGTTCCAATGACTGTGCTGCATAACAAATCACCCCAAACACAGTGGCTTAAACACCAATAATAACTTTTCCCACTCATGCTTTCTGTGGGCAAGGCAGGGTTGTCTGCTCCACAATGTCTGTCTGAGGTCTCGGTCAGAAGAGGTAAAGGCTGGGGCTGGAGTCATTTGGAGGCTCATTCATGCACATGTGGCCATGACTGCTAGTTGTCACCTGGGGACATCATCTCCTCTCCATGCTGGCCTCTCTGTGTGGTCACTCTGCATGGGTTAGTTGGGCTTCCCCACAGTATGGCTGGATTCCAAGGGTAAGCATCCCAAGGAGAGAGCCAGGCACATGCTCTGTTCTTTTTATGACCTAGCTTTGGAAGTCACATAACATCACTTCTGACACTCACTATTTGTCAGAGCAGTCTCAAGCTCCCCACCAGATTCAAGGGGAAGAAACAATCTCCTTTTTGGGGGAATGAAGTGTTAGTTACATTATAAGAATAACATGTGGCATGAGATATATCTTTGTACATGTATTTGTACATGTATTATACATATTTTATATCAATTATATATGTACATATATACATACACATATAATATATATATATATGCACAGCCATCTTTGGAAAATATAATATGCCACATCTAGACTATTAATATAAAGAGAATATTTGAATATCCAGCTTGAGTATGCCGTTCAACATATAAAAATAATAGAAGAGAAAATAGCAAATAAATTTAGGTGTACATATTGTGTACATGTCACTCACAACTCCCACTGCTATATTTAAAATAGATAACCAACAAGGACCTACTGTATAGCACAGGGAACTCTGCACAATATTCTGTAATAACCTACGTGGGAAAAGAATCTGATAAAGAATATAAATATAAATATATATATATGTAACTGAATTACTTTGTTGTACACCTGAAACTAACACAACATTGTTAATCAACTATACTCCAATATAAAATAAAACAATTTTTTTAAACCATATTGTATATGAAACTCATGGCTAAGTCAACTTTCTATCTTGTCTCTTTGTCTTCAAACACACATGTCATATCTACATATAAAAATACAATCTTTCCTGAATCCATCATATAATATCTTTCAGAAATTTGAGCTTTTAAAAACTCTGAAGAAAATGTGTCCAGCATGTTTTAAACTTGTTGCAGTAAAACAAAGCAACAAGAACCCCAGGTCCAATTTTATAGATCTATGGCCAGGAAAATGTTGTCATCTCAAGGTCTAGATCGCAAACTTCCAGTCGCCAGTCTGAGAAACATGTTGACAAATTGCCCCTTTCTACACTCCATGGAGTCATTAATTGAACTTACCTGAACTTTATCATAAAAGGTTCTTGGGTAGTTTTGTAATAGGAGGCCAAAAGTCATAATCACACAAGTAGCCACGGTTTTCACTCTGCACTGAACAAGGGAGAATTCATAAGTGGCCAGCCTGGACTCTTTACACCCAAACAGAAACTTCTAAGCCAAGAGCATCACAGGTTTAGCTGCCACTGCACCGTTCTCCTCCATTCTCCCTCAAGGCTTAAATTTAATGCCTACCTGACAGTTTGTGATGCTGCTACATTGACACATGCTTTGTACCTGCCCGGGGAGGGGAGGGAAGACAGGAACCACTGAGCTCACCCTTTCAAGTTGCCGGTTTCCTATCGCACCTGAGTCATCCCTGACGTGGCCTGTGAAGTGTGACCCAGCAATGGGTGGTCATGGGCTGTGCATTAAACTTCAGCTCTAATCCTAAACTGCATGTTAGGGGATTTAAAGCCAGAAGTTTCTAATCAAAAGGGCATGAAAGCATCACATTGACAATATTAAGAAACAACTACATGGCCCATAGAAGTTTGCAACCAGTTGAGGATTAAGAGGGGGAAATTTTCCTCCAAAGACCAATCTCTTTAAATCTTTGAAACTTCCCAGGGTAGCTGAGACAGTAACCCTTGCTCTCAATAGTTATAATACAACAGGAAAGTCAGGACTTCCCTGGCGGTCCAGTGGTTAAGACTTCACCTTCCAGTGCAGGGGGTGTGGGTTCGATCCCTGGTCAGGGAGCTAAGATCCCACATGCCTTGCAGCCAAAAAACAAAATATAAAACAGAAGCAATATTGTAACAAATTCAATAAAGACTTTAAAAATTGTCCACTTCAAAAACAAAAAAAGCTTTAAAAAAAAGCAAACAAGAATGTCATTTAGACATAAAGCTAATGTATTTTGGTAGTTCTATGGTTGGTGTTTTTGAAGAAGAATAACTGTTTGGAGCATTAGCACATTAGAAACTAAACCCCAAAGTGACAGATCTAGGCATAAAGAAAGGTTTTTAAGGAAAATTGTAGCTTTTATCGAGGTCAAATGGCACAAACATCTATTGCTCTCAGCTCTAGTGAATATTTTAGGCTTAAACATTAAAAGGATTGTAAATAAACAGATATATATTGGCCCAAGAAACTAGTCATAATATATCATTTATAAAACTCTTCAGCCTTTATGTGTACTGATTGGAAGCCAGCCCCGAAGTCATCTTGCTGATGGTTAAAAAAGACTACTGTATGATAGAATGAACACTCTTCATGTGAAATGGGTTTACCAGCCTGTGAGCTGGAGAACATGTGTTTTCTGGAGTTCCACTGCCAAAACCCAGTCCATTCGGTGAGATCCAGTAAAAACAAACTCTACAAGTCTGTATCTAGCCTCAGCTTAGATGATCCAGGTAAATGCTCAAACATTTAAGGTTTTATTCTTCTCCCGTTGTGGTTCTCCAAGACAGCATCTGGATGTATTAGAAGTATGGCTTGGATGACATTGCAAGCAGTGTGAGCGGAGGAAGATGAATTCCTCAAATATTCAGTTGCTCTCTGAAGACTCTGTGCTGTCAAGGGTTGGTCTCTGCCCTTCCCTGCACTGCTGTACCGAGCCCTTGTGAAACTGGCCTGTGGATGGGGGAAGAAGTAACATGCATCCACCCCTGGATGGAGTCCACAGTTCCAAACATTTACCTCTGGTCCTGCAGCTGATTCCTTCGGAAGACCATTCGAACCCTTGGATCTTTTGCATCCCCTCCCAGAGCATTCAGGAATATTCTTGGCCCTCTGCTTTCAAGCAAAGAACAGAAAACTGGGAGCTCTGTCCACGTTCATCCATTTTTCTGTCTCCTGCCATCACCTCTGTACAATTGCTCCCCAGCCTCACTTCAAGTAACACCAAGCTGATGGTTAAAGTTCTCACAGGGCCTGAGAGCTTCCCCCGACTTTTCCCTGGAAAGAGCACTTCATCTTATGTCCTCAGAAATTTGCTACATCTCTGGATGTTTCTAAAGCCACTCACTCTTGCTAAAATCCAGCCTCAAAGAGTCAAATCAAGGAATACAAAGAACACTCACTTTTTTCTTCTCACTTAGCCACCGTCTCTCTCCCCATGTTATACTAGAATGGTCAAGTCCATTACACCTGGACTTTGACATATTATAAAATTCCTTTCTAATACCATCTGGCTTTCAAAACCATTATTTTTCTATGAAGGCTTTAAAAGAAATATCAGCATTGAAACTCAAAGTTGATGGATTTATCTTGAAGATTTTAAAAATTTCTGAGGAGGAGACCTCAGGATCTGTATTATTTCTTTAAAGCTTAGGAGGTGATTCCAGCGCACACCCAGTGCTGACACTCACTGAGCTCAGCCTTTCCTTCCCTGAGATAGAAGCCTCTTGGGTCTGCATGTAGAGAGCTCTATTGAAACCTACTTTAAGAGGATAATTAGACATTTAATATTTACACAACAGAATCTCCATTAATCTCTACATTGGCATAGAAAGATACTTGGAATAATATCTACCTAATAGGAATTATCGCTCTATAAGGATAGTGGGATTTGGGATGGATATTTTTGCTCTTGCCATCTTACTTTTCAACATTGATTATTTTTTTTCTAAATGATATTTATCACTTTTATAAAACAAATGATACCTTTAGAAAATAAAAATAAAAAAATTAAAATATGAAGAGGAGCACATTCATAAAGATAACCAACACAGTGATTCATGAAAAGTTGAAGGTAATCAATAACAAGGGAATAGTTAAATCAACTATGATATATCCACTCAATGGAATATTACGCTTCCATTAAAAATTATCATTATGAAGTTCTATGTAGCAGCATGGAAAATGTTTATATTACAATGTTAAGTAAAACAATATGAACAGGAGTTATGGGTAAAGTATATTTATAGAAGCATAAAACATAAATATTTTACAATGTCCCATTACTTAATATCTTATTACTTCCCCTCCCCAAAACTTTTAATTAAACAGTGACTTCTTAAAGATTTCAAAGTCATGAATTCCTAAAGGTACAAATTACTTGGGGACATACTATCTCTCAGCAGAACAGCTCAAATCACACAATGACTGCCATCACCTCTTTGACAAACACAGACGTGGTTAAATTGATTCGTTTCAAGAAGCTACAGGGAATACGGGAGCTGCTTTGCAAATGGGAAGGAAAGAAGAAAAACAGAAGAAAGCCAAGAGAGCTAAAACACTTTCTTTTCTACAGTGGCTGAAAATCTTCCAGGATGGCAGTGGAGACAAGTCCTGGTTTCTCTCTGAAATTGCCTTCACCCAGAACTGTATCCGCTAAAATAAATGATTATAACAATAATATGAAATTCAATGCCAAGCAAAAGAAACATATTATGCAGAATCCCCAGGTGTCTTAGGTAGAGGAAATAAGAGATTTGTCCTTTGTAATCAGTGGGTACAAGCTGAGCCTTGAAGAGCTGGGGGTAGAAATAAGGCATAATCCTAGGTATGAGGCCTCTCCTTTTTATAGGATGGATAGAAAAGTAAGGAATGTAACCTGGGACCAAAAGACAAGGAAATTTGTATAAACAAGTAAAAAGAAAATCAAAAGATACGAGGGATGACATGAGTGAATCTAGAAAAGCATAACATAGGAGGAAGGTAACATCTAGGTCAGGCAGGATTGGAGGTAAATTATAGATATAACTAAAAAGAAAACAACTTGGTTATCTGCTCCTATAATCTTGGTTTAGAGCTATTACATGTAGCTCCTGTCATACTAATTTAGGGTTATTCCATCAAGCTTCTATTTCAATCAACTCTTGTATTAACATGGGAGGCCCCCGTAACATGGATCTTCCTGGAATTCCTTCACTTGTTGAGGTAGCCGCTTTCAGGTGTTGTGGACCCCAATAGCCATAACAGTCCTCATGGGCCCCTCTTTCCTTACAAGGGATCTAGTAATTTGCCTGTGCAAGGGATCTGGTTGCAACAATGGCTGGAACCTTGTCATCTTCCTGGTACTCTTTCCCTGCCAGCAAACAGTGAAGGAAGTGAAGATTTTTTTCTTCATTACAAGTCATTCAACAAATGTATGTTGAAGCCTCACCATGTCTAGGCACTAAAGTGGCTATGCAACAGAGTGAGACTCTGTGAGGTCTTCCCAGGACAGACTCCCCCCATGTCCTCCATCTGCCTCTTGTCTGTAGAAAAAATTTTGCCAAACAATAAATTTAATCAGAGAAATAAAATGCTGAAGCAAAGGAAAGCAGTAAAACAAGACCAAATAGTAATAGTTTAGTCACCAAACAAAATCAAGGACCTTTAGTTCTTCCTCAAGGGCTATAGGTAATATTCTGAGCCATATTCTTTGAGCTGTTTTGTAGATACTGAAACCCCCATAGGTGGAAAAAGTTAACTACATGATGACCAGACTGTAGCCATGACATAAGCTGCTCCATCTTACACAATTCCGAGAACTGGCCTCAAGGAAATGGAAACAAACAGACCCTGGAACTAAAGACTATCTCTACTTAAAACAATCAGGATGACACTGATTAGACCACCACATGACTAATTTCAAGTTGATTGTCAGAGCTGCCTGTGCTGTTGTGCATGTAGCCCCCTCTCTCCATCTATACACCCCTGAAACTCCCATTTAAAAGCTCTTGCTCCCTAATTGGCTGGGCGAAGGGGCTTTTGGATATGAGTCAGTCTTCTACCCAGGTTGCTTGGCTTCTGAATAAAGCAATGTTTCCTTTCCTACCAATATTTATCTCTTGAGTTTTGGTTTTTGAGCAGTAAGCAGCCAAACCTGAGTTCAGTAACAGCTACAATGGAGAAAAGACAAAGAGGTTCCAGTTCTCATGGTGCTCACATAGTTGCAGGAAAGAGAAGTAGTAACAAGCAAACAAATACATCTGACAAGGACTATTTTCATAATGTTGAAGATTTCACCTTAAAACTCGTATGAGAAGGACACAGTCAATTATGCTGCTCACACTATACCCTTTGGAGGGTAATTATATTGAGTGGGTAAGTGTGTGAGTGTGTGCATGTGTGTGTATTCCGTTACTGTAATAGATTCATCACTTTGCTATGAATTGCAATTTGGTCATACCATCTCATAACAAACCTGCTCTAGTTTCTCTGATTAGCAATATATGAGGCATTGGAAGAGACACAGAGCGGGACACCAGGGGAGATGCATCTCTGTCATCCACACACTTGGGATCTAATAGTGGAAACAGGTAAGTGTTGACATAATGATGGTAGAAGAAAATTGTAAGTCCAAGAGGAGAGGTGAAGTCCAACTATTATGAAAGCATCAAAGCCCAGTGTTGCCAAATGACTTGACTGAAGTCACACAGCTTCTCAGTGAGAGCTAAAAGCACAGCAACTGCTTCCCTACACAACCCCAGAATGTCAAACTGACAGCACCAGCATCTTTCAACAGCCCCAATATAGGATTATTCCCTCCTACAGGGTTTCCTCTTTCCCTGTAGATCCAAGTTTAATAGAGTCAGTAGCAAGAACAGTAAATTGAAAGTTAGTAGGACTAGACTCTGCTGGGAAATTTGATAAATCCTTCACCTCTGTTTCCATTTCTGCATCTTCAAACGGAGGCAACAAGATTGAAGCCAATCATCCATCCTGTGGGGAGGAAAACTAGTGATTTCTGACATCTTATTTTACACAAGGCCCTGCATTAGATCCCATATTACATGTGTCATTTAATTCTCATGACATCTCGGTGTGGTAGAAATTACCCCCATCTTGCAGATAAGTGAATAAGTTAAAAGAGGTTAAGAACCTTGCCCAAGATCACACATGTGCAAGAGCCAGAACTCAAAGGTGATCTCTCTGCTCCTACCCTCTGTGCTGCTCAGCACCTAACCACTGGAATAAGTTGAGCTCTGTATTAAAAAGGTACTGTGCAGGTCTGAGACATGAGAAGCATCAGCCATGTGGAAAACCCTGCTATAGTCGTGAATAAAATCCCTTGTTGTAACTTTAGTTTTAGGACTTAATCACTAAGATAATGTATGTTCTATAAATATGTGATTTAAATTAATTTTTCTTGTAGTAACTCGTAGTTTTAAGAAGTTTCCTGTAATTATACCCAAATAAAGAACACAGAGAGAATTACATAAACTTAAAGGTGAAGGAAGACCTAAAGAGAGAAGTGTCCTGCCTGGAGAAGAAGCCAGAGTTGGTTAAATATTCACACAGACCAAAGGCACTCTCCACAAACCAACTTCCCTCCTTCCCTCGGCAGATCCTCCCACCCTCCTACTGTCCTGTGTCAATGCTCATTCACCCTGCTCTTCTCACACCGTTTAACCATCTAGCTATCCTCATATTTTTTCTGCTGCACTCCTGCTTAAGGGCCCAGAGTATCAGAGGATAAAGAACATTCAGAGGCTGATGTGACCTAAATAAATGTCACCAATTACAAGCTGTGGGACCATGAGAACATTCTTTCAACCCCCTAAGACTCAGTTTCCTCCACTGTAAATGGAGAACTTGAGGTCTCCCTGTTTCCTATGAGATGATGGAGAGGGACGTGGGGACACATCTGTGGTGTTTACAGCTGAAGAAATGTTCTCTCTTTGCAAAACCAAAATCTCAGAGTAAGAACCAAGCACACTGGGCATGTCATATCCACTTCCTGTTGCCCATCCTGCCCATCCTCAGCCGTCTGTAGATGGGAAAGAAGGTAGCCAGGCATGGTGGGAGGAACACTTGTTTGCTCCTCTTAAAATGGCAAAAGCTATACAGCAGAAATTAACCCAATATTGTAAAGCAATTATACTCCAATAAAGATGTTAAAAAAAATACGGCAAAAGCTACTCTGGAAAACTGCCTACCTAAGAAAACTTTAGTTCATTTAATATGACTAATGAGGAGGCACCTTCAAGATGGTGGAGGAGTAAAACGTGGAGATCACCTTTCACCCCACAAATACATCAAAACTACATCTACATGTGGAACAACTCCTACAGAACACCTACTGAATGCTTGCAGAAGACCTCAGATGTCCCAAAAGGCAAAAAACACTCCACGAACATGGGTAGAGCAAAAGAAAAAAGGAAAAACAGAGACAGAAAAATAGGGATGGGACCTGCACCTCGGGGAGGGAGCTGTGATGCAGGAAAGGTTTCCACACACTAGGAAGCTGCTTCACTGGAGGAGATGGGGCATGGGGGTAGGGGGAAGCTTCAGAGCCATAGAGGAGAGCACAGCAACAGAGGTGCAGAGGACAAAGTGGAGAGATTCCCACACAGAGGATCAGTGCTGACCAGCACTCACCAACCTGAGACGCTTGTCTGCTCATCCATGGGGTGGGTGGGGGCTGGGAGCTGAGGCTTGGGCTTCGGAGGTCAGACTCCAGGGAGAGGAGTGGGGTTGGCTGCATGAACACAGCCTGAAGGGGTCTAGTGAGCCACAACTAGCTGGGAGGGAGTCCGGGGAAAACTCTGGACCTGCCTAAGAGGCAAGAGGCCACTGTTTTGGGATGTGTGAGGTGAGGGGACTCAGAGCACTGCCTAAACGAGCTCCAGAGATAGGCACAAGCCACGGTTATCAGTGTGGACACCAGAGACAGAGACGGTCATGAAATTCTAAGGCTGCTGCTGCAGCCACCAAGAAGCCTGTGTGCAATCACAGGTCACTATCCACACCTCCCTTCCCTGGAGTCTGTGCAGCCCACCACTGCCAGGGTCCCATGATCCAGAGACAACTTCCCTGGGAGAACACACGACATGCCTCAGGCTGTTGCAATGTCACGCTGGTCTCTGCCGCTGCAGACTCGTCCCGCATTCCGTATCCCTCCGTCCCCACGGCCTAAGTGAGCCAGAGCCCCCTAATCAGCCGTTCCTTTAACCCCCTCCTGTCTAGGCAAAGAACAGACATCCTCAGGCAACCTATATGCAGAGGCAGGGGCAAATCCAAAGCTGAACCCCAGGAGCTATGTGAACAGAGAAGAGAAAGGGGCATTTCTCCCAGGAGCCTCAGAAGCAGCAGATTAAATCTACACAGTCAACTTGATGTACCATGCATCCCTGGAATACCTGAATAAATAGCGTATCATCCCAAAACTGAGGCAGTGGACTTTGGAAGCAACTGTAGACTTGGGGTTTGCTTTCTTTATCTAATTTGTTTCTCATTTTATGTATATCTTAGTTTAGTATTTTGAATTTATTATCATTGGTAGATTTGTTTATTGATTTGGTTTCTCTCTTCCTTTTTTTATTTTATATATATATATTTTTTCATTTTTCTCTTTTTGTGAGTGTGTATGTGTATGCTTCTTTGTGTGATTTTGTCTGTATAGCTTTGCTTTTGCCATGTGTCCTAGTGTTATATCTGTTTTTTTTGTTGTTTTTTTTTTTGTTTTTTTGGGGTTTTTTTAGTATAGTTTTTAGCACTTGTAAAGATTGGTGGATGTGTTTTTGGTTTGGTTGCTCTCTTCTTCCATTCTCTCTGTATTATTTTTTATTACTTTTTTTATTTTTAATAATTTTTTCTATTTTAATAACTTTATTTTATTTATTTTCTTTCTTTCTTATTTTTTCTCTTTCTTTCTTTCTTTTCTTTCCTTCTCTTTCTTTCCTCTCTTTTCTACTGAGCTGTGTGGCTGACAAGGTCTTGGTGTTCTGGCCAGGTGTCAGGCCTGAGCCTCTGAGATAGGAGAGCCGAGTTCAGGACATTGGTCCACCAGAGACCTCCCGGCCCCATGTAATACCAAACAGTGAAAGCTTTCCCAGAGATCTCCATCTCAACACTAAGACCCAACTCCACTCAACGACCAGCAAGCTACAGTGCTGGACACCCTATGCCAAACAACTAGCAAGACAGGAACACAAATCCACCCATCAGCAGAGAGGCTGCCTAAAATAATAAGTTCAGAGACACCCAAAAAAAACACCACCAGATGTGGTCCTGCCAGCCAGAAATTCAAGATCCAGCTTCAACCACCAGAACACAGATATTAGTCCCCTCCACCAGGAAGACTACATAATCCACTGAACAAAACATAACCACTGGGAGCAGACACCAAAAACAATGGGAAATACCAAGTTGCAGCCTGTGAAATGGTGACCCAAAACACAGTAATTTAAGCAAAATGAGAAGAGAGAGAAACACACAGCAGACGAAGGAGCAAGGTAAAAACCCACCAGACAAAACAAATGAAGAGGAAATAAGCAGTCTACCTGAGAAAGAATTCAGAGTAGTGATAGTAAAATGATCCAAATCTTGGATATAGAATGAAGAAAATACAAGAAACGTTTAACAAGGACCTAGAAGAACTAAAGAGCAAACAAACAATGATGAACAACACAATAAATGAAATTAAAAATTCTCTAGAAGGAATCAATAGCAGAATAACTGAGGCAGATGAACGGATAAGTGACCTAGAAGATAAAAGGGTGGAAATAACTACCACAGAAAAGAATAAAGAAAAAAGAATGAAAAGAATTGAGGACAATCTCAGAGACCTCTTGCACAACAAAAAACGCACCAACATTCAAATTATAGGTGTCCCAGAAGAAGAGATAAAAAAAAAGGAACTGAGAAAATATTTGAAGAGATTATAGTAGAAAATGTCCCTAATATGGGAAAGGAAATAGTCAAGCAAGTGCAAGAAGCACAGAGAGTCCAATACAGGATAAATCCAAGGAGGAACACATATTAATCAAACTATCAAAAATTAAATACAAAGAAAAAATATTAAAAGCAGCAAGGGAAAAGCAACAATTAACATACAAGGGAATCCCCATAAGATTAACAGCTGATCTTTCAGGAGAAGCTCTGCAAGCCAGAAGGGAGCGGCAGGACACAACTAAAGTGACGAAAGGGGAAAACCTACAACCAAGATTACTATACCCAGCAAGGATCTCATTCAGATTTGACAGAGAAATTAAAACCTTTACAGATAAGCAAAGCTAAGAGAATTCAGCACTACCAAACTAGCTCTACAAAAAATGCTAAAGGAAATTCTCTAGACAGGAAACACAAGAGAAGGAAAACACTTAAAATAATAAACACAAAACAATTAAGAAAATGGTAATAGGAACATAAATATCGATATCTACCTTAAATGTAAATGGATTAAATGCTCCAATGAAAACACATAGACTGGCTGAATGGATACAAAAACAAGACCCAAATATATGATGTCTACAAGAGACCCACTTCAGTCCTAGAGACACATACAGACTGAAAGTGAGGGGATGGAGAATGATATTCCATGAAAATGGAAATGAAAATAAAGCTGGAGTAACAATTCTCATAGCAGACAAAATCGACTTTAAAATAAAGACTATTAAAAGAGACAAAGAAGGACACTACAGAATGATCAAGGGATCAATCCAAGAAGAAGATATAACAATTGTAAATATTTATGCACCCAACATAGCAGTACCTCAATACATAAGGCAAATGCTAACAGCCATAAAAGGGGAAATCAATAGTAAGACAATCATAGTAGGGGACTTTAACACCCCATTTTCACCAATAGACAGATCGTCAAAAATGAAAATAATAAGGAAACACAAGCTTTAAATCATACATAAAACAAGATGGACTTAATTGATATTTATAGGACATTCCATCCAAAAACATCAGATTACACTTTCTTCTCAAGTGTTCATGGAACATTCTCCAGGATAGATCATATCTTGGGTCACAAGTCAGGCCTTGGTAAATTTAAGAAAATTTAAACTGTATCAAGAATCTTTTCAGACCATAACGCTATAAGACTAGATATCAATTACAGGAAAAAAATCTGTAAAAAATACAAACACATGGAAGCTAAACAATACATTACTAAATAACCAAGAGATCACTGAAGAAATCAAAGAGGAAATCAAAAAATACCTAGAAAAAAATGACAATGAAAACACGGTGACCCAAAACCTCTGGGATACAGCAAGGGCAGTTCTAAGAGGGAAGATTATAGCAATACAATCTTACCAAAAGAAACAAGAAACATCTCAAATAAACACCTAACGTTATACCTAAAGCAACTAGAGAAAGAAAACAAAACAAAAAAAAGCACACCAAAGTTAGCAGAAGGAAAGAGATCATAAAGATCAGGTCAGAAAAAAACAAAGAAATGAAGGAAATGATAGCAAAGATCAATAAAACTAAAAGCTGATTCTCTGAGAATATAAACAAAATTGATAAAGCATTAGCCAGACTCATCAAGAAAAAAATGGAGAAGACTCAAATCATTAGAATTATAAATGAAAAAGGAGAAGTAACAACTGACACTGCAGAAATACAAAGGACCATGAGAGATTACTACAAGCAAGTATATGCCAATAAAATGGACAACCTGGAAGAAATGGACCAATTCTTAGAAAACCACAACCTTCCGAGACTGAACCAGGAAGAATTAGAAAATATGAACAGACCAATCACAAGTAATGAAACTGAAACTGTGATTAAAAATCTTCCAACAAACAAAAGCCCAGGACTAGATGGATTCACAGGCAAATTCTATCAAACATTGAGACAAGAGCTAACACCTATCCTTCTCAAACTCTTCCAAAATATAGCAGAGGGAAGAACACTCCCAAACTCATTCTCCAAGGCCACCACCACCTTGATACCAAAACTAGAAAAAGATGCCACAAGAAAAGAAAACTACAGGCCAATATCAATGATGAACACAGATACAAAAATCCTCAACAAAACACTAGCAAGCCGAATCCAACAGTACATTAAAGGGATCATACACCATGATCAAGTGGGGTATATACCAGAAATGCAAGGATTCTTCAATATATGCAAATCAATCAATGTGATACACCATATTAACAAACTGAAGGAGAAAAACCATATGATCATCTCAAAAGATGCAGAGAAAGCTTTTGACAAAATTCAACACCTATTTATGTTAAAAAACCTCCAGAAAGCAGGCATAGAGGGAACTTACCTCAACCTAATAAAGGCCATATATGACAAACCCACAGCCAACATCGTTCTCAATGGTGAAAAACTGAAAACATTTCCTCTAAGATCAGGAACAAGACAAGGTTGCCCACTCTCACCACTGTTATTCAACATAGTTTCAGAAGTTTTAGCCACAGCAATCAGAGACGAAAAAGATATAAAAGGAATCCAAATCGGAAAACAAGATGTAAAATTGTCACTGTTTGCAGATGACATGATACTATACATAGAGAATCCTAAAGATGCTACCAGAAAACTACTAGAGCTAATCAATGAATTTGGTAAAGTAGCAGCATACAAAATTAATGCACAGAAATCTCTTGCATTCCGATACACTAATGATGAAAAATCTGAAAGAGAAATTAAGGAAACACTCCCATTTACCATTGCAACAAAATGAATAAAATACCTATGAATAAACCTACCTAAGGAGACAAAAAACCTGGATGCAGAAAATTTTAAGACACTGTTGAAAGAAATTAAGGATGATACAAACAGATGGAGAGATACACCATGTTCTTGGATTGGAAGAATTAACATTGTGAAAATGACTGTACTGCCCACAGCAATCTACAGACTCAGTGCAATCCCTATCAAACTACCAATGGCAATTTTCACAGAACTAGAAAAAAAAATTTCACAATTTGTATGGAAACTCAAAAAACTCAGAAGAGCCAAAACAATCTTGAGAAAGAAAAACGGAACTGGAGGAATCAGGCTCCCTGACTTCAGACTATACTACAAAGCTACAGTAATCATGACAGTATGGTACTGGCACAGAAACAGAAATATAGATCAATGGAACAGATAAAAAGCCCAGAGAGAAACCCATGCACATTGGTCAACTTATTTTTGATAAAGGAGGCAAGAATATAGAATGGAGAGAAGACAGCCTCTTCAATAAGTGGTGCTGGGAAAACTCAACAGCTTACATGTAAAAGAATGAAATTAGAACACTCCCTAACATCATACACAAAAATAAACTCAAAATGGATTAAAGACTTAAACATAAGGCCAGACACTATAAAATTCTTAGAGGAAAACATAGGCAGAACACTCCATGACATAAATCACAACAAGATCCTTTTTGACCCACCTCCTAGAGAAATGGAAATTTAAAAAAATAATAAACAAATGGGACTTAATGAAACTTAAAAGCTTTCACACAGCAAAGGGAACCATAAACAAGACGAAAAGACAAGCTGCAGAATGGGAGAAAATATTTGCAAACGAAGCAACTGACAAAGATTAATCTCCAAAATATACACGCAGCTCATACAGCTCAATAACAAATAAACAAACAACCCAATCCAAAAATGGGCAGAGAACCTAAATAGACATTTCTCCAAAGAAGATATACAGATTGCCAACAAACACATGAAAGGATGCTCAACATCACTAATGAGAAATGCAAATCAAAACTACAATGAGGGGGCTTCCCTGGTGGCGCAGTGGTTGAGAGTCTGCCTGCCAATGCAGGGGACACGGGTTCGAGCCCTGGTCTGGGAAGATCCCACATGCCGCGGAGCAACTGGGCCCGTGGGCCACAACTACTGAGCCTGCGCGTCTGGAGCCTGTGTTCCGCAACAAGAGAGGCCGCGATAGTGAGAGGCCCGCGCACCGCGATGAAGAGTGGCCCCCGCTTGCCACAACTAGAGAAAGCCTTCGCACAGAAATGAAGACCCAACACAGCCATAAATAAATAAATAAATAAATAAAAAACTACAATGAGGTATAACTTCACACCAGTCTGAATGGCCATCATCAAAAAATCTACAAAACAATAAATGCTGGAGAGTGTGTGGAGAAAAGGGAACCCTCCTGCACTGTTGGTGGGAATGTAAACTGATACATCCACTATGGAGAACAGTATGGAGGTTCCTCAAAAAACTAAAAATAGACCTACCATACAACCTAGCAATCCCACTACTGGGCATATACCCTGAGAAAAACTTAATTCAAAAAGAGTCATGTACCACAATGTTCACTGCAGCTCTATTTACAATAGCCAGGACATGGAAGCAACCTAAGTGTCCATCGACAGATGAATGGATAAAGAAGATGTGGCACATATATACAATGGAATATGACTCAGCCATAAAAAGAAACGAAATTGAGTTTTTTGTAGTGCGGTGGATGGACCTAGAGACTGTCATACAGAGTGAAGTAAGTCAGAAAGAGAAAAACAAATACCATATGCTAACACATATATATGGGGGGGGGGGAAGGGGTTCTGATGAACCTAGGGGCAGGACAGGAATAAAGACACAGACATAGAGAATGGACTTGAGGACACGAGGAGGGGGAAGTGTAAGCTGGGACGAAGTGAGAGAGTGGCCTGGACATATATACACTACCACATAGCACAGGGAGATCAGCTCGGTGCTTTGTGACCACCTAGAGGAGTGGGATAGGGAGGGTGGGAGGGAGGGAGATGCAAGAGGGAGGGGATATGGGCATATATGTATATGTATAGCTGATTCACATTGTTATGCAGCAGAAACTAACACAGCATTGTAAAGCAATTATACTCCAATAAAGATGTTAAAATTATATATATATATATATATATATATATATATATATATATATATATATATATATATATATATATATATATATATGACTAGTGAGCTTTGGGCACAGAAGTCAACTGAGTCCTCGCTCCAACATTTAGTAGCTATGTGACCTTGAACAAGTGGCTTACTCTGTTTGGGTGTCAGTCTAACTTGGAAATAAAACCACTGCTGGCCTAGCCTCCCTCACAGGAAAGGCGTGATGTCCGATGGCACCTGGGATATGAGGGACCACTTATGTATCAGTCATAACTTTAAAGTGATTGCAGCTGCCTGGGGGAAGAAAAAATCAGGAGAGTGGAAGGTAGATCTGTTCATGCTCCTGGAAAGCAAATTACTTGTGCCCTCGAAGGCAAAAAGTCAGTCAGAATTGAATTTCTTAATAAAACAGAGGACTTCTAAGCCTTTTCTCACATCTATGTCAGTCCTGATTCTCCAAAGACAGTCTGAAACTCACTTCATAATTCATACCCTCTTCTTTTCTTTTATATGAAAATTACCACTCCAGTTACATCTTGCTACATACAAGAAATGTAAAGTCAGGTAGTGTCTTATACATCTTTCCATCCCCAGTATTTAGCACAGTACAAAAACAGAAGCTCAATAAATAACTGCTGAATGAATGACTAAACGAAATCCCATATATCTATGTGTGTGTGTGTGTGTGTGTGTGTGTATGTGTGTGTCTGTGTGTGTGTGTGTGTGTACATTCTGGGCAATTTTTTCAGAATAATTAGACATTTGAGGCCCCCTAAGACTAAACCTTCACTTCTTATAGAACTTGCCTGAATATTTATTACAAATACAAAAATATTTTAACAGAATCAAGAATTTTTATCAGGTATATTTGATACACTTAAAGAGAAAGAAACATTAATCATATTGCTTACTCTATTGTTCTTCAGCTTTTCATGCCTGAATTTCACTCCCTACAAATGTGTCCTCCCTCTATATCAAATATGTAGACCCTAGGAATTCCCTCATGGTCCAGTGGTTAGGACTCCATGCTGTCACTACCAAGTGCCCGGGTTGAATCCCTGGTGAGGGCACTAAGATCCCACAAGCCACTCAACACAGCCAAAAAATTAAAATTAAAAATAAAAGCCAATAGGGACTTCCCTGGTGGCACAGTGGTTGAGAATCCACCTGCCAATGCAGGGGATACATGTTCGAGCCCTGGTCCGGGAAGATCCCACATGCCACGGAGCACCTAAGCCCATGTACCACAGTTACTGAGCCTGTGCTCTAAAGCCCATGAGCCACAACTACTGAGTCCACGTGCCACAACTCCTGAAGCCCGTGCACCTAGAGCCCGTGCTCCACAACAAAGACAAGCCACCACAATCAGAAGCCTGCACACTGCAACGAAGAGTAGCCCCCACTCGCTGCAACTAGAGAAAGCCCGTGCACAGCAATGAAGACCCAATGCAGCCCAAAATAAAATTAATTAATTAATTAATTTTTAAAATGATACAAAACATATATCATTGTACAAAAATGTATTAAAAAAAGAAAAACAACAGCAACACACATACACAAACCTTCTCTTACAAAAAAATCATTTTCCATAACTTGAAATAACTTCTTATTCTGATAATTGTTCATTAAAGGGGAAGAATTAAGCTTTTAGGAGAAAGTATAATTGATCCCCAGTTGATGAATAAAAGCTGTCCTTTACCAAAAAAACAAAACAAAACAGAAAGCCAGATAAAAAGGTAGGGAAAAAATGTTACAATTTGAAAATCATCATTGAAATTCTTCCAATTAAATAACTGATTTAAGCATTAAATGAATTATAGAGAGAAATAGAATATCCACACAGAGCCAAAGTATCACTACACAGATTGTTTGCTAATTGCCAAAGGGTAACTGTACCTTTTAATAGAAATATCTTTTGGACACAATCATAACCAAATAATATAGAAATACAGAAATTTAGAATCACTAAGACAACCTGGTATTCATGCCTCTTAATGAAATGCAATATGGAATGCACAACATCACCCATGAAGTATTACTGACAAAAGTATTTAGTTTAAACCCAATCAAGCATTTAAATTGTTTTTGCTAATTAAAATCAAGCCTATATATTCTTAATTTTTTTTTTTAATTTCTAGACCCTGCCTTCCAGCTTGTTCACTACTTGTAGCAAAACTTCTTGAAAGCATCATGTAGTTGCTGGCTTCAATTCCTCTCCTCTAATCCTCCTTTGAACTATTTCTGGTCAGACTTTCACCCAAAACATGACACCAAATCCATTCTTAACCAAAGTCACTGATGTCCTCCAAGTTGCTAAAACCAGTGATCACTTCTTAGTCCACAGCATCTTGACAGATCAGGAGCATTGATGCCTGACCACACCTCCGCCTTGTTACCTTTTCTTCACTTGGGCTCAAACATCATACTCCTCTCTCACTGGAAGTTCATTCTTAGTCTCTTTTGCAGACTCCTTATCTCTCCTGGACCTGTTAACTGGAGTATTTCAAAGCTCAATCTTTGGACCTCTTCTCCTTATATGCCCTCATTTCTTTGACGATATCATTCTGTCTCCTGGCTTTTACTACCATCTCTACACTACATCTCTTATGTTGACATCTCTCTCCAAGAATCATATCTCCAACTTCATCATAAACTCCAATCATATTGTAATATGATCCCCTTGGATGTCCAATATTCACTTCAAGCATTACATTTTCCATTACTGAACTCTTGATCTCCCCTCCCAAAACCTGCTTCGTCCATATATTTTCCCATCTTAACTGATGGTAATTCCATCCTTTCAAGTGTTCAGGCCCAAAATCTTGATTTCATCTTTTACTCTTTCTTTCTTTCTCTCACCCTATATCTAGTCAGTCTTGTTGTCTTTACTTCCATAATACATCTAAAATCCAACTACTTCTCACTTTTCTCCAAGCAACCATAGTCTCTTGATCACTGCAGTAAATCAGTCATGATAGCTCTCCCTGCTTCCACTTTTGCCCAGCCCCTATCTATTCTCATCAGGTTTTAAAAGGATCACTTTCTACATCTGTGACTCTATTTCTGTTTTGTATTGATAAATAGGTTCATTTGTACCATTTTTTTTAAATTCCACATATAAGCAATACCACATGATATTTGCCTTTCCGTGTCTGACTTACTTCACTCAGTATGACAACCTCTAGGTCCAGGGGGAAAGGGACGGAGAGAGATAAATTGGGAGATAGGGACTGACACAAACACACTACTATATATAAAATAGATAACTAATAAGAACCTACTGTGCAGCACAGGGAACTTTACTCAATGCTCTGTAATGACCTATATGTGAATAGAATCTAAAAAAGTGTGGAGATATATATAGCTCCACAATTTTTTATATATATACATAACTGATTCATTTTGATGTACAGCAGAAATTAACACATTGTAAATCAACTATACTCCAATAAAAATTAATTTTAAAAAAAGAAAAACTATTAGATTTTATAAAAGAGTAAAAAAAAAAAAAAGGATCCCTTAACAGCTGGCTCTGATAGGGACAGAATTCATATTTGTCCAACAAAGCCCTTTAAGATCTGATCCCCACCTCATTAACTCTTTGGCCTAAATTCCTAATATTCATAATATTTTCCTCTTACTCTGCTGAGGCACAGAGGCCTCCTTGCTGTTCCTAGTATATCCCAAAGAATGAGCTAAAACAATTCCACAGATGATTAACAGGTCTTTACGCCCATGACTTCCTTGTGTCCTATCCACAAATACCAGCTTTTCTGTACTGTATTCTAATAGAACACTTCTTCCTTGAAGTGCCCCACAGATTGGTAGAGAAAATTTTAATGTTAAAGGACCTTCAATCACTCATTCATTCTACAAGCATTCGCATTTGACTTTGGGTCAAATCCTTAGTGGGTGCAGATAAATGAGACAAAATCCTTCCCTTCAAGTCAAGTGAGGAAAAATAACTTCAGAAAATAATTACAATGCAAAGTGGTAGATATGGATAGATTTCAAAGTACTAAAAGAGTACAGAGAAGGAGTACTTTAATTTGGCTGAGGATGACCAGTTGTGACTTTCCAAAGGGAATCATGTCTGAAGAGTTAAATTTTTTCACCACTGCAAGGGAATGTCATTAGGCATACTGCAGCAAATCCCTGACATCAGTTTGCTCATTTGTAAATTTGAGATGATAATACTTGCCTCACAAGTTTGTTTTGAGTGTCAACAGAGGTGATATACACCCTTTCAAGTACCATGACAGTGTTACCTATAGATATTAGTCCTTCCCTGGCCTCTTGCCCACCACCCTCCACACAGAAGCACGTACTTCAGAAAGTGTAGTATCTGTTCATACAGCTTCAAACATTTGATGAAATAAACTTATTAGCTGAGTACCTAAAATTCAATATCTTGAAAAACTTGAGTGCTTTCTTATTTTTGTTTTAGCCTTATAAATCTTTTTGAAGAAATGAACCATAGTTTGTTTCTATGTTTCTAATAGGGCAATGTTATGTTTATCTACACAAACCCAGTCAATATGCATTGATTTGTGTTCTAATATTCATGAAACAATGGCTCAGTTCAAAAGCAATCCTCTGTATTTGAGTCTATTTTATGCTGCAAATGAACAACTAATAGAGCTATAGTTAATGATGGCTACATCAGACAGAACGCTAACGCAACAGCTTGCTTGACTGCAGTGCACCTTGGAAGAAACACAATTCACAAAAAATTCTCTTAGCAATTAGTTTTTACCCCTAACATTTTTCTGGAACCCACTGTGTACAGACTGATGAAATGAGTAATATTGGGAGAGGGAAAGGAATTCATTGTTAAGATTTCTGCACTTGTCTTTATCATGGAACATGGGACTCACCTCTGGTTTTTCCCCATAAAGTGACAGATATCTTCTGCTGCTTTTAAAAATAATTAGTAAGGAAAAGTCTCTTAGAGAATAAAAATTACTATGAATTGATACTGCAGTGGTTTTTAAAAACATCACAAATTCTTCAATACCACTCTCATGAAGAGGTCAGATCTATATCCCCTCCACTTGAATATGGGCAGGGATGTGACTGCTTTGATCAATAGAACAGAACAGAAGTGACATTCTGTGATTTCTGAGGTTAAGTCACAAAAGCCCATGCAATTCCTCCTAGATCTCTTAGAATTCTCTCTCCTGATGCTTCCTTTTGGGATGCTCCCATTCAGAACCAGCCATGAGAAGCATAATGCACATAGAGAGGCCATGTGTATGTGTACCTGTCAACAGCTCCAACTGAGTGCAGCCTTTGTAACATCCTGGTCCACATATCAGACATATGAGTGAAGAAGTTTGCAAATAATTCCAGCTCCCATTCATCTGAGCCACTGCTCAGCCATTTGAGACTTCCTGGCTGAGTCCCCAGACTTGGTGCACCAGAGACAAACCATCCCTGTGGTATCCTTCTGAATTCCTGACCCCCAATTGTTATTTTACCCTACTTTTTGGGGTGTTTTATTTTGCAGCAATAAGTGACTGGAAATGGTGGTTCATAAATGGTAACAATTAAAATAGCTAACATTTAGGGGAATTCCCTGGTGGTTCGGTGGTTAGGACTCAGCGCTTTCACTGCCGAAGCCCAGATTCAATCCCTGGTTGGGGAACTAAGATCCCACAAGCCACGCAGAGCAGCCAAAAAAATAAAATAAAAATAAAATGAAATAAGGGCAAAAAAAATCTAAACTTTAGATAACTACAGGAGATGAATATGTTTTTCATGCTGTATAGAGCTCATCTAAACAGACAGGAAGGTTTGTGAAGATAGAAAGTTGGACTAAATACCCAGAAAAGTTTTCAATGAGATGCTATGACAACTCATTCTTTCCCCACATATCTTAAGATGCACACATAGTGTTTTAACTACATTTGCTAACTTACCAGTCAAGTCAGAAAGACCAAAAAAATCATCAGTTGTTGATTGTCCTGTCTTCATCAGTCTCTAGATATGAGAGAGATAAACTGGAAAGTAAAAATGCAGGTCAATGGACTTACCTTGCTAACTATAATATCAACCCTTGTTGCCAAGGGGGAGGTGGGGGTGAGACAGGAAGAGGGCAGGGCACAACCTTTAAAAGAATGACATAGCCCAAGGACGCAACATAAACTGATTAGAACCAACTAGGTCCAAGATGGCAGATGAGCCAACTTCCACTAGACCTTGAGCCTCCGTATATGCTCATTTTAACACATCAGCACAACTAAATGACACACCCATAGGCACCATGACAGTTCCAAGGCTGATCACAAAAGGTCAAAAAGTGCAGTGGCCCAATTCCTGGAAATCCCCACCTCTTCCCCCAAATAGCTGGAATACTCCTCCCATTCATTAGCCTATGAAATTCCCCATGCCTATAAAAACTGACAACCCTGTACCCTGGGGTCTCTCTCACCTTCTGAGATGGCCCACACTCTATCTATGGAGTGTGTATCTCCCTGAATAAAGCTTCTTTCACTTTACTATGACTCACTCTTGAATTCTTTCCTGCACAAAGCCAAGAACACACACATGACGGCTGTCCCAGGGACTCAGACGTGACCTGGGACGTGACTATCTTCTCATACCCCACTCTCTTTCCTGAAACAAGGGGAGGAAAGGGAGTTTGGGATTAGCAGATGCAAATTATTATATATAGGGTGAATAAACAACAAGAGCCTACTGTATAGCACAGGGAACTATATTCAATATCCTGTGATAAACCATAATGGAAAAGAATATGAAAAAGAATATATATATGTATAACTAACTTTGCTGTACAGCAGAAGTTAAACACAACGTTGTAAATCAACTATACTTCAATGAAAATTTTTAAAAATATATCAACCATAATGTTACAAAATTATTTAACAGATATAATGGGCTTTTCTCAGTGTTGTAGAGAAGATGCAAACTCTAAGTTTTAAAATTTCAGATCTTAATACATGTTAAAGAACAAAGACCACAGAAAGGTAAAACTAAATAATATTCACAACAGCCAAAATCGTAGTCTTTTTTTAAATATAAATTTATTTATTTATTTTGGCTGTGTTGGATCGTCATTGCTGCGTGTGGGCTTTCTCTAGTTGTGTCGAGTGGGGGCTACTCTTTGTTGTGGTGCGTGGGCTTCTCATTGCAGTGGCTTCTCTTGTTGCAGAGCACAGGCTGTAGGCACACAGGGTTCAGTAGTTGTGTCACGAGGGCTCAGTAGTTGTGGTTCACAGGCTCTAGAGTGCAGGCTCAGTAGTTGTGGCACATGGGTTTAGTTGTTCCGTGGCATGTGGGATCTTCCTGAACCAGGGATCAAACCCATGTCCCCTGCATTGGCAGGCAGGTTCTTAACCACTGTGCCAACAGGGAAGTCCAAAATCTTAGTCTTTTTTAATGTACAAAATATATTTTAATTGTTAAGATTTCTCCATAACCTCAGTTTAACCAATTTTTTTCTGAAAGATTTTTCATTACTAATTAGCCCTCAAAAAAGCAGACAATATCTCCTTTTGCACCAAGGGTTATAATTTTCCATAGCTTTGACTTTTGTTTAATACCCCATAAAGAACATTGTACATTTTTGCTGAATTTTAAAATGCTACCATTCTGTAAGGTAAAGGACTTAATGCTAAGTGAAATGTGAAACGTTTTCCCCTGAGAAAAAACTAAAATGTGCCAAATATATCACCACAAAGAAAGGAAGGACATTCTTCCTGATGTCTACTCCAGGAATAACCTCCCTGGGGAGAATTTTGAAAGGATTTGAGCATTTTAAGTGTCCTGATCTAAATTAGTTAATTAAAAATATGGGTGAGCAAAGTCCACTAAGGTTAAAAGGAGAATAGTCAGCACTCCTTTATCACAGTGCCCTGTTCAAGGATTTCAAGATACCTGATTAACAGTGGCAATTCTCATTTAGATTCATTATCTGATGGAGCAGAGTTGTTATTGATCCAACAGTTGACCTCACTGCAGGCTTAGGGTGTGACAATAATAATCTCTCCATATAGTGTGCCTGCAGTCACTGATGGTTTCAGTAATGATTAGATGAAAGAGATGATTAAATAGCTAATTCCTAAAAACTCTCATTCCGTTTCTATTGATGTTTCAGATTTTCCACACACTTCATATTTTATCTTCTTATCCTTCCCTCTTCATTTCTTCCTTTCCTCTTTTAAAATGATTTATGGAATTTAAAAAAAAAGTTTTAGTAGAGTTAAAATTGTTAGGGAGGAAAAACTTTTTCTCCACCCTCTTAGATTCAGTGACTGGGGGCATGCAAATCTAACAGATGAAAGACATATTAACATAAGAAAAAGAGTACAAATATATTAATATTTTGCATGCACAGGATTTCAAAGAAAAGAAGTGAAACTGAAGCAGTTAGACTCAGGGGTTTATGTACCATTTTAACAAAGGAAATGGAATTATTCTTTGAGGAACAATAAACTGTAGAAAAGTTACTAGGAAATAAATGGGGAAAACTCATGAAAGAGAAGGGTTATTTTAGTAATGTTTGTTTATGCAGATGCATCTCAGTGCAGACTGCAGTAACAACCTTCACAGAGAAAAAGTTATGCCTGAAACCGAACAGGACCCTGTGGGGTCCTACTGGATACATATCCTTTTTGTGTCCCCCAATTCTTGTTTGTTGGAAATAGGCTTCATTCAGCCTCCTTGACCTTCTTTGAGTTCCAAAGGGCAGATTCAAACAGTTGCTAATCAGGGAAGGGAGTGGATGCAGAGACAGGGAGGAGCAGTCAAGAAACAACAGTGCAGCGTCCTGGTTTCTCCTCAAAGAATATACATAACAATACCTTTGAGTTCTTCTGCAGGAACTAAGGCCCCCACCCAGACAGAGGATAGTAACTTCAGGCTGAGTACAAGATTCCTGGAACACCACTCTCTTACCTGACCACCAACCAATCAGAGGAAATTCTGCACACAGCAGAAGATAACAAAGACTCTGATCCCCTCCCCCAATGATTCTCCCTTTAAAAATTTTCATGGTCAAGCAGAATATTAGGAATTGGTTTTTGGACATGAGTCCACCTTCTCCCCAGGTTGCCAGCCTCCTGAATAAAGCAGCCTTTCCTTTCCAATCAACACTTGTCTCTCAAGTGTTAGCTTTTGAGCCACAAGCAGTCAAAACATGCCCTGCTTTTAGGCAGATTAGGGGAGAGTAAAAAACTCTTCCTGTATCCATTTTTTTGTTTGTTTTTTGTTTTGTTTTTTCTGGCTGCACCATGCAGCATGTGGGATCTTAGTTCTCTGGCCAGGGACTGAACCTGCACCTCCTGCATTGGAAGCACAGAGTCTTAACCACTGGACTGCCAGGCAATTCTCCCCGTATCTGTTAATTCTCAGTTGCCTTCAACTCAAAATCATTCTTTTGCCAAAGTGGAATATTTGGGGGTAACATATTCTGGACCCCTTCAAAATTCTTCACTTCATTTTATCATATCTTACTGACAGTGATTAAGGATGTCTTCTACATCCACTATATAAAATGGTAATTTAACACAAGAAGAGAAAACTTGACCAAATATTAGGTTTTAAAGACTATAATTTTCATGAAGAATGGAATGTAGACATGAAATCAATGCTTTCAGAACTTTTTCTACTAAAAATTCATAAAATATCAGAGAGCAATGGGCTTGGGCTACATGAACACAATGCTAAAACATCTGGAGGAGAAGTGGAAAATGAAAACAATTGCTCAGATACCTTGTCTACACAAAATTCAGCCATCCTGCTGTTTGCTTTCCCCAGGCCAAACATCTAGATGATTGATGGAATTCCTTTCATTTCTATTTGTGTATATGAACATCCTCATCTACTCTTATTTTAACAATGAACAACATCTCCTGGAGTGGGATTCTAATCTGATTATCTCCTCCACACACTCTTTTTCTTCTTTTAATCTATGTGTATATATTTTTAAAGCACAAATAAAAGAAAAAAATTGTATATTGTTTGTATCTTCTTATTTTAGAGTAAAATAAGTGTAGAACAATGGCTGAGTGGTTTGAATTTTCTTTGCGGCATCTAGCACACCAAGTGCAGTCAATAAACATTAAGCCATCAAATAAATCAGAATTCCAAACTGTTGTCTGCATTGAAGAATACATTATAGTGAGCTGCTTTTGCAGCAGGGTGAATTTCAGAAAAAAGACTCAATTGATTGGCTGTTCTCAAACATTAATGTGCTTATAAATCTCCTGGGGATGCTGTTAAAATGCAGATTCTGATTCAATAGGTCTGGGATGGGGCCCACGACATTGCATTTCTATCAAACTCCCAGGTTACACTGATGTTGCTGGTCCATAACTGAGTGGCAAGCAGGTTGATAATTGGCAAGGGGGAAAAGTCAAATCTGCCTGTTCAGCAGTTCTAAAGAATATTTATTGTAAACAGTATTCCAAAAAGATTTAATTATCAAAGAAAAAAATTTTAAGTAGAATAAAACATCATTGTTTTTTAAGTCCAAAAAAGTTTTGAATAAACTTAAACCATCAAGAAAGAAAAAAAAAAAAACTCTCAAAATAAAATCTGTAATCTAAAACTAACAGGGTTACTTACCTGGCAAAAAAAATAGTTTGCAAAATACTAAAGAGATCAGAGTTAACAGGAAGTAAAGGGGTTCAGAATGAGCTTCCTCAAAATATGTAACTTTACACGTGGATTATTTTGAGCTGAAGACAATCAAGACTGTTTGAACTCAAAAGAAACTATTGCCCTTCCCTTAACTACCTAGAAGATTTTAAATTGAGGGTCTTTCCCCAATGAGAATTATTACCAGAGATAAATTTTATCTGTACGGCAGGGCAAACAGCTAATCACCCAACCTTTGCTCTTCTTCTTATTGTCCTGTAAATTGCCCTCTTCCCCTCTGAGACCCCAGGCCCTCTTTCCCATCCCTTAGCTCAGGGTGGCGTGTATACCTCATTTTACCCTTCTGTCTTTGGACCTCTCATGTATGTAGGGCTCCTGCATGTATGAAATAAAATTTGTTTTTCCCCTGTTAGTCTGTCTCATTTTGATTTGATTATTAGAATAATCAAAAGAACCTATGAAGGGTAGTAAATTCTTTCTATTCAACAGAGGAAAGAGTAAAAAAAAAATAGTTTTAATCTAGATGTACAAATATAAACCAATAGCTACTAGTACAGGTCCTGAAACCACCCTCTTCCCCCTCAAAAAATCAGTCTTTTAGGCCATATATATATATATATGTATGTATATACATATATATGTAATAAATTAGTTACATCTTCAAGTATAGAATAGTAAACATCATAAAAGCATTCATGATTTTATAGGAGAGCAGAATTTGCCACCCCAAAATATGTTTGTTTGGCATAAGGATTATCTTAAGCTGATTATTTTTTTAAGAAACTGCAAACACAGGGAAAACTCTGAAAACAAGATACAAGTTACTGTTTTTGTAAGAGACATTTACATGTAAAAGGGAAATTTCCATTTGTAAGGGTATCTCTCTCTCTCTCTCTCTCTCTCTCTCTCTCTCTCTCTCTCTCTCTCCAGGGAAGAGGGGAATGACTCTAAATCTCTAGAAACTCTTATCAAAGGAGACGGTAATGGCTTATATTTGCACGTATAACAACTTTACCCTTGTTTACTCTGCTTTTTCTGGTCACCTCCCAGAACTGATTTCCCAGCCCCAACATTCTCTTTTGTCTTTAGCTGAAGATGGCATTTAAGGTAACAGATTTCACCAGTTGGGCAAGTTACTCAGTTTTCTTTGGTCTCTTCCATGTATATATGTTATTAAACTTTGTTTTTCTCCTGCTAACGTGTCTTATATTAATTTAACTAGTAGACCAGCCAAAGAACCTAGAAGGGAAGAAGGGAAAACTTTTCTGCCCCTACAATTTTAATAAATTAATAGACAGGATTGCTTGTTTGGAGAAAACCTTTATGATTCAAAATTGAAACTGAGCAGGACCCTGCGGGGCCCTCCTGGGTACAAAGGCTTTCTGTGTCCCCTGTTTCTTACTTGCAAGAAAAATGCTTCAGCCTCCTAGACCTTCGTGAATACCAAAGAGGAAATTCAAACTGTTGCTAATCCAGGAAGTAAAGGAATGCAGAAACAAAGGAGGAACAATCAAGAAACTATAGTGCAGCAATTAAAGCAGGATCCTGGTTCGTTCTCAAAGAATATACATAAGAGTATTTTTGAGTTCTTCTGCAGGAACTAAAGCCTCCACCCAGGTGGAGGATGGTAATTTCAGGCTGAGTACAGGATCCAGGAGAGCCACCCTGTTACCTCACCACCAGCCAATCAGAAGAAAGTCACACACCCTGCAGCCTTCACCCAAAATTTTGCCTATAAAAACTTCTCCCTGAATACTCCCAGGGAGCTTGAGGTTTTTGAGTACAAGCCACCCGTTCTCCTTGCTTGGCCCTACAATAAACCTTTCTCTGCTGCAAACTCTGATGTTTCAGTTTGTTTGGCCTCACTCTGCATCAGGCACACGAACTTGTGTTTGGTAACAAAATTATATAAAGTGATGGCTTAAATTGTTTCCTTTAACATTCTATCTAAACCATCAAGTTGTGTTTGAAACAGGGGAGAAAAGCTATTTATTTAACCAATCTTTAACTCAGTCCTTTTCGAAAAACACTGTGCTATGCTGAGTGTGTAGTGCTGATCCAACATGGATTCTAGCCTGGATCTTAGTCTAATAGGGAGAAAATATGCATATATAAATAACTAGAATATGAATTCAAGGCCTAATTGCCATGAGAAATATGCTAATAATGGGTTTCAGAAATTCAGAAGAAGTATAAGCAGCATTGTGATTGCACAGTAACTCCTTCCCAAAGTTTCTTGAAACGAAATATTGAAAAGACACAATTTTCTGAAAGGACTCCCAATTCCAATAGTTTAATGATCATGAGAAGTCTCATTTTGTATATCCTCTTCCAATTTAGGCTAAAATGGATCTGCATCTGAGGAAAATGCCAAGGCAATATATAAAGAGTACTAACAATTCCCCAAGAGAATACCCGCAAAACTCAGGAAGCTTTCGAAATGTGTCTATAACCATTCACCTGCTGGCAAACGTTTAACAGTGAGTTCTGCAGCATGACAGGAGCTCTGATTTGTAGCATTTACTGATTTTCATGGTGTAAATACACTCACCATAGCTGATTTCAGGCTATTAATGTGAGGTCACCGAAATCCTCAAACCATCAACCCTCACACATATCTGCTGACATTTATGTTTAGTGGTGACAAAGGATGCAGGTTCTGGAGAAAAACTACCTGGGTTTAAAATGTGGTTCAGCTATGAAAACTTTGGTAAGTTACTCAACCTGTCTGGACTCCAATTTTTCTTTTGTAAGGAGAGAATTCTGATTGTTCTAAAAGAAAATCTGATTGTTATAAACTATAAATGAATGGGAATAAATTATTACATGAATGTGTATTACTAAGTGCTGAATACTATTGTTCACCATATAATTATATTGAAAATTAATTTGGGGTAACTTTCTAATCACAGTGTCCACTTGAAACCGTGTAACACAGATTGGGACTTGAACCCACAGGCCGGGACTCGAACCCACGGTCTTCCAACTGAGATCACACACCTGGTTTCAGGACTTGAAGCTCAGGTTCTTGATGTCTAATCACAGAAAGAATTTAGTGAGAGACTAAGTGATAGGTAAGAAGTGGATTTATTTACAAAGAAACACACACCACAGACAGGGTATGGGCCATCACAGAAGGTGACAGCAGCACCAGGGTATGGGGTTGTCAATTTTTTTTTTAATTTAGTTTTATTTATTTTTTATACAGCAGGTTCTTATTAGTTATCTATTTTATACATATTAGTGTATATAGGTCAATCCCAATCTCCCAATTCATCCCAACACCATCACCCACCCCCCCGCCACTTTCTCCCCTTGGTGTCCATAAGTTTGTTCTCTACATCTGTGTCTCTATTTCTGCCCTGCAAACCAGTTCATCTGTATGATTTTTCTCGGTTCCACATATATGAATTAATATACAATATTTGTTTTTCTCTTTCTGACTTACTTCGCTCTGTATGACAGTCTCTAGATCCATCCACGTCTCTACAAATGACCCAATTTTGTTCCTTTCTATGGCTGAGTAATATTCCACTGTATATATATACCACATCTTCTTTATCCATTCATCTCTCCATGGGCATTTAGGTTGCTTCCATGACCTGGCTATTGTAAATAGTGCTGCAATGAACATTGGGGTGCATGTGTCTTTTTGAATTATGGTTTTCTCTCAATATATGCCCAGTAGTGGGATTGCTGGGTCATATGGTAATTCTATTTTTAGTTCTTTAGGGAACCTCCATACTGTTCTCTATAGTGGCTATATCAATTTACATTCCCACCAACAGTGCAAGAGGGTTCCCTTTTCTCCACACATTTTCCAGCATTTGTTGTTTGTAGATTTTCTGATGATGCCCATTCTAACTGGTGTGAGGTGATACCTCATTGTAGTTTTGATTTGCATTTCTCTAATAATTAGTGATGTTGAGCAGCTTTTCATGTGCTTCTTGGCCATCTCTATGTCTTCTTTGGAGAAATGTCTATTTAGGTCCTCTGCCCATTTTTGGATTGGGTTGTTTGCTTTTTAATATTGAGCTGCATGAGCTGTTTATATATTTTGGAGATTAATCCTTTGTCCGTTGATTCCTTTGCAAATATTTTCTCCCATTCTGAGGGTTGTCTTTTCGTCTTGTTTGTAGTTTCCTTTGCTTTGCAAAAGCTTTTAAGTCTCATTAGGTCCCATTTGTTTCTTTTTGTGTTTATTTCCATTACTCTAGGAGGTGGATCAAAAAAAGGTCTTTCTGTGATTTATGTCAAAGAGTGTTCTTCCTAGGTTTTCCTCCAAAAGTTTTATAGTTTCCAGTGTTACATTTAGGTCTTTAATACATTTTGAGTTTATTTTTGTGTATGGTGTTAGGGAGTGTTCTAATTTCATTCTTTTACATGTAGCTGTCCAGTTTTCCCAGCACCACTGTTGAAGAGACTGTATTTCTCCTTTGTGTATGCTTGCCTTCTTTGTCATAGATTAGTTGACCATAGGTGCATGGGTTTATCTCTGGGCTTTCTATCCTGTTCCATTGATCGATATTTCTGGTTTTGTGCCAGTACCATATTGTCTTGATTATTGTAGCTTTAAAGTATAGTATGAAGTCATGGAGTCTGATTCCTCCAGCTCCATTTTTTTTCCCTCAAAACTGCTTTGGCTATTCGGGGTCTTTTGTGTCTCCATACAAATTTTAAGATTTTTTGTTCTAGTTCCGTAAAAAATGCCATTGGTAATTTAATAGGGATTGCATTGAATCTGTAGATTGCTTTGGGTACTATAGTCATTTTCACAATGTTCATTCTTCCAATCCAAGAACATGGTAAATCTCTCCATCTGTTTGTGTCATCTTGGCCTTCTTTCATCAGTGTCTTATAGTTTTCTAAGTACAGGTTTTTTACCTCATTAGGTAGGTTTATTCCTAGGTATTTTATTCTTTTTGTTGCAATGGTGAATGGGATTGCTTCCTTAGTTTCTCTTTCTGATCTTTCATTGTTAGTGTTTAGGAATGCAAGAGATTTCTGTGCATTAATTTTGTATCCTGCAACTTTACCAAATTCATTAATTAGCTCTAGTATTTTCTGGTGGCATCTTTAGTATTCTCTATGTATAGTATCATATCATCTGCAAACAGTGACACTTTTACTTCCTCTTTTCCAATTTGTACTCATTTTATTTCTTTTTCTTCTCTGATTGCCGTGGCTAGGACTTCCTAAACTATGTTGAATAATAGTGGTGAGAGTAGACATCCTTGTCTTGTTCCTGATCTTAGAGGAAATGCTTTGTTTTTCACCATTGAGAATGATGTTTGCTGTGGATTTGTCATATATGGCCTTTATTATGTTGAGGTAGGTTCCCTCTATGCCCACTTTCTGGAGAGTTTTTATCATAAATCGGTGTTGAATTTTGTCAAAAGCTATTTCTGCATCTATTGAGATGATCATATGGCTTTTATTCTTCAGTTTGTTAGTATGGTGTATCACATTGATTGATCTGTGTATATTGAAGAATCCTTGCATCCCTGGGATAAATCCCACTTGATCTCGGTGTATGATCCTTTTAATTTGTTGTTGGATTCTCTTTGTTAGTATTTTGTTGAGGATTTTTGCATCTATATTCATCAGTGATATTGGTCTGTAATTTTCTTTTTTTGTAGTATCTTTGTCTGATTTTGGTATCAGGGTGATGGTAGTTTCATGGAATCAGTTTAGGAGTGTTCCTCCGTCTACAATTTTTTGGAAGAGTTTGAGAAGGATGGGTGTTAACTCTTCTCTAAATGTTTGATAGAATTCACCTGTGAAGCCATCTGTTCCTGGACTTTTGTTTGTTGGAAGATTTTTAATCACAGTTTCAATTTCATTACTTGTGATTGGTCTGTTCATATTTTCTATTTCTTCCTGGTTCAGTCTTGGAAGGTAAGACCCTTCTAAGAATTTGTCCATTTCTTCCAGGTTGTCCATTTCATTGGCATAGAGTTGCTTTTAGTAGTCTCTTATGCTGCTTTGTATTTCTGCAGTGTCCCTTGTAACTTCTCCTTTTTCATTTCTAATTTTATTGATTTTAGTCCTCTCCCTCTTTTTCTTAATGATTGTGGCTAATGGTTTATCAATTTTGTTTATTTTCTCAAACAACCAGCTTTTAGTTTTATTGATCTTTGCTATTGTTTTCTTTGTTTCTATTTCATTTATTTCTGCTCTGATCTTTATGATCTCTTTCCTTCTGCTAACTTTGGGTTTGTTTGTTCTTTTTTCTCTAGTTCCTTTACGTGTAAGGTTAAATTGTTTATTTGAGATTTTTCTTGTTTCTTGAGGTAGACTCTCTTGCTATAAACTTCCCTCTTAGAACTGCTTTTTCTGCATCCCATAGGTTTTGGATCACAGTGTCTTCATTGTAATTTTTCTCTAGGTATTTTTTAATTTCCTCTTTGATCTCTTCAGTGATCTCTTGGTTATTTAGTAATGTATTATTTAGACTCCATGTGTTTGTGTGTTTTACTTTTTTTTTTCCCTGTAATTGATTTCTAATATCATAGCATTGTGGTTGGAAAAGATGCTTGATATGATTTCAATTTTCTTAAATTTACTGAGGCTTGATTTGTGACCTGAGATGTGATCTATCCTGGAGAGTGTTTCATGTCCACTTGAGAAGAAAGTGTAATCTGCTGTTTTTGGATGGACTGTCCTATAAATATCAACTAAATCTATCTGGTCTACTGTGTCATTTAAAGCTTGTGTTTCCTTATTTATTTTCTGTTTGGATGATCTGTCCATTGGTGTAAGTGAGGTGTTAAAGTTCCCCACTATGACTGTGTTACTGTCAATTTCCTCCTTTATAGCTGTTAGCAGTTGCCTTATGTATTGAGGTGCTCCTATGTTGGGTGCATATATATTTATAATTGTTATATCTTCTTCTTGGATTGATCCCTTGATCATTATGTAGTGTCCTTCCTTGTCTCTTGTAACATTCTTTATTTTAAAGTCTATTTTATCTGATATGAGTATTGCTGCTCCAGCTTTCTTTTGATTTCCATTGGCATGGAATATCTTTTTCCATCCCCTCACTTTCAGTCCGTATGTGTCCCTAGGTCTGAAGTGGGTCTCTTGTAGACAGCATATATATGGGTCTTGTTTTTGTATCCATTCAGCAAACCTGTGTCTTTTAGTTGGAGCATTTAATCCATTCACGTTTAAGATAATTATCGGTATGTATGTTCCTATGACCATTTTCTTAATTGTTTTGGGTTTGTTTTTGTAGATCCTTTTCTTCTCTTGTGTTTCCCACTTAGAGAAGTTCCTTTAGCATTTGTCGTAGAGGTGGTTTGGTGGTGCTGAATTCTTTTAGCTTTTGCTTGTCTGTAAAGCTCTTGATTTCTCCATTAAATCTCAATGTGATCCTTGCCAGGTAGAGTAATCTTGGTTGTAGGTTCTTCCCTTTCATCACTTTAAATATATCATGCCACTCCCTTCTGGCTTGTAGAGTTTCTGCTGAGAAAGCAGCTGTTAACCTTATGGGAGTTCCCGTGTATGTTATTTGTCATTTTTCCCTTATTGCTTTCAATAATTTTTCTTTGTCTTTAATTTTTGTCAGTTTGATTACTATGTGTCTTGGTGTTTTTCTCCTTGGGTTTATCCTGCCTGGGACTCTCTGCGCTTCCTGGACTTGGGTGGCTATTTCCTTTCCTATGTTAAGGAAATATTTGACTATAATCTCTTCAAATATTTTCTTGGGTCCTTTCTCTCTCTCTTCTCCTTCTGGGACCCCTATAATGCCAATGTTATTGCATTTAGTGTTGTCCCAGAGGTCTCTTAGGCTGTCTTCATTTCTTTTCATTTCATTTTTCTTTATTCTGTTCAGCGGCAGTGAATTCCACCATTCTGTCTTCCAGGTCACTTATATGTTCTTCTGCCTCAGTTATTCTGCTATTGATTCCTTCTAGTGTATTTTTCATTTCAGTTATTGTATTGTTCATTGCTGTTTCTTTGTTGTTTAATTCTTCTAGGTGTTTGTTCTTTAATTCTTTTAGGTCTTTTTTATACATTTCTTGCATCTTCTCGATCTTTGCCTCCATTCTTTTTCCAAGGTCCTGAATCATCTTCACTATCATTCTTCTGAATTATTTTTCTGGAAGGTTGCCTATCTCCACTTCATTTAGTTGTTTTTCTAGGGTTTTGTCTTGCTCCTTCATCTGGTACAAAGTCCTCTGCCTTTCCTTTTGTCTATCTTTCTGTGAATGTGGTTTTCCTTCCACAGACTGCAGAATTGTAGTTCTTCTTGCTTCTGCTGTCTGCCCTCTGGTCTTTTTGACATTTTGTGATCAGCCTTGGAATTGTCATCGTGTCTGTGGGTGTGTTATTTAGCTGTGCTGATGTGTTAAAATGAGCGTATATGGAGGCTCAAAGTCTAGTGGAAGTTGGCTCATCTGCCATCTTGGACCTAGTTGGCTCTAATCAGTTTATGTCTTGTCCTCAGGCTATCTCATTCATTTAAAGGTTGTGTCCTGCCCCCTTCCCTCCTGTTTCACACTCACAAGGTCTTTCCATACAAGTAATATTTCTGTATCTTTTTAGAAATAACCTAACAGTCACCTCCTCCTGGATACTGTTAAGAGTATGACTCTTCAGATGGTCTCTATGGTCATGAAAATACTGGTTCTCTGGACTATTATATGGATATTCTGAGAGATTTAGCAAACATATTCATTTAGTATTAAGTCTAAGAAAACTGCACTTGACATAGAGCTTACGGATTATTCCACTCACTTAGGATTTGGACTTACTCTGTTTTATCTTGGCCTCTAATTACATGATACCATAGTAGAATATTAAAGCTAGAATGTGACCTTAAATTGCATTTGTCAAGGAGGAAGTAGTTTTCCTCTACCCTTCTGGCTGTTCTAAGAATTAAATTGACATGAGACAGATTAACAAGAGAAAATTAAACAAAAGTTAATAGTATGTATACATGGGAGAGACCCAGAAAAATGAGAAACTTGCTAAAATGGCCAAAGTCCTCACCTTAAGTATCACCCTCAGCTAAACACAAAAGAGAATGTTGGGGATACGGGATGGGGACTTCACAAGGAAAGAAGGAATTTCACGCAAAGATGGAAAAGCAAATGTTTGGTAAACAAATGTTCCCCCCTGTCTACACACCTGGTTCATACTGTAGTTACCTGTGATGATAGCTCCCTTTCTGGAGCAGGTCCTCTATCTACATTCTTTAAGCAGTTAGGGAGAAGATCAAAGGTTCTCCCTGAGTCTTTTGGGCCTTGATTATTTTCAGCTAAATTAATCTGCATGCCAAAGAGACACATTGTGGTATCGAAAACTTTGCTCCCCTACACAATTATTTGTGTGCTGTCTTAACTCCCACTGTCATTCACCTTATTTATAAATCAGATTATAAACTACTTTGGGGCAGAATTAGGTTCTATCCATCACTATTTCTCCAATGTCTCTTCCAGGGCTTAGCACTTAGCAGTTGATAAGTATTTGTTGAATTAAGATGATTTCATACTTTCCCAAAAGAAGTTTCATTTACCTATTCCAACAAGAAGCAAAAGAAGGATTCCAAAGGCAAAATCCTGGAAACTGTACTCTCTGTTTTGAAAATCACAAGGTACATTAGCTTATTAAAGGATCAGCAAATTGTTGTAGTTAAGAAACCTGTTTAAAACTATTTAACTTAAAATTTTACAGTCAGGGAACTCCTATTAATAACATAATTATAAATATTATTATCCAAATCTGAACAATTTTGAGAGTGAAATGGAACACTATTAATAATTATATCAGGAAACAGGCACAAACTGGAATGATACAGGGTAAATCTGGACATGCAGTCATCCTACTTATGATGTCATTAGGAAGTGGATAGAAGTGTGGAAATTCCCACAACTACTGTTATATGGATCAAATGTCAGGAAACAGTGATTAGTCTTAATACTTCATTTTATTCATAAGAAACATGAGGTCACAGAGAAGTTAAACCTCTTCCCATTGGCAAGTCCTTTGGAACCCAGTTAAGAGGCAGAACCATGAATAAAGTCCAGCTCATTAGAAAACATTTTCCAAATCAGTTCTCATTTATTCAATTCTGAAATTAAACAATTAATTATTTGGCTGTATCTTCACAAAGAAGAAAAGAAAATCTAGACTTACATGCTCCTCTTAGAATATCATTTTGTTATGCAGGAAGTACTGATTTTGTGTACATGCAAATGTAAATCGGATGTCAGCTGGGGACCTTTTTTATCTTTGGCAATCTAGGGATAAGATCTAGGTCTTGAGTTCTCAATAATTCCATTCCCTAATAGAAGACCAAAGTTCTTCTCCAAAGTTTCTGCAAATTCCCATGGGCCTATTTCTCACGGCCTCCTCTGCCTTCTGGGCTCATGGTTTCTCTGTGACATACAACATTAACTTAATCATAAAACTAGGTTCAGTTGTCCCAAAAGAAGTACACTTTCACTTGTTCTCAAAATATTTTGAAAATTTTTATGAGGAAAAATGAAGGATTAACTTCACAGTAAAGCAAGTGACAGTCACAATCAAGCTACAGCATAAAATATTTGTTGGCTCTCCATCCCATGAATTTTCACTGGATCCCATCTTCTTACCATCTTCTGGTTCTTCACCCTTACCCATCCTCCCTCCTCTTTCCTCTTTCTAGCTTCTCTCCTCCTCTCCTCTGGGTATTTGACCACAGAACTCTTTCCCATATGCTTTTAGGAAAAATAACTTTCCCTTGCCATAACATTTTGGGATCACTTAATATCCTTAACTGTATGTGATACAAGTGTGGGGAGTATGTTGGGGTGGGGGAGGGGTCCTCTATCCCGATCATTCTTCCAATAAAGATAGAACATGTTTTGAAAGGAATCTAGGTGAAAATAATATTTTGTGCCTCATTAAGCAATTATATAGCTCAATTAGAAGGTAACTGCGTTTACTCAAAAAGAAAATGATGGCAACTTGGACAAGAATGGTGGCAGCAAAAGCAGAAGAAAATGGACAAATACAAGATAGCCTTAGGAGTCAGAGGCCACAGGTATTGGTGGTTGACTGAGTAGGGGAAGATAAAGAGGAAAAATCAAGTACAACCCCTAGTTCTCTGGGCTAGGCAGCTGGAGAGTTGGTGGCCCTATTTATAAAGATAGTGAGCCTTAGGAGGGAGCAGGTTCAGAAGGGAATATGATGAGATTGGCTTTGAAAATGTTGAATATGAAATGCCCACGAACAACCTCTGGGAGATGCCTCCTAGACAGCTGGATATGTGAATTAGGCTCTCAGGAGAATGATAGTGACTAAGGGTACAGGCTTTGGATTCAGAAATACCTGGCTTCAGGACATGGAAGCAACCTAAATGTCCATCAACAGCAGATTGGATAAAGAAGATGTGGTATCTATATACAATGGAATACTACTCAGCCATAAAAAGAACAAAATAATGCCATTTGCAGCAACATGGATGGACCTAGAGATTATCATACTGAGTGAAGTAAGTCAGAGAAAGACAAATATCATATGATATCACTTATATGTGTAATCTAAAAAAAAAGGTACAAATGACACTGCTATATTTAAAATGGATAACCAACAAGGACCTACTGTATAGCACAGGGAACTCTGCTCAATGTTTTGTGGCAGCCTGGTTGGTGAGGGAACTTGTGGGAGAATAGATACATGTACATGTATGGCTGAGTCACTTTGCTGTGCACCTGAAACTATCACAACATTGTTAATTGATTATACTCCAATATAAAATAAAAAGTGAAAAAAGGGGTACAAATGAACTTATCTACAAATAGAAATAGAGTTACAGATGCAGAAAACAAATTTATGGTTACCAGGGTGTAAGGGGGAGGAGGGATAAATTGTGAGATTGGTATGGACATATACACCCTACTACATATAAAAAAGATAACTAATAAAGACCTACTGTATAGCACAAAGAACTCTATTTGATACTCTGTAATGGCCTATATGGGAAAATAATCTATAAAAGAGTGGATACATCTATATGTACAACTGAGTCACTTTGCTGTACAGCAGAAACTAACACAACATTGTAAATCAACTATACTCCAATAAAAAATTTTAAAAATTTAAAAAAGAGAAATACCTGGCTTCAAGACCTAGACTTCCCTCTTAATAGGTGTGTAACTTGGGCAAGCTAGTGAAACTCTCCAAGCCTCAGTCTCTTCATCTGTACAATAAGAATTACTATTATATTCCTACATTGTGAAGCTATCTCAGGATACCAGAGATAATATATAGGAAGCTCTCAGCTCAATAAAAATAAGTAATTCAAAAAATATACATTCAGCACTTCCTGCGTACCAGACACTGCTCTGAGCACCTGATTTACACTTACTCATTTAATCCTCACACCATCCCTACATCCTAGATACTATTATTATCTCCATTTAAAACATGAGGGAACAAATGCAGAGAAGGTACGTAGCTTGTAATGCTTATAAAGCAGGATGTGATAGGTCTGAACCCAAGGAGTCTGGACCCAGAGTCTATTTATTCAGCCACTGTCCTGAATGTTCTCTTAATGACATTAGCTAAGATTACTACAATTATAGGTTTGGAAGTCACCAGAACATGATGTGAGAGCATATGGGCTACTAAATAATGATACTAATAATCGCTAACTTTTACTGAGTGCTTATTATCTGTAAGGCAATATGTTAAACGTTTTATACGGATATCTCATTTAATTCCAACAGTTCTATGAAGTAGGTACTATTATTTCTCTCATTTTGAAGATGAAGAAACTGGGCCATGAAGAAGTTAAGGAGCCTGTCCCATGCCACAAAGATAAAGTAATGGAGTCAGATTCAAACACCAGACAACTTGACGTCCACATTCTAAAATGAAATATTAGCTTGGTTAAGGATACGTAAAGATGAGAAGAAAACGTAAGATAAAGTTATGAGGAACACATGGTTCCAGTATCCTTTTAAGAAATCTTTTAGAATATAAGCAATCACCTTTCATTCCCTTTTTGCCAAAGCAGACTGGCAAACACGTCTTCCTCTAACCCTTTCCCAGCGCATTACCTGGACCCGACTTAAAGCACCTGGTCATGCTGTCATCACCACACATTCATTTGTCCCACGGTGATGTAAACCCTGCCACGTATGCAAGAACCCCTCACTCACCACTAAATCCTCTCAAGCATCCAGCGCCATCAACAGCCCCTCTTTAAATGTTCACTGAACTAAATTGACAAGGAAGAATTAGGACGATGAAAGGCAGATAAGAGAACCAGATACAAAGGGGCAGGAGAAGGAGAAAGAAAGAAGGAACACTGAGAAGCAGCAGAAGGAAGCTTCTTGCCCTGTCTTCCCAGCCCGAGCAGGGAAACGCTAGTTGAAGTTAAATTCGTTTCCAGATCATTCTGCCACCAGGCAAGCTCAAGAAACCAGGAAGGTCTTCATACAGGTGACCATGCAGCAGAGTCTGGAAAGAAGGAAAAAGAGCTTCCCCCAGACATGAGAGTGATGAGGCATGGAAAGGAGAACATTTCAAGGCACAGCTCTATTTCTTGATAAATGGAAGAATAAGGCTAAAGAACTCAGCAAGAATAAACTTGAGTGTCATTCAACAGAGTTTAGGCTTTAGCCTGTACAGTCTCAAACTCAAAAGTATAGGATCCAGGGAGCTAAGATCAATAAAACAGATGTAGGGGACCTCGGTGTCAGATTGGAAAGCCCTTGCCTTGTCTATAGAAAGAGGCTCTATTCAGCTTCAGCTTTCTGGCGCTAGGCTGGAATGCAGACCCATTGTGGCCAGACCTTCAATTCCCCAAGAGAAACAAAAATCTACATTTTTGTGTAAAATAACCTTAGTTGTAAGGAATGACAACCTCCTCACAGACAAAGGAGAATCACTGAATGTTTTTAAGCAGAGAAGTAATAGCATCAGATTTTCATTTTAGAAAGACTACATGTGCATCCATAGGGAGGATTAACTGTAAAGAACTACTACTAGCCACCTACAAGTAGTAGCCTGTACTAGCCTACTGCATGCAGTTGGACTAGTGAGCCTCAAGAAGCCTAATCCAGTAATGAAGCTGGAAAAAAGAGTTTATAAATAAGAAATATTTAGGCAGTAGAAGGACTCAACTTGTAAACTGAATGGAAGTAGGGAATAAGTGAGAGATTGATAATTTTTTCTATCTAAAATTGCATGGTAGTGAATGGAAAAGCTAAGTCCACACTTAGACATGTTAATTGTAAAATTCTTATGAAATATCCAAGAGATAGTGAGTAACACTACTCAAAATAAAATTGTGAAAATCATGTAGCAACTTGCAAAAGTGATCATGCATTGATGTCAAGTGGGGAAATGACTACAAATATTTATCTGCACCAAGATGACAAAAATATCCAATGATATACAAATTATATGAGCATGCAAAGACTGAATGTAATTTTTTAAAATCACAATGGTTTAATTTGTTGAAATGACAGGATTTTACAAGATTTTTCCTTCTTATTTATTTTATTGTGATCTTGTGAAAATTGTTTTGCAGTGAAAATAATAATAATAAAAAAAAGATGGCCAATAGTTTCTGTGGGAGTTAAGAGGAGACAAGCTTGCCATAAACTAAAGAATTTAGGGAAGGCTTGCTGGAGAAGGCGAGGCTTGAACAAGGTCCGGAAGGACTGGAAAGTAATTTTTACCCAAAGATGAATGTTTCCCCTGATTTTCTATGAAAAATTGCATTAATTCCAGGAAAAAAAAAACCCACAATTCTACTATATATCATGGCAAAGGATGAACGAAGCCAATTGCAACCTTGAAACTTATCTGGCTTGCATATCAAAATCCACTCTGAATTTTCCAAAGATAAATCCATGGTTTTTGTTCAAGAGATGACTTGATACAATGGAATTTTCAGGAACCTAGAAATCAGAAAACCTGGATATGGCAAAGATTCACCCATTAACTAGTTGTTACTCCTAATAATTCATTCTTTCTTCTGGGCTTCCATTTTTCTTTTGTAAAATGGAGGTGTTGAATTAGTTGACCCCTTAAGTTTCTATCCAATAATAAACTTTTTTTTTTTTTTTTCTGCTAAGAGTACAGGATTCGGATTCTTCACATACAGTTTAAGGCTTATGAAATTATTGACACACCGTGTTTTGTGTTTTCATTTTGTTGTTGATTAAAGAAGTATATTTTTAAGATCATCCATGCCTTCCTAACAAATGAGTTCATCACTCAGAAGCAGCCAACCAAAAGAACAGTAGAATGATCTAGTAAAGGCTCAGCCATGGTGTCAGCTCAGGAACAACACAGTGAGGATTTGAGGCTCTGACCCCCAGAAGGCAGTGTATGTGCTACACCAATACTTGACATATGCTTCTATGCCTCCAATAACTCAAAAAATCCAAGAACAAAGAGGTAGAAATAGAAGTGTCCCCTCTCATCGCCATACTCAATAACCCAGTTGTGGGATTTGTGCTTCCAGTTACACAACCCTAGGCTCTGTTGGGTTGCAGATTCCAATTCCCAAAGGAGGAACACTTTTGCCAGGAGACACAATGGTGGTTCCACTGAACTAGAAGCAATTTGAACTCTTCATGACAGTGGTGGTCAAAGAAATCAGTTACTGCTGAGATAATCAACCTCAAGGACCATGAGAAGTTAGGGTTGCTTCTACATGATGTCTACGAATACAGGATATTCATTAAGGTATCTCTTAGCATTTCCATACCCAGCAATAACTGTCATTGGACAATTGAAACAACCACAATCCAATAACACTAAGGCAACAAAGGGTGTAGGATCCTCAGAATGAAGGTCCAGGTCACCCCACTAGGCAAGCATACCAGTGCAGGTATTTTCAGAGGTTGGGGGAAATCTATAATGGATGGTGGAGGAGAGATGATAAACATCAATTAGAGCCTCAGGACCAGCAGCAGAAACAAGGACTGTAGGTGCTTTTCACTGACCCTCTTGCCTTACCTCTTACTTCTTCTAGGAAAGTGTACCTTGAAGGTGACTCTGTGAGTAATTGGACTTGTACCTCCACTTTCCAGGATATGTGATGTCCTCTTATTCTAACAAGATCATGTTGTTCCCATGGTTTAGTTTGTGAACCAGATATAATTAGAGGGTGTAAATGAATCCCAATGGTGCAAGGGGCAGACTGTAAGACATCTTTTTACAACTTTTCAGACTGGATTGGCTTCACTGATCCTCCAGACAGCTGCCACCACAACCAACCTACTCAGCGCAGACCCATGAATTTTGCTACCTGAGGCCAACTAGCCACACACAAGTCTCTGTCTTCTCTGTCCCTTTCTGACTCAGCTTCAGATGAAATGCCACACCAAAGAGCATTTATTTTGGCAACTGAGAAGCCACTGAAGGTGTCGAATGGTGCAAACCAGTTGTGCTGAGGGGCAAAGCAGTGGGACCAACTCTGGCCAGTAGAGGCAAGAGATGGGAGAGAGGCAGACAGATAAATTCTCTTTCCTTCCTCACTCGCATGGAATGTTCCGGATCATGATTTCACCATGCAGCCTGCCCAAATGGGTTGACCTGCTCACTGATCTGCCATCTCTTTCAGTTCCTTGTGAAGTAATAGTCAGCGTGTGACCTCACATTGCCTCACTCCCTGGCTCTCACCCCAGCTGCCCTGGACTTTTATCTCTCAAATAAAATAGAACTTAGTCCTTGGCTCAGATTCTATTTTCTAGGAACCTAAATTAAATAACTACACTATCCAGACCCCTTTGAAGTTAGATATTACCACGTAACTGAATTCTAGCCACTTAGCCACTGGAATATAAGAAGAAACCACGTATATTCACTTCTAAACTTGGCACATAAAAATTTGCTCTCTTTCCCTACCGACTAACTAGAAAGGAAAAATCAGAAGAAAAGCCAGGGTCACTTGGAAGCTTGTATAAGACAGAGCCTCTGTGAGCCTGAGTTCTCTGAGTGACAGTGGAGGAGCACGATCTGCTGACTTGTTCACCATCCCATGACCATTCAATGAACTGGAAATAAGCTCCTGTTTGAAGCAATATATTTGAGGTCTATTGCTCATGGCAATCAGCATACCCTAGTTAATTGACTTATGTTGTCATTAAACCAGTAACTACAATTAGTAAAGTTTAAGGTCCTAAAAAAAAGGTATATCACTAAGGCTGTAAGTCACATTTTCCTTTTTTCTTTTTTTTTTTTTCACCTGCTTACCTGAAACCACATTTTATTTGGAAATTTGTGTAAATGGAGTAAAACAACAAAGTTATGACACGTCTCCAAAATTCACAGTTAATAAGTTAAAAGTCTTTCCCACCCAGCTACTCTTCAACGCCTCTCTTCACATGTCCAGAAAAAAAAGCCAAATGATCTGAGCCGGCAGATGCCAATCTGCTTAGATATCTTTGTGCTGATTTTACTAACAGCAGCTAGGAAAGGAAGAGAAACTAAGCTAGATGCAATCGCGGAAACTAAGAGATAAACTAATTGACCTAATGAACTAAGAGATGAAACTAAGAATTGAACTAATTCTTCATTTCTACTGTCCATGTTAGCCACAAATGAGAACAATTTTTCTCTAAAAAGTAGAAAAGTCCCCATGGGAGGCGCACTTTATTTTTTGATATTATAGTAGATGGTGCCCTCTGACCTTAAGAACTCGGGAGGACACTGTGACATATCACCCTCCCTCCCCTCCCCCAATCACTGCTCCAGCTCTTCCACAGACAACCCAAATACCCCTGTTCAATTCACTCTCGTTCTCCCTCCTGCTACCCACACAATCAGTACCTAAAGGTAAGCCTGTGGGGTAGTGGAAATAGTACAGTTCCTGCCTTTCTCTCCCAGTGCTGTATTCAGTAAGAAAAGAACAAATGCTGGGTCAGTCATGTGCTGCAGATGAATGGGAGCAGCTTAGCAGAGATGATGCTAAAGGAGAGACCCAAACCAACCCAAAGACCAGGGAGGGGGTGGATCAGGAATACCAGATGAAGTCGACATCTGGGGCTTCTTGCTGGGAGCAAAGAAGCAGATCATAGATCTTGCTAGATCTCAGCCACACTAATGGGACATCTTTTTTTTTTTTTTAATTGAAGTATAGTTGATTTGCAATGTTGTGTTAGCTTCTGGTGTACAGCAAAGGGGTTCAGTTATACATATACATATTCTTTTTCATATTATTTTCCATTATGGTTAATGACAGGATATTGAATACACTTCCCTGTGCTTTACAATAGGACTTTGCTATTTATCCATTCTCTACATAATAGTTTGCATCTGATGGAATGGGACATCTGAAATGAAGGGAAAATTTCATATTACCTTTATTTGTTCACTCATCATAGACTCACTGAGAGCTTACTCTATACCAGGTGCTGTCACTGGAAATGTTGCAGTGGGCAAGATAATTCGATATCTCCTCTAATGGAGCCTGTGGTCTAGTCTAGAAACTCCATACTACACTTTCAACAAGTGAAAGGTGCTGAGAGATTCATTCCCACCTGCTTTCTGCAGAAAAATTAATTGCAAAAGAAGTGAATTTCATTACCTTAAACATCACTTATAAAACTCCTAAAAGGGTCCTCTCATGGCTTAAGATATAAATCTCGAGACGTTGAGCTCAAGACCCTGAACTAAAAATCAGGACACAAGTTCTGAAAAATAGTAATTTCTACCATCTACTTAGGTTCTTTCCTCTCTTAAGATTTGCTCCCATGAGTTAGGTATCAGATCCCCCTTTTCAGATGAAAAAAATAGAGCCTGAGAGAGGTTAAATTAAGTCACATACCTCTTCTTTCATTTTTGTTTACTCATTTGTTAGACGTCCATATTTGCACATGTTTGTTTGGCATTCACTAAATACTTGGGGGCACATTTATTGACTATCCACATATTTATCAGACATCCAGAAAATTTGTTGTTCATCCACTATCCATCAGTGTGTGTGTGTGTTTGTGTGTGTGTGTGTATATGTACTTTTCTGGCTGGAAAGAACAATGAACAAAAGAGACCCTCCTCACAAAACCCAAGAAAAAACACTTGCCCTCATGGGGCTTGCCTCCTAGAATGGAAAAAGAGGTTAGAAATTCTTAAGTGAGTTAAATCAATACTTATTAAATAGTGAAAAGTACAAAGGGAAAAATAAAGCAGGGGAAGAGGAAAGGAAGTGTGAGGTGGGGGGTGTAATTTCAGATAGGGAAGGACTGCTGAGTAAATGACAGGCGAGCAGACAGCTGAGGAGGTGGAGAGTGAGCCATGCAGGTTTTCAGGGGGAAAGCTCTCCATGAGAGGTCACATAAGTGCAAAGACTCTGAGTGGGAAGCATGCTGGCCTGTCTGAGTGGCAGCAATGAGGTCAGGGAGTTGGAATCAAATAAGCAAGTGGGTGAATAGCAAGAAAAAAGGTCAGAGAAGCAAAAAGATGAAAGATCATGTAAAAACTGGCTTTACTCAGTCACTGTAAGAACAATGGCTTTTACTAAAATTAGGATGAGAAACCATGAAAGGGTGCTGAGGATTGGAAAGACATCATCTCATCTATATCTTAACAGAATCACTCTGGCTGTCTTGCTGAGAATAGATTTTAAAGAGGTAAAGGCAGAGCAGTGAGACCAGGATGATCTTGGAACAATCCGAGTGAGAGAGAGCTCGCGGCTTAACCCAGAGCAGTAATAGTGAAGGTGCTAAGAATGGCCAGCTTCTGCATATATCGAGAAGGTGGAGCCAACAGATTTTCTGACAGATAGATGTGGGTTGTGAGAAAAAAAAGATGAAAGTCTGAGATGCCCTGAACACCTGTAGCCAGAGCAGTAGGAAGAATGGATTGTCATTTACTGAAATAAGGAGAGACGTTGGGACAGAATCCTCAAACTCAGACCCTTGATGACTATAGACCATAAGCCATGCCTAGTTCCATGTAAATTGTAATCTAAACATATGATTTATGGTTTCACTTTTTTGAAAGAACAGTGAGGACAAAGCAAGTAGAAAGCAAATAGGGAAGGAGCGATAATTCTTTTTAATTAGTAAGAAATTATAACAAGCCTTCATCCACCTACCATTCTGGATTTATTTCTCACTATTTCCCTGGGATAGTGCCTCGTTGCTAGGAATCTGGTTGTCTGAGTTTGGGATCCTCCAGAAGCAGAGTCTTCAACAAGAATTTGGGTGCAGGGAGTTTGTAGTGGAGCAATTCTCAGGGAGCAGGAGAAGAGGGTGGTATAAGAAGGGAACACCAATGCAGAGATGCATGGCTGAGCTGGTTACCACCCTGGGCCACAGAGGCTCAGTCCCATTGGGGGGATCTCTGAGAAACCACATAGAATGCATCTCGGAATTGTCCCTGTGACAATTCTGGGATATTCCCACTGACTCTCAGCTTCCCTTAGCTGCAGGATGCCTCCACAGACATTGACTCCCTAACACTTATGGACTATCTTTGCTGTACTGAGCAGGCTTTCTAGGCATCAAAGAAAACCTGAGGTCAAAAAAGCAGAGACACATCCTTGTAGACACTTGGGATGGGACCCTGTTGCTGTGTGAAACTGTCTAGCCCCCTTGACCTGACACCAGGTGGGAGGGTGGTGACATGTGGTGCAGGTCATCACAAATTACTGTTACACTGGGTTGCACATGTTTCCCAGCACCTGGCCTTTTCTTTCACCTGCTCACACTTAACTCATCCTGTTTTCCTTCCATCACCGTTGCACTCACACACACCCTCTCATTCCTCTCTACCTACAATTGTGACCAACAGCCAAAGTCCAGCTGGAATGTCACTTCCTCCAAAAAGCTTAGGACTCCTTCCAATTAAAAGAGCCTCTCACTCTTCTTAATGCCTACAGCATGAACACCCCTAACTTTGGACCCTTAACTCCAATCAATGCTCTATGGATAGCTAGAGCTTTACGTATGTGGGTAATTTACCTTCCCAAGTAGATCATAAATACTTCAGGGACTTCCCTGGTGGTCCAGTGGTTAACATTACGCACTTCCTACAGACTGAAAGTGAGGGGATGGAAAAACATATTCCATGCAAATGGAAATCAAAAGAAAGCTGGAGTAGCAATTCTTATATCAGGCAAAATTAGACTTTAAAATAAAGACGATTACAAGAGACAAAGAAGGACACTACAAAATGAACAAAGGATCAATCCAATAAGAAGATATAACAATTGTAAATATTTATGCACCCAACATAGGAGCACCTCAATACATAAGGCAAATACGAACAGCCATAAAAGGGGAAATTGACAGTAACACAATCATAGCAGGGGACATTAACGCCCCACTTTCACCAATGGACAGATCATCCAAAATGAAAATACATAAGGAAACACAAGCTTTAAATGATACATTAAACAAGATGGACTTAATTGATATTTATAGGATATTCCATCCAAAAACAACAGAATACACATTCTTCTCAAGTGTTCATGGAACATTCTCCAGGATAGATCATATCTTGGGTCACAAATCAAGCCTTGGTAAATTTAAGAAAATAGAAATCGCATCAAGTATCTTTTCCGACCACAATGCTATGAGACTAGATATCAATTACAGGAAAAATATCTGTAACAAACACAAACACCTGGAGACTAAACAACACACTACTCAATAACCAAGAGATCACTGAAGAAATAAAAGAGGAAATCAAAAACTACCTAGAAAAAATGACAATGAAAACACAATGACCAAAAACCTATGGGATGCAGCAAAAGCAGTTCTAAGAGGAAGTTTATAGCAATACAATCCTACCTTAAGAAACAAGAAACACCTCAAATAAACAACCTAATGTTACACCTAAAGCAATTAGAGAAAGAAGAACAAAAAAAAAACCCCAAAGTTAGCAGAAGGAAAGAAATCATAAAGATCGGGTCAGAAATAAATGAAAAAGAAATGAAGGAAACAATAGCAAACATCAATAACACTAAAAGCTGGTTCTTTGAGAAGATAAACAAAATTGATAAACCATTAGCCAGACTTATCAAGAAGAAAAGGGAGAGAAGACTCAAATCAATAGAATTAGTAATGAAAAAGGAGAAGTAACAACTGACACTGCAGAAATACACAGGATCATGAGAGATTACTACAATCAACTATATGCCAATAAAATGGACAACCTGGAAGAAATGGACAAATTCTTAGAAATGCTCAACCTTCTGAGACTGAACCAGGAAGAAATAGAAAATATGAACAGACCAATCACAAACACTGAAATTGAAACTGTGATTAAAAATCTTCCAAGAAACAAAAACCCAGGACCAGATGGCTTCACAGGCGAATTCCACCAAACATTTAGAGAAGAGTTAACACCTATCCTTCTCAAACTCTTCCAAAGTATAGCAGAGGGAGGAATGCTCCCAAACTCATTCTAAGAGGCCACCATCACTCTGATAGCAAAACCAGACAAAGATGTCACAAAGAAAGAAAACTACAGGCCAATATCACTGATGAACATAGATGCAAAAATCCTCAACAAAATACTAGCAAACAGAATACAACAGCACATTAAAAGGAACATACACCCTGATCAAGTGGGGTTTATCCCAGGAATGGAAAGATTCTTCAATATATGCAAATCAATCAATGTGATACACCATATTAACAAATTGAAGGAGAAAAACCATATGATCATCTCAATAGATGCAGAAAAAGCTTTTGACAAAATTCAACACCCATTTATGATAAAAACCCTGCAGAAAGTAGGCATAGAGGGAACGTTCCTCAACATAATAAAGGCCATATATGACAAACCCACAGCCAACATTGTCCTCAATGGTGAAAAACTGAAACCATTTCCACTAAGATCAGGAACAAGACAAGGTTGCCCACACTCACCACTATTATTCAACATAGTTTTGGAAGTTTTAGCCACAGCAATCAGAGAAGAAAAAGAAATAAAAGGAATCCAAATTGGAAAAGAAGAAGTAAAGCTGTCACTGTTTGCAGACGACATGATACTATACATCCTAAAGATGCTACAAGAAAAGTCCTAGAGCTAATCAATGAATTTGGTAAACTAGCAGGATACAAAATTAATGCACAGAAATCTCTTGCATTCCTATACACTAATGATGAAATACCTGAAAGTGAAATTAAGAAAACACTCCCATTTACAACTGCAACAAAAAGAATAAAATATCTAGGAATAAACCTACCTAAGGAGACAAAAGACCTGTATGCAGAAAATTATGACACTGATGAAAGAAATTAAAGATGATACAAATAGATGGAGAGATATACCATGTTCTTGGATTAGAAGAATCAACATTGTGAAAATGACTCTACTACCCAAAGCAATCTACAGGTCCAATGCAATCCCTATCAAACTACCACTGGCATTTTTCACAGAACAGGAGCAAAAAATTTCACAATTTGTATTGAAACACAAAAGACCCCGAATAGCCAAAGCAATCTTGAGAAAGAAAAACGGAGCTGGAGGAATCAGGCTCCCTGTCTTCAGACTATACTATAAAGCTACAGTAATCAAGACAGTATGGCACTGGCACAAAAACAGAAGTATAGATCAATGGAAGAGGATAGAAGGCCCAGAGAAAAACCTGCACACATATGGTCACATTATCTTTGATAAAGGAGGCAAGAATATAGAATGGAGAAAAGACAGCCTCTTCAATAAGTGGTGCTGGGAAAACTGGAAAGCTACATGTAAAAGAATGAAATTAGAACACTCCCTAACACCATACACAAAAATAAACTCAAAATGGATTAAAGACCTAAATGTAAGGCCAGACACTATCAAACTCTTAGAGGAAAACATAGGCAGAATACTCTATGACATAAATCACAGCAAGATCCTTTTTGACCCACCTCCTAGAGAAATGGAAATAAAAACAAAAATAAACAAATGGGACCAAAGGAAACTTAAAAGCTTTTGCACAGCAAAGGAAACCATAAACAAGACCAAAAGAAAACCCTCAGAATTGGAGAAAATATTTGCAAATGAAACAACTGACAAAGGATTAATCTTCAAAATTTACAAGCAGCTCATGCAGCTCAACATTAAAAAAAAAAAAACAGCCCAATCCAAAAATGAGCAAAAAACCTAAACAGACATTTCTCCAAAGAAGTTATACAGATTCCCAACAGACACATGAAAGAATGCTCAACATCATTAATCATTAGAGAAATGCAAATCAAAAGTACAATGAGATATCACCTCACACCAGTCAAAATGGCCATCATCAAAAAATCTACAAACAATAAATGCTGGAGAGGGTGTGGAGAAAAGGGAACCCTCTTGCACTGTTGGTGGGAATGTAAATTGATACAGCCACTATGGAGAACAGTATGGATGTTCCTTAAAAAACTACAAATAGAACTACCATATGACCCAGCAATCCCACTACTGGGCATATACCCTGAGAAAACCATAATTCAAAAAGAGTCACGCACCAAAATGTTCATTGCAACTCTATTTACAATAGCCAGGACATGCAAGCAATCTAAATGTCCATCAACAGATGAATGGATAAAGAAGGTGTGGCACATATATACAATGGAATATTACTCAGCCATAAAAAGGAATGAAACTGAGTTATTTGTAGTGAGGTGGATGGACCTAGAGTCTGTCATACAGAGTGAAGTAAGTCAGAAAGAGAAAAACAAATACTGTACGCTAACACATATGTATGGAATCTAAAAAAATGCTCATGAAGAACCTAGAGGCAAGATGGGAATAAAGATGCAGACTTGGGGCTTCCCTGGTGGCGCAGTGGTTGAGAATCTGCCTGCTAATGCAGGGGACACGGGTTCGAGCCCTGGTCTGGGAAGATCCCACATGCCACGGAGCAGCTGGGCCCGTGAGCCACAATTGCTGAGCCTGCGCGTCTGGAGCCTGTGCCCCGCGACGGGAGGGGCCGCGATAGAGAAAGGCCCGCGCACCGCGATGAAGAGCGGTCCCCGCACCGCGAAGAAGAGTGGCCCCCGCTTGCCGCAACTGGAGAAAGCCCTCGCACGAACCGAAGACCCAACACAGCCAAAAATAAATAAATAAATAAATAAATAAATAAATAAATAAATAAATAAATCACTTTAAAAAAAAAAAAAAAAAAGATGCAGACTTACTAGAGAATGGACTTGAGGATACGGGGAGGGGGAAGGGTAAGCTGGGACAAAGTGAGAGAGTGGCGTGGACATATATACACTACCAAACGTAAAATAGATAGCTAGTAGCAAGCAGCCACATAGCACAGGGAGATCAGCTCGGTGCTCTGTGACCACCTAAAGGGGTGGGATAGGGAGGGTGGGAGGGAGGGAGATGCAAGAGGGAGGAGATACGGGGACATATGTATATGTATAACTGATTCACTTTGTTATAAAACAGAAACTAACACACCATTGTAAAGCAATTATACTCCAATAAAGATGTTAAAAAAATAAAAATAAATAAACACTATTACAAGAGACAAAGAAGGACACTACATAATGATCAAGGAATCAATCCAGGTAGAAGATATAACAGTTGTGAATATTTATGCACCCAATATAGGAGCACCTCAATACAAAAGGCAAATGCTAACAGCCGTAAAAGGGGAAATTGACAGTAACACAATCATAGTAGGGGACTTTAACACCCCACTTTCACCAATGGACAGATCATCCAAAATGAAACTAAATGAGGAAACACAAGCTTTAAATGACACATTAAACAAGGTGGACTTAATTGATATTTATAGGACATTCCATCCAAAAACAACAGAATACACTTTCTTCTCAAGTGCTCATGGAACATTCTCCAGGATAGACCATATCTTGGGTCACAGGTAAAGCCTTCGTAATTTTAAGAAAATTGAAATTGTATTGAGTATCTTTTCCAACCACAACACTATGAGACTAGATATCAATAACAGGAAAAAAAAACTGTAAAAAATGCAAACACATGGAGGCTATACAATACACTACTAAGTAACCAAGAGATCACTGAAAAAATCATAGAGGAAATCAAAAAATACCTAGAAACAAGTGACAATGAAAAGATTACGTGCTTCCACTGTAGGGGGCACAGGTTCGATCCCTGGTCGGGGAACTAAGATCTCACATGCCTCGCGGCACAAGCAAAAAAGAAAAAGAAAGTACTTGAGGGCCAGAAGTCCTTGTATCCACTCTGTTGATGAATCCTACTCCATACAGGTGGTTTTGACCTCCTCTGGCAGCAAAGAAGGACAAAGAGAGCAACCAGGTAGCTGGTTGCCATGAATGCTACCATCTCAAATTACCTTGGAAAGTCACTAGGTGAATGAGCTTCTTTTTTTTTTCTTCTTTTTTTTTTAAGAGGATGGTTAGCATTTTTCAGCAATAAAGTTTCTTTTTTCATTTTTATTAGAGTATAGTTGGCTTACAATGTTGTATTAATTTCAGATGTACAGCAAAGTGATTCAGTTACACATATACATATATCCACTCTTTTTTAGATTCTTTTCCCGTAAAGGCCATTACGGACTATTGAGTAGAGTCCCTGTGCTATGCAGTAGGTCCTTATTAGTTATCTATTTTATATATAGTAGTGTGTCTATGTGAATGAGCGTCTTTTATTCCCCCCAAAATGAAAGGCAGAACGGGCAGTTCCATGGGTATCTATAAACACTTGGTGCATTTACACTGCTTGAATGTCTGTAAGAACTCTCAAACTCAGGGTTTTTTTTTAATGAACACTTTTAACATAGCAGGGAGGAGTGAGACTTGAAATAGTGCTAGATTAGTTTCAGATTGAATACATCTCTCTCTTATTTAAAATATCAGGTGTGGGCTGGATGAAGGCAAGAGCCAGGGAACTTCATTCTTTGTAGATGGTATTTTGCAAATGGAAGACTCTCTTGCACAGAAAGAATGGGTAAAAATGGCTGGTACTTCTCCCAGAAAGACAACGGCTTCAGGCATAACTGGGAATAATAGTATGTACCCCCGATAGAGGAGTGGGATGAGGTGGAAGGGAGGGAGCTGGTCCCCTGAGCACATTAAAATCAACCCTGGATGTGATTATAGCTTGGTGGTTATATTATTTTTAATATCCTTATCCGTTAGAGATGCATACTGATGTACTGATGTGTGAAGCAGTATGCGTCTAGAATTCGCTCTAAAATATGTCAATAAAAAAGGACCCCAATACATTGATTTTGTTAAAACTAGGTCATAGGTACGTGGGTAAAATATCTCTATTTTGTGTGTTTGGAAATTTTCATCATGAAATATTTTTTAAAAGAGCCACATGCTGGGTCAGAAAGTTGCATACAGCTGAGGTACCAAGCTGCGAGCCTCTGACTGTAGCAGCTGCTACAGCAGCAATAAATAGAAAATTCATGAACTTTCATGGCTCATCATCGCTGAGGCATTGCTTCACGGAGTGGGAAGATTCTTCATATTGAGGGAGGAGGGTCCTGGCGTGGTGAAAAATAGGATTGCAGCCTTTGTTCTCTGCACAAACTTCCCCCAGATGCCAACCCTTGCCTCCCTCTCGATATAGTTGACAGAATATCAGAGCCATTGAACCTCTTGCCATCACCATACCTACAGCTTCAATACCCTACTGACCACAACATGAATTCTCTTGCTGACCAATTCATGTTCATCCAATTCTACTATTTCAGTACATTTCATTTCTATCCCAAAACACGTGCACATCTAATATGGTACATTCTGCATTCATATCGCTTAACATAACAATGTTTTCCCATAATATCATGTATATCTCCCCTATCCAGTAATCACTCCCCTCCCACCAGCTGTTGTTTGTCTTTCTACATTTACTTTCCCCTACAAAATGAACCCACATCTGCACTGGCCCAAAGCCTTCTCTCCAACCAGTGTCTTCCTCAACTTTCCACCCTGACAGGAAACCTAGCCCAGTGCTAGGACGACTCCTAGTAAACAGTCCTCAGTTTTACTTATTGAGCTACTAATTAAATATGGGGATTTAAGCATGAAAACTTCATTCATCCAACAGACAATTGTTAAGCACTTATTATGTGCCATATCCTAGATCTACCAAAATAAATAAATTAGGTACCAACCTTAAAGAAGGTCAAAATCTTGTAGGGGAGATAAGTGCATACACAACCACAATATGTTGTAAAAAATTGTAGATAAATGTGTATTATTAGATAAAGTGGCAACATCAATGCATATACTCGATTTGACCTTTTGGAGTTAGGAAGTGGGGCTATGAGGAGGGGGCTTCCAAAGATGAGAAAACACTTGATTTTGCCTCTGCATGTGGTGGAGTAGCAGTTTGTCAAGCATGTATAAAAACTGGAGATAGAAATTATAAAGACTCTGCATGAAGCTAGAACTAATAAAGGGAAGTCATGAGAGAGAAGGTTGGAGGAATAGAATATGAAGGTTCTTCATGCTACAAACTTTGAGGTTTATTCCACAGAAATTAGAAAGTCACAGAAAGCTTTTAATCAGGGCTGTCAAATAATATTTGCAGCTTGGAAATTTTTCCATATAGTAAGGGATGACTTTGAAGGCTTGGGGTGAGGTAACAAATGCAGAGCAATGCAGGTAACGTCAGCAGTTACAGGATGATTGTAATTGTGCCCAAGAGAGATGATATGAACCTGAATACAGGCGGTGGCAGCAGAGGTAGATTGGACTAGCCCATTAATGTATTCATCCGCCTGATTTAAACTTTTATTCCCCACCCCCCAAAAGAGCATATTTCCTCTAAGAAGTTATCCTGAGAGTTTGTGAGGGAAAATCTGGGAGCAGACGACAAATAGCTAGGAAATCTGCAAATATGTGTGCCCTGCTGTGACCTTGGTTTTATATCCAGAATGATGGGCCAGTGGTCCAGACACATCTGCCTGAGTGAACAAGAATTGACATTGACACACAGCCATGGTGATACACAAAAGTCAAGACTGATTTTTGACAAGAATGAAAGCTTTCTGCCTGCTGCCCCTGTCTTCTGGGATTTTTAGGGTTTGGAGAAATCGCCGTGGTCTGTTTTAAAATTCTTGAATGCCCACGTGAGATTGAATGCCATTTAGATAAATGATCCGTTTAGAGCGATGGTTCACATAGCAGAATTATTCGGCTGGTTGCTCTGGAATGTGTTCGTTTTAAAGTTCAGTCGTAGTTAGTTTTGGCCAAGGACTTTGCAAACTGTTGGAAATTAAGTTCCAGGTAGTAAGGTCCTGGACAAGTAAGAGTAGGTACGGCAAAGGTGTCAAGAGCGCTTATAGGTTTAATTAGGTAAGTGTTTACTGAACACCAACATAGGGATACTCCATTCTAAGAAAATCGTTGAGGTAGAAGACAGTAGATTCTTCAGGAGGAAACGAGCCAAGTAATTCTTCAAGGCAGACAACTGCAGAACCATGACCTGTGTATTTTTTTTTAAGTTTTTTTTTTTTTGATGTGGACCATTTTTAAAGTCTTTATTGGATGTGTTACAATACTGCTTCTGTTATATGTTTTGGTTTTTTGGCTGCAAGGTATGCAGGATCTTAGCTCCCCCAACCAGGGGTCGAACCCATGCCCCCTGCACTCGAAGGCGAAGTTTTAACCACTGGACCGCCAGGGTAGTCCCATGACTTGTGTGTCATTTGGAGGGATGCAAGCAGGATTCTTGCCACCACTGCGTCTGTTTTGGCTACTTCATCCTTCTCTCTCTGGAGCCTTGACCACTTCTGCTCCTCTCCCTACCTCTGTCCCCCAAGAACCAGGACACCATAGGCATCTGTTCCGAGCATCCCACTTCAGTACTTTCCTCCTGGTCAGCACCTTTTCCAAAATACCTCGTGCTCTAAAATGACTCTTTTCTGCTCCTTCTCCAATTCCCTCCAAACAAGACCACTAACTATTCCATCTTCTCAGCTAGGTGTTAGAGGAAAGGCCATCAAATGCCTGATTAAATCAATCTGCTCTAAAGTACAGGTGGTAGGAGGCTTAACCCTCCTAGCTGCTTTCAGAAGAACCTATTATTCTGAATGTATCTTTGATTTGTAGGATGTGTGAGAGAGTTATTGTTGAGGTGTAGGGAGTTACACTTTTTCCTCCTCTATTCATACTGACCAGAGCCTCTACATCCAATTTTTCTTCTTCACAGAGATTCCCTTCTGAACTAAAGACAATGCATGCTATGGCTCCAATGCACCAGGTTATAAATAAAGAACCTCAGTAGGAAGCCTGGCTTGGTTTGATGCTTCTTACCGTCTGTAGCTGAGTTCCTTCCCTAGAGTTGTGTGCACACACTTGAACTTTTTTTAGATAGTCTTGTATGGCTTCTAGTAAAGATAAAAGTTATATTGATTTCCTGTTGCATTGTTATCTTGGTCAAATGGCAAGATATCTAGCTCAGAAGTTCATATTAGATAAAAATAGTGTGAAGTAGTGACCACAGTGTACACCCTCCAATGAGAGTAAATTAACATGGAGAGAACAAACAAAGGAGTGAGCTGCATTTTATGATATTATATTCCAACATCAGCTCATTGCATACAGACAAACCTGAGCTTAACAAAATCCCAACAATACCATAAAAAAGGAAACAAGAAATACACACACACACACACACACACACACAAGTCTCTTACTAATGCTCTTACAGTCAGTTCTGCCTCGAACTTCAGATCAGATCGTTGTTTCCTCAGTTTCACACTAGATGAATTCATGGTTTGCATTCAGAGGCTTTGTTGTAACAAGTATTTGTTTCTTTTAATACTAAACACTTAGCATTGAGCATATATTCCCTTGAATGAAATGCCTAGACAGAGTCAATGCCTGAGCTCACAGTTTAATGACATAAACAGGTGGTCACAGCACAGTGTAAAGGGAGCTATGACAGAGACACAGGCTGCAGGCCAAGGGCACACAGGGCAGGAGCCCCTCCCCCACCTAAGAGTGCGGGCAGGGGAACATCAGGGAAAATTTCTTGGAGAAAGAGGATCTGAGATGAAGGACTTTATTTTTTATCTATGCTTTTTATTTTTTTAACTTTGTATTTTGATATAATGCCAGCCTTAACAAAAATGTTGTATGAATAATACAAAGAATTCTCATATATCCTTCATCCAAAGGTACTAAATGTTACATTAAAGTATGCTCTCTCTCATATATATATGATACATATATTTATAGACAGATACACATTTTTTAAACCATTTGAGTGTAACCTGAAGAGAGTATGTCACCTTAAATACTCGAGTGTGTGTTTCCTAAATGCAAAGACATTCTCTTCTGTAGCCTACAATTAGCAAAATATAAAATTAATACTGATCTAATGCTACTATCTTATATCAAACCTTACTCAAATTTCACCAATTGTCCCAACATGTACTTTATAGCAAAAGAACGTCCCAGCTCATGTGCTGCACTCAGTTGTGGTATGTGTTTAGTTTCCTGCAGTCTAAACTGGTTTCTTTGTCTTTCCTGACGTTGTCATTTTTGCATTGCATAGTCTAGTTACTTAGTAGAATGTTGCTCAAGTTGGTTTTGTCTGATGCTTTCTCATTATTAGATTTAGCGTAAGAATTTTTGGAAGAAATGCCAGAGGTGAGATTGTGTTTTTGAGGTGAGTTTTAAAGAATGAGGAGAAGCCAGCTTGCAGAACCTATGGCCAGATTAATTTATCTTTGCATTCAAGACTTGGGAGGATGGAAGGTGAAGGGCAAAGGGAACGGCTAACCTATAGTAGCTAGTATTTATCAAGTACTTACTATGTGCCAGGCACTGTTCTAAATGCATTACATAAGTTAACTCAATCATCCTCACAACATCCTCATAATTGTTCTTTTCCCATTTCTCAGATCAGAGAGATTGAGACACAAAGAGATGACAAAGCTAGCTAGTGGGGCAGCCAGGATTCAAATCCAGGCAGACCGACTCGACCACATATACTGTCAGCAGACGAGACAGAAGCAACCACATAGGACAGGGAGATCAGCTCGGTGCTTTGTGACCACCTAGAGGGGTGGGCTAGGGAGGGTGGGAGGGAGGGAGATGCAAGAGGGAAGAGATATGGGAACATATGTATAACAGATTCACTTTGTTATAAAGCAGAAACTAACACACTATTGTAAAGCAATTATACTCCAATAAAGATGTTTAAAAAAAATAAAATAAAATAAATAAAACGTTAAAAAAAAAAAAGAAAGAAAGGCTTGCGGCGAGTTCAGAACCAGCTGGCTTGGAGAACAGCGTGCATGGGCTGGTCCAAGCAACTGCAGTAAAGAGACTGTAGTTTATGGCCGTGGCGCTCCCGCCCCCTGCTGGCTGCACGCGCTTATTGCATACTTTTGACATGCATGGAGGGGGCACCTCTGTGCAGAGCAATGATCACCGAAATTTCTGCAAAGTTCCTGAAATTATGCCTGATCCATGAGCATGCATCAGGAAGAAGCTGGCATTCCTTCCATTCTTCTCCTTGCCTCTCAGCTCTCTGCCACGTTCTAAAGGTTGCTCAGCAGAATCAATCCTAAATCCTGTTCTCACCAACTTCTATGAAACTTCTTAGGAGATTTTTTTTTTTTAACCATGACAAATTTGGAATCCACTGAAGCCGTAAGGAAGCTACAGTTAAATTAATCAGAATACAGTCTCCAGACAAGGCAATCACTGCCGCTGAGGGAGCGTGTTTGTCCTTGGACAATATTTGAAAAAGAGCTGTGCAGCTGAAGCAAGTCATCTCACTGTGGGCTCTGAAGAGCCGAATAGGATCCAATCACTAGGCAAATAAGATGATGGAGAGGAAAAATTCCTCTGAAAGAATCAGAAGTAGCCTCTGTTTTCAATCAAATTACCCTTGTCTTCAGAGATAAAAGACTGTCCTTCTCAGATTCAAAACCCCTGAGGCTTCCACAAAATTCCACTGTTTTCTCTAGTAAGGGAAAGTAGAAGGAAAATAAAGCCAGAAAACAATGGAAAGGCAGTCTTAATAGGACGGCACACTGATTCGTTCATATATACCAGAAATGGGCCTGGCAAAAAAAAAAAAAAAAAGATTTAAGTCCGTGTTTAAATTCTCAAAATATATTCTATAGGGAAATATGCTCATTCTGCCTTTATGGCAGACTCAAACAAGACAGTGGCCATTATTAAGCCACTTCTAATCTTTAAGGCGAGCAAGCTCTTTGCTGGAATTTTGAGAATCCTGAGGCAAGGATGTCCTGTGTGTGTATTAACTTGGTTTAATAACTTCATTTAATTAAACTTCATTTAAATAAACTTCATTTAATAACTTCTGGACACCTGTCTATCTGTCAGGTTTGGAAACACATAAATACATTTGCAAACTGCTGCTACCAAGCAGAGGGCTGAAACCTTTGCTCCCAGCTCAGATCAACTCAATAGATAAATGTCTCATGGGGCGGTGCTTGGGCTAAGCAAGGCTGTCACCTCAAGGGCTTCTTGCTTATTTCCATAAAGCATCAAGGGCTCCATGAAGAATTTTTTTAACATGTTTATTGGAGTATAATTGCTTTACAATGGTGTGTTAGTTTCTGCTTTATAACAAATGAATCAGTTATATATATACATATGTCTCCATATCTCTTCCCTCTTGCGTCTCCCTCCCACCTTCCCTATCCCACCCCTCTAGGTGGTCACACAGCACCGAGCTGATCTCCCTGTGCTATGCGGCTGCTTCCCACTAGCTACCAGTTTTACATTTGGTAGTGTATATATGTCCATGAAGAATTAATCAGAACTCCATACCTTCAGTCAGTCTGGAAACTACTGTCCTACATCAGTCATCTGTTGACACAACATTGCTGAGTAGCCACCATGAAACATCAGTGCCAAACAGAAATAGACTCACAGACATAGAAAACAAACTTATGGTTACCAAAGGGGAAAAGGAATAAATTAGGAGTTTGGGATTAACAGATACACACTACTATATGTCAAATAGATAACCAACAAGGACCTACTGTATAGAACAGGGAACTCTATTCAATATCTTGTAATAACTTATAATGGAAAAGAATCTGAAAAAGAATAGATATATATGTATGTATAATTGACTCACTTTGCAGTACACCCGAAACTAACACAACAATTTTAAATCAACTATACTTCAATTTGAAAAAAATAAAAAGAAAAGGAAAAAAACCCATCAGTGGCATGTATCATTAAGCATTCACTGCTCTCAGGAATTCCCTGGCAGTCCAGTGGTTAGGACTCCACGTTCTCACTGCCAAGAGCCCGGGTTCAATCCCTGGTCCCTGGTCTGGGAACTGAAAATCTCACAAGCCGCACCACGTGGCCAAACAATAAATAAAAATAAAATAATTAAAATATTGGTTTTTTTAAACAAAAGCATTCACTGCTCTCATGTCTGGGGTCAACTGGATGGCTCTGTTGGTACTGCCTGGGCTCACACTTGTCTCACGCCTCTGAGACCATGCCTCTCATTGCCCAGCAGGCCAGGCCAGAGATGTTCCCGGTGCAGGGTTCTCAGCACGTGAACAAATGGAAAACACAATGTCTTCTTAGACCCAGACTCAGAAACGGCACTGTCACCTCTGCTGCATGCTATGGGTCAAAACAATTCATGAAACAAGTCCAGATTCCAGGGAACGAGACTGTCTTTTCTTCGAGAGGAAATGTAGTCTCAAGGCAAAGGGCGTGGGTACAAGGATGGATTAAAGAATCGGGGCCATGGCTGGAACCTACTACAGGCTCAAAAAATCAATAAAATCTGCCGAGTGACTCTCCACTTTCCCACGTATACGCTCTTCACTTCTGTCAGTGGATGATCCACAAACAGTGCTCTCTAGATTCTCCTGGTGAGATTCAATATGATGAAATGTTTAAAGCTTAAGGACCACTTTTCTCCCTGTGAGATCTGGAGCACCCCAGATCACTGGAAAGATCATCCCAGAGCCTTTGGATCTGATATGAATGGCCACTTACTGCTATCAATTCCTCATTACTACCTGGTCCAAACTTCATTAGAGAACAGTCTAGAGTTTAAGAAAAAGCAGGAAAATGTCCCTAATTTTGTCTCCTACTATTTCACAATCTTTGGTCAAAAAATATACATTCATTTATATTTTGTTTTAATTTTTAGAAATGTGTGACAAAGTAAGATTTTAAAAGTGAGGGTATCACAGATTAATTTCTTGCAACTGCAGTTGGAGTCTTTCTGGGGAAAATTGGGCTAAAACAATTTTAGCCCACATGTACTATCTGGAAACTATTTTACTTGTGAGAAGGAACTAAAGGAACTTTTCTTTTTTCCTTTGCTTTTGGCTTTTGAATGACCATGCTGAAATTTCTTACTTGAATATGTTCATATAGTGACTGTTTTGTTCTCAAATGACTTGGTTTTACCCAAGTCATTATTTCCTTCCTTCTCAGTCTTTCATTCCTCTTTCTTTTCCCATAACTGTTCTGCTGCCTCACTAGAAATAACATGTAGATGGAAAATACAAGACCCTTCTTCCCTCAGTTTGCAAATTTATAAACAGCATTTAATGGGTGGATCTAATATTTTACTAATTATCTTTCTCCTGCTGTAGTCCCAGTAAATTTGCAAAGAACGAGTGCAAAATGTATTCTTGTTTCTTTTTTATTTTTTCTCCTAGTTCGTCAAGATTAGAGTAACAACATGATGAACCATAATATGCTTCTCCTGGTATTTCCATCTTGCTGGGTTCATGATATACCTGGTAGCCCAATTTTCCCCAGAAGGATAAGCGCACATTCGAAATATTAAACCTAAACAGAGACAAATGTGGAAGCAATGTGAGATCCCCCCATTACTTCCCAAGGCCACTGAATCTCTTAATTTAGCCCCTTGACCAAAGATCTGCTCATTTCACCGCCATACAAGTTCTTTTTTACTCAACCTAACAGTCTGCCTATACCTGTTTGTATGTTGGAATGTAAAAAACAATTTCAAGGAATAAAACCGACTCCCATAACCTATCTCTGCTAATGCCAAATATATTGATTGCTTGACCTTTGTTAAGTCTACTGACTAGATGGTGTATAATGTTTGCAGATTAAAGATGCTGACTTATTTCTTTTCTAAGTCCAATTTAAACTCTGACTACCCAAAATCAAACCCCGCACCCTGTCTCAACCTGCCCCGCTTTCCACAACTCTCTGACATTTGGACACCACTTACTGATTAAATTTTTAGCAGCTGTTATTCAAGGACACCCAGATTTAGCTGGACCAGCATTGGAATGGCAGTCTCCCAAGTGCCTGAAAATGACCCAATTGACACAAATGTGTATAATCTTTCTGCAGAAATAAATGGACTCAACAAGGTTATCAGTTTAACTGATAATTCTCATCCAATTACGATTATCACAATAAACAGTTTTAGTAACAAAGGCATTCAGAGTACGGATTTTACTTTTCAAGAGAGGAAATAGCACAAAAACCATTTAGTGTTCTCATTTTCAATTTTTTGAGGAGTGAAATCCATAGTCTAAAATCTACTTCTATATGATACTTTAAAACTAGCATATCAGTTGGGTTTTGTTTAGCTTGCAATTAAAGAATAATTTTCCATCTCTCAAAAAGGATTTTTAAGCACTTTAAAAATGGCAAACATTTTTAAAGTTAAGTATATTGCTTACCTTTGACAGAATCTTCGCAAGCCGTTGATGACCTCAAAGATCAAAGACAACACTTCCATTTTCATTTAGTGAGCAAGTCATTCCTAGCAGCTTACTATCCACAACCAGAAATGACTATAAACACCTCCACTTAATAGAAATAATCAGTGGAGCACCACTGTTGACTCGATATCAAATTCAGACTGGAACACAGGCATCTTAACATCTTGTACGGTTTAGCTCTGGGTGCATAAGACTGGTTCCAAGACACTTTGAGCAGTTTTCCCATTGATATGAAAAAGAGTCTTTAAGTTAAATTGCATATTAGATACTCTCACCTTCTACTTAAAATAGAGTTAAGGTGATCAAGTTATTGGACACTCTTAGTATGCTATTAACTTTATGTTCTTGGAAATCCAGTCTTGTTGTAAAATGAAATTCGAACATGAAGGACAGAATCATCACTTCCTGCCATCAAGGCAGAATTCCTTCCATAAAACCAGTGGTGACCTGGAACCAAACCAATTCATATTGGTTCTCATGAGGTGATTGTGTGCATCTGTTTTTTTGTTTTTTTGGCTGTGCTGGGTCTTCGCTGCTGCGCGCGGGCTTTCTCTAGTTGCAGTGAGCGTGGGGTCACTCTTTGTTGCGGTGTGCAGGCTTCTCATTGCGGTGACTTCTCTTGTTGCAGAGCACAGGCTCTAGGCACACGGGCTTCAGTAGCTGTGGCACACGCGCTTACTTGCTCCACGGCATGTGGAATTTTCTCAGACCGGGGCTCGAACCCGTGTCCCCTGCATTGGCAGGCGGATTATTAACCACCGGACCACCAGGGAAGTCCTGTGTGTATCTCTTTTTGTATCTGTGTTTAGTGATATGTGTTGGTAGTTTGAAATTGATTGTGGTGGGAACATTTATACCACAAAAATTGGCAAGCTACTTGTAGGTTTACAAGTTAGTATCAGGGAGATGAAAGTGTTGTATATCTGTATTGTCAAATAGAGTAGCTGCTAGCTGCACGTGGTTACTGAACAGTAGAAATATGCCTGGTGTGATGGAGGAACTAAATTTTTTACTTTATTTAATTTTAATTTAAATAGCCATATGTGGGTAGTGGCTGCCATTTGGGGCAGCTCGGTTCCACTGTGAAATAACAACGTATGGCATCTGCCAAGGTTCATGGAGCCTGAGGTAGCTAAGACTTGAGAAGAAAGAGGAGCACCTAAGATCGGGGTCACTTCAGGTCTGAGGATAATGAAATGGAAGAGCAAAGCCCTTCTGGGTTCTATCATCGCTTTTTGAATCTGCTATCCATGCATTCAGTTGTTCGCACACCAGGAGCAGTCAGTTTTGGGGCAGGCAGAGGAAGGCTACCTCCTTGTTAAGGCAGCTCGATAAAGAAAAGTGGCCCCGATGACCTAAAATAGTGGTTATTAAATTTTAGCATGCATCAGAAACACGTGGAGGTTTGCAGCAACATGGATGGACTTAGAGATGATCATACTATGTGAAGTAAGTCAGAAAGAGAAAGACAAACACCATATGATATCACTTACATGTGGAATCTAAAATATGACTCAAATGAACTTATCTACGAAACAGAAACAGACTCACAGACAGAGAACAGACTTGTGGTTGCCAAGGGGGGAAGGGGGTGAGAGAGGGATGGATTGGGAGTTTGGGGTTAGCAGATGCAAACTATTATATATAGAATAGATACACAACAAGGTCCTACTGTATAGCACAGGGATCTATATCCAATATCCTGTGATAAACCATAGTGAGAAAGAATACGAAAAAGAATGTATATATATGTATAATTGAATCACTTTGCTGTACAGCAGAAATTAACACATTTGTAAATCAACTACACTTCAATTAAAAAAAAAGAGGAGATTGGAGAAGATGGCGGAAGAGTAAGACGCGGAGGTCACCTTCCTTCCCACAGATACAGTAGAAATACATCTACACGTGGAACTGCTCCTACAGAACACCCACTGAACGCTGGCAGAAAACGTCCGACCTCCAAAAAGGCAAGAAACTCCCCCCGTACTTGGGTAGGGCAAAAGAAAAAAGAAATAACAGAGACAAAAGAATAGGGACGGCACCTGCACCAGTGGGAGGGAGCCGTGAAGGAGGAAAGGTTTCCACGCACTAGGAGCCCCTTCGCGGGTGGAGACTGCGGGTGGCAGAGGGGGGAAGCTTTGGAGCCACGGAGGAGAGCGCAGCCACAGGGGTGCGGAGGGCAAAGCGGAGAGATTCCCGCACGGAGGATCGGTGCCGACCAGCACTCACCAGCCCGAGAGGCTTGTCTGCTCCCCCGCCGGGGCGGGCGGGGCTGGGAGCTGAGGCTCGGGCTTCGGTTGGATCGCAGGGAGAGGACTGGGGCTGGCGGCGTGAACACAGCCTGAAGGGGTTAGCGCACCACAGCTAGCCGGGAGGGAGTCCAGGGAAAAAGTCTGCAGCTGCCGAAGAGGCAAGAGACTTTTTCTTCCCTCTGTGTTTCCTGGTGCGCAAGGAGAGGGGATTCAGAGCGCCGCCTAAACGAACTCCAGAGAAGGGCACGGGCCGCGGCGATCAGTGCGGACCCCAGAGACGGGCGTGAGACGCTGGGGCTGCTGCTGCCGCCTCCAAAAAGCCTGTGTGTGAGCACAGGTCACTCTCCACACCTCCCCTCCCGGGAGCCTGTGCAGCCCGCCACTGCCAGGGTCCCGGGATCCGGGGACAACATCCCCGGGAGAACGCACGGCGCCTCAGGCTGGTGCAACGTCACGCCGGGCTCTGACGCTGCAGGCTCGCCCCGCCTCCTCTGTACCCCTCCCTCCCCGCGGCCTGGGTGAGCCAGAGCCCCCGAAGCAGCTGCTCCTTTAACCCCGCCCTGTCTGGGCGGGGAACAGACGCCCTCAGGCGACCTACACGCAGAGGCGGGTCCAAATCCAAAGCTGAACCCCAGGAGCTGTGCGAACAGGGAAGAGAAGGGGAAACCTCTCCCAGCAGCCTCAGAAGCAGCGGATTAAAGCTCCACAATCAACTTGATGTGCCTGCATCTGTTGAATACCTGAATAGACAACGAATCATCCCAAATTCAGGAGGTGGACTTTGGGAGCAGGAGATATTAATTTTTCCCCTTTTCCTTTTTTTTGTGAGTGTATATGTATATGCTTCTGGGTGAGATTTTGTCTGTATAGCTTTGCTTTACAATAGCTTTATTTTACTTCACTATATTATAGCCTCTTTCTTTCTTTCTTTCTATTTTTTCTCCCTTTTACTCTGAGCCGTGTGGACGAAAGGATCTTGGTGCTCCAGCCAGGCGTCAGGGCCGTGCCTCTGAGGTGGGAGAGCCAACTTCAGAACACTGGTCCACAAGAGACCTCCCAGCTCCACATAACACCAAACGGCAAAAATCTCCCAGAGATCTCCATCTCAACATCAAGACCCAGCTTCACTCAACGACCAGCAAGCTACAGTGCTGGACATCCTATGCCAAACAACTAGCTAGACAGGAACACAACCCCATCCATTGGCAGAGAGGCTGCCTAAAATCATAATAAGGCCACAGACACCCCAAAATACACCACCAGACGTGGACGTGCCCACCAGAAAGACAAGATCCAGCCTCATCCACCAGAACTCAGGCACTAGTTCCCTCCACCAGGAAGCCTACACAACCCACTGAACCAACCTTAGCCACTGGGGACAGATACCAAAAACAACGGGAACTACGAACCTGCAGCCTGTGAAAAGGAGACCCCAAACACAGTAAGATAAGCAAAATGAGACGACAGAAAAACACACAGCAGATGAAGGAGCAGGGTAAAAACACACTGGACTTAACAAATGAAGAGGAAATAGGTAGTCTACCTGAAAAACAATTCAGAATAATGATTGTAAGGATGATCCAAAATCTTGGAAATAGAATAGACAAAATGCAAGAATCATTTAACAAGGATGTAGAAGAACTAAAGAGGAACCAAGCAATGATGAAAAACACAATAAATGAAATTAAAAATACTCTAGATGGGATCAATAGTAGAATAACTGAGGCAGAAGAAAGGATAAGTGACCTGGAAGATAAAATGGTGGAAATAACTACTACAGAGCAGGATAAAGAAAAAAGAATGAAAAGAACTGAGGACAGTCTCAGGGACCTCTGGGACAACATTAAATGAAACAACATTCGAATTATAGGGGTCCCAGAAGAAGAAGAGAAAAAGAAAGGGACTGAGTAAATTTTTGAAGAGATTATAGTTGAAAACTTCCCTAATATGGGAAAGGAAATAGTTAATCAAGTCCTGGAAGCACAGAGAGTCCCATACAGGATAAACCCAAGGAGAAACACGCCAAGACACATATTAATCAAACTGTCAAAAATTAAATATAAGGAAAACATATTAAAGGCAGCAAGGGAAAAAAAACAAATAACACACAAGGGAATCCCCATAAGCTTAACATCTGATCTATCAGCAGAAACTCTGCAAGCCAGAAGGGAGTGGCAGGATATATTTAAAGTGATGAAGGAGAAAAACCTACAACCAAGATTACTCTACCCAGCAAGGATCTCATTCAGATTCGATGGAGAAATTAAAACCTTTACAGACAAGCAAAAGCTGAGAGAGTTCAGCACCACCAAACCAGCTTTACAACAAATGCTAAAGGAACTTCTCTAGGCAAGAAACACAAGAGAAGGAAAACACCTACAAGAACAAACCCAATACATTTAAGAAAATGGGAATAGGAACATACATATCGATAATTACCTTGAATGTAAATGGATTAAATGCTCCCACCACAAGACACAGGCTGGCTGAATGGATACAAAAACAAGACCCATATATATGCTGTTTACAAGAGACCCACTTCAGACCTAGAGACACATACAGACTGAAAGTGAGGGGATGGAAAAAGAGATTCCATGCAAATGGAAATCAAAAGAAAGCTGGAGTAGCAATTCTCATATCAGACAAAATAGACTTTAAAATAAAGACTATTACAAGAGACAAAGAAGGACACTATATAATGATCAAGGGATCGATCCAAGAGGAAGATATAACAATTGTAAATATTTATGCACCCAACATAGGAGCACCTCAATACATAAGGCAAATACTAACAGCCATAAAAGGGGAAATCGATAATAACACAATCATAGTAGGGGACTTTAACACCCACTTTCACCAATGGACAGATCATCCAAAATGAAAATAAATAAGGAAACACAAGCTTTAAATGATACATTAAACAATATGGACTTAATTGATATTTATAGGACATTCCACCCAAAAACAACAGAATACACATTTTTCTCAAGTGCTCATGGAACATTCTCCAGGATAGATCATATCTTGGGTCACAAATCAAGCCTTGGTAAATTTAAGAAAATTGAAATCGTATCAAGTATCTTTTCCGACCACAACGCTATGAGACTAGATATCAATTACAGGAAAAGATCTGTAAAAAATACAACCACATGGAGGCTACACAATACATTACTTAATAACGAAGTGATTACTGAAGAAATCAAAAGGGAAATCAAAAAAAACCTAGAAACAAATGACAATGGAGACATGACGGCCCAAAACCTAGGGGACGCAGCAAAAGCAGTGCTAAGAGGGAAGTTTATAGCAATACAAGCCTACCTCAAGAAACAGGAAACATCTCGAATAAACAACCTAACCTTGCACCTAAAGCAATTAGAGAAAGAAGAACAAAAAAACCCCAAAGCCAGCAGAAGGAAAGAAATTATAAAGATCAGGTCAGAAATAAATGAAAAAGAAATGAAGGAAACAATAGCAAAAATCAATGAAACTAAAAGCTGGTTCTTTGAGAAGATAAACAAAATTGATAAACCATTAGCCAGACTCATCAAGAGAAAAAGGGAGAAGACTCAGATCAATAGAATTAGAAATGAAAAAGGAGAAGTAACCACTGACACTGCAGAAATACAAAAGATCATGAGAGATTACTACAAGCAACTATATGCCAATAAAATGGACAACCTGGAAGAAATGGACAGATTCTTAGAAATGCACAAACTGCCGAGACTGAACCAGGAAGAAATAGAAAATATGAACAGACCAATCACAAGCACTGAAATTGAAACTGTGATTAAAAACCTTCCAACAAACAAAAGCCCAGGACCAGATGGCTTCACAGGTGAATTCTATCAAACATTTAGAGAAGAGCTAACACCTATCCTTCTCAAACTCTTCCAAAATATTGCAGAGGGAGGAACACTCCCAAACTCATTCTACGAGACCACCATCACCCTGATACCAAAACCAGACAAAGATGTCACAAAGAAAGAAAACTACAGGCCAATATCACTGATGAACATAGATGCAGAAATCCTCAACAAAATACTAGCAAACAGAATCCAACAGCACATTAAAAGGATCATACACCATGATCAAGTGGGGTTTAGCCCAGGAATGCAAGGATTCTTCAATATACGCAAATCAATCAATGTGATACACCATATTAACAAATTGAAGGAGAAAAACCATATGATCATCTCAATAGATGCAGAGAAAGCTTTCAACAAAATTCACCACCCATTTATGATAAAAGCCCTGCAGAAAGTAGGCATAGAGGGAACTTTCCTCAACATAATAAAGGCCATATATGACAAACCCACAGCCAACATTGTCCTCAATGGTGAAAAACTGAAACCATTTCCACTAAGATCAGGAACAAGACAAGGTTGCCCACTCTCACCACTATTATTCAACATAGTTTTGGAAGTGTTAGCCACAGCAATCAGAGAAGACAAAGAAATAAAAGGAATCCAAATCGGAAAAGAAGAAGTAAAGCTGTCACTATTTGCAGATGACATGATACTATACATAGGGAATCCTAAAGATGCTACCAGAAAACTCCTAGAGCTAATCAATGAATTTGGTAAAGTAGCAGGATACAAAATTAATGCACAGAAATCTCTTGCATTTCTATACATTAATGACGAAAAATCTGAAAGTGAAATTAAGAAAACACTCCCATTTACCATTGCAACAAAAAGAATAAAATATCTAGGAATAAACCTACCTAAGGAGACAAAAGACCTGTATGCAGAAAATTATAAGACACTGATGAAAGAAATTAAAGATGATACAAATAGATGGAGAGATATACCATGTTCCTGGATTGGAAGAATCAACATTGTGAAAATGACTCTACTACCCAAAGCAATCTACAGATTCAATGCAATCCCTATCAAACTACCACTGGCATTTTTCACAGAACTAGAACAAAAAATTTCACAATTTGTATGGAAACACAAAAGACCCCGAATAGCCAAAGCAATCTTGAGAACGAAAAATGGAGCTGGGGGAATCAGGCTCCCTGACTTCAGACTATATTACAAAGCTTCAGTAATCAAGACAGTTTGGTACTGGCACAAAAACAGAAATATAGATCAATGGAACAGGATAGAAAGCCCAGAGATAAACCCACACACATATGGTCAACTTATCTTTGATAAAGGAGGCAAGCGTATACAGTGGAGAAAAGACAGCCTCTTCAATAAGTGGTGCTGGGAAAATTGGACAGGAACATGTAAAAGTATGAAATTAGAACACTCCCTGACACCATGCACAAAAATAAACTCAAAATGGATTAAAGACCTAAGTGTAAGGGCAGACACTATCAAACTCTTACAGGAAAACATAGGCAGAACACTCTATGACATACATCACAGCAAGATTCTTTTTGACCCGGCTCCCAGAGAAATGGAAATAAGAACACAAATAAACAAATGGGACCTAATGAAACTGAAAAGCTTTTGCACAGCAAAGGAAACCATAAACAAGACCAAAAGACAACCCTCAGAATGGGAGAAAATATTTGCAAATGAAGCAACTGACAAAGGATTAATCTCCAAGACTTACAAGCAGCTCATGCAGCTCAATAACAAAAAAACGAACAACCCAATCCAAAAATGGGCAGAAGATCTAAATAGACATTTCTCCAAAGAAGATATACAGATGGCCTACAGACACATGAAAGAATGCTCAACATCATTAATCATTAGAGAAATGCAAATCAAAACTACAATGAGATATCATCTCACACCGGTCAGAATGGCCATCATCAAAAAATCTAGAAACAATAAATGCTGGAGAGGGTGTGGAGGAAAGGGAACACTCTTGCACTGTTGGTGGGAATGTAAATTGATACAGCCACTATGGAGAACAGTATGGAGGTTCCTTAAAATACTACAAATAGAACTACCATATGACCCAGCAATCCCACTAGTGGGCATATACCCTGAGAAAACCATAGGTCAAAAAGAGTCATGTACCAAAATGTTCATTGCAGCTCTATTTACAATACCCAGGACATGGAAGCAACCTAAATGTCCATCGACAGATGAATGGATAAAGAAGATGTGGCACATATATACAATGGAATATTACTCAGCCATAAAAAGAAATGAAATGGAGGTATTTGTAATGAGGTGGATGGAGTTAGAGTCTGTCATACAGAGTGAAGTAAGTCAGAAAGAGAAAAACAAATACAGTATGCTAACACATATATACGGAATCTAAGGGAAAAAAAAAAGGCCATGAAGAACCTAGTGTCAAGATGGGAAAAAAGACACAGACCTACTAGAGAATGGACTTGAGGATATGGGGAGGGGGTGGGGTGAGATGTGACAGGGTAAGAGAGTGTCATGGACATATATACACTACCAAATGTAAAATAGATAACTAGTGGGAAGCAGCCGCATAGCACAGGGAGATCAGCTCGGTGCTTTGTGACCACCTAGAGGGGTGGGATGGGGAGGGTGGGAGGGAGGGAGATGCAAGAGGGAAAAGAAATGGGAACATATTGTATATGTATAACTGATTCACTTTGTTATAAAGCAGAAGCTAACACACCATTGTAAGGCAATTATACTTCAATAAAGATGTTTTTAAAAAAATGGGAATAAATGATGCCAACAAGAAAAAAAAAAAAAAAAGAGGAAAGTAGATTGAAAACTCTTGTCCTGTAAGTAGTGAAGAAATATTTTATAGGCTTTTTGGGAGGTGAGAGGAATGTTCAGATAGTGGATGGGAAACTGAGGTAAAGAAATGGAGTAAAAATTTTTACAGTTAAAAAAAAAAGAAAGAAAGAAAACCTAGAGGATTTGTTGAACCATAGATTCCTGGGTTCTACTCTGATTCAGTCTGTCGGGGTTGGGGACCAAGAATCTGCATTTCTAACACATTTGTAAGTAATGCTGTTATTGATGGTCCAGGGACCAAACTTTGAGAACCACTACTTTCAAGCTAATTTATGTCAGTCTCCAGCTCCTGTTTCTTCAATCACAGTCTGCATGCTTTTCACTCAGACTGAAATCCCATTGACTGTGTTTCCTGAGATGCTACAGCAAATCTCATTATTCTTTGTTGGTTAATTCTGCTCTTAAGGTCTGGAGTTAAAACTGCAAGAAACCTAACAAGCTCTCCTACTTTGCCTCTTGCGGGGTCCCTGGAGCTCTATTGTTCCCACTGTGCCAGATGCTACTTTTGGATGTGAAATTTAAGGAGTTTCTGCTCATAGATGCAGCTGTTTATGAAAACTGCAGACATGAACTAATCTCTTTCTCTCTGTCTTTCACGCTCCCTCTCCCCAACCCTCATAATACCTTCCAGTAGAATACACTTAACACAAGCACAAAAAGCAAAAATAACCTCCAGTATATACCTACACTTTGCAAACTCCTTGACAATATAATAGATTCAGCAGGAACTAAATTGTTTTCTTTCCCAGAAGGAAGATGGTATAATGGGCTCTTCCCCAAATGGAAATACATCTATCTGAGTAGTTTGGAGACCCAGGAATTTGGATCATGAGAGTAAATGGCTTCTCAGAGGCTTTTTTAAGACTTTTAATTCTAGTTTAGCAAATCAAGAATGAAAGGCTTTGTGTTTTCTCCTGTTCTTGTTCCATCCCTCTTCAACCAGAGGATGTTCAGCAAGACATTTTTTTTATATATATAAGCACTTATAAAAAACTTTTAAAGAGCAGTTTTAGGTTCACAGCAGAATTGAGGGGGACAGTACATAGGTTTCCTATATACCCCTTGCTCCCCACAAATGCACAACCTCTCTCACTATCAACATCCCCACCAGACGGGACATTTGTTACAAGTGATGAACCTAAGTCGGTAAGTCATAATCACTCAGAATTCATGGTTTACATCAGGGTTCACTCTTGGTGTTGTCCATTCTGTGGGTTTGGACAAATGTATAATGTCATGTATCCTCCATTACAGTATCATAGAGAGTAGTTTCACTGCCCTAAAAATCCTCCGTGCTCTGTCTATTCACCCCTCCCTCCCTCCCCTCAACCCCTGGCAACCACTGATTTTTTACTATCCCCAAAGTTTTGCCTTTCAGGAAGCCATTTTTGAAACTAGTCCTGAGAGAACTAGGATAAAGAAAGATTAATAAATACAAGCTTAGTCATCAAGACAGAAACGTCAGCTAAAAGTACATGTTGGTGATATAAAGAGAAATTATACAGCAGGAGAAATACAAAAGGGTAAACTTCTGAGGCACCAACTACTGACTTGACTGCTGGGAGTTTTATTTCTGATCTGGATGTTTCCTCATTATCTGAGACAGTCTTCTGTTATGTCTAATCAGCACATTGTTAGGAAATTAAGGAACATTTTTAAAGTGAGAGCAGAGGTACCAAACTCTGTTCTTTCATGTGGCTATTTTTATCTCTAGGCTAAACCACTTCTAGACTAGGAAAAAATTCCTTAGCTTTCCACTGTAAACAAGAGATTAAATCTAAACTCAGAGCACAGTATTGAATAAATAAAGATGAGAATTCACTATTATTTCTCTTTACATACAGATTATTCACAGTATGTATACTTGCATACTTTTAAATCCATCTAGATTGGCTTTAAATAGTCCACTTAGTGGCAAAAACAATTGATATATGTTCAAAAAGCAAATTAATTTTAAGGTTAGCCTGAACAAAATATTTTGAGATTGTAAACCAAATTGTTCCCCTCACATACATATTACAAAAATTTCAAATACATACATAAGTCAGTTTTTTCCAAACTCCACTACTTCCTCTGCACAGAAAATCAAAAGTTGACTTATTTGTCTAAGAATATTATTCATATTCTCCAGCCTCAAAAAAGGGTAAAAATTGAGGTTAATGACATGCCTACAAAATAGCAATGATATATATGATTTCACACCATATTTATGTACTCCATATCAAGAAGCTACAAATCATTATCTCTCTCCTTCTTTCCCATTTTCATGTATTTCTTACATCATCTACATTCACCAGGTCCTGCAGTCATTTCTTTTTCCATTTTATACTTTCTTCACCTTTAAATGATACATACTTTAAAACACCAAGAGGAAGGTTTGAGTTCACATTCATAGCAACTAATTTTAATTCTTCACTGGGACTAAAGTGCTGTCACTCAAGAAGTACTCTACACTCTGACCCCTAAGATAAGACGGCCTTTAAAAGAAGAATTCTGAATGGATAGTACATATAACACAGAAGTAATTTGGTGCCAGAACATGAAAAGATAAGATGTCTGTTTCTAGTATTTTCTTGATAATAGAGCAGGTCTCTATTACTCATTTGCCAAATTTTCTAGCAATTGATAAATTAATTATAAAGAGGAAGTTATTCTAGCACCCCCCCTTCATCCAGTCAGCTTTTCCATTTCAGAGCTTCTATTAGTAATGAGCCATACTTGTTAATGTGTGCTCACCATTTGCTGAACACCAGTAAGCACTTTACACCTGTAATCTTAGCACTTTATATTAGCTCATTTAATTATCAAAACAATTCATAGCAACAATCATTTTACAACTGCAAAAGCTGAGTTTTGAAAAAAAATTAAGAATTGTCCTGGCTCACACAGCTGGTGAGGGCAGTGCTGGATTCCAAACTCTGAAGCTTCAAAGTTCATGCATTAAACTCCATTCACTGCAGCTTACCTTGAAAACTGTATCCCAGTGAAAGAGCTCACAAAGAACGGAGATGATAGAAGTTTTTCAAAGTCTAATGAGATCCAAATGTCAACTAAAGCTTCCCATGAGAACTATTCATTACAACTAGCTTGCAAATAGGTTAAAGAGGAAATTAGCTAAAGTAGATTTTAATCACTTAAATGGCTTTTTTCCCCTTCAACAGGTGATTTGTTTCACCAAAGCAAATTCTGCCAAGAGAGTTAGATAAATAAGCAACGTGTAATTGAACGGTTCTTATCTAGTCTTCCTTGGAAGTTAGTGGAATTAAATTCATGGTTTCTGTCCCTTTAGTTGTAAAAAGAAAGTTAATATTTCAACTAATACCTTATAGCAAAGAAAAGGAACTAACAGTGACATTTTTATTTTCTCCTCTCTTTACCATGTTTAGCTATTTGCAACTGAACCAGTAGTACCAAAATCATGTAGCCTGCTCAAAACCATGAACCTTGACTCCGCAAGTTATTTAATTATTTTAAAAAATCAATGTGACATAGTTCCTTGGGTATTTATATACTACTCATTTCTTTACCCATGGCACCCAGAGATTTCATCAACCCAACGTGTGTTCAACAGTTACCAATGAAACAACTTTCTTCTTAGAGAGAATCAGATGATGGGTTTCACTTAAACTTAGAGGAAAGAAAGTGTTAAATAAAGAATTGGGTGAGGCATAAAATTTCCAGTGAGCTTAATTTAGAAAAACTCTGGAGTTTTGGCAAAGATGGCAGAGTAGGAAGATCCAGAGCTCACGTCCTCCTATGGACACACCAAAATTACAACTATTTACAGAGCAATTGTGTACTGGAATGACCTGAAGACTAGCAGAAAAGATTTTCCACACTTGAAGATATAAAGAAGGAACCACAACGCAATGCGTAGGAGGGGTGGAGACATGGTATAGTCAAAACCCACACCCCAGGGTAGGCGACCCACAAACAGGAGGGTATTCACAACTTCACAGGTTCTCCCCAAGGAGCGAGGGGTCAGAGCCCCACATTGGGCTCCCCAACCCAGGATATTGCACTGGGAAGATGAGCCCCCAGAATATCTTGCTTTGAAGGCCAGCATGCTTTGTGTATGGGAGAGCCAGAGGGCTGTAGGAAACAGACTCCACTCTTAAAGGGTACGTGCAAAATCTCACACATTCCATGTCCCAGCACAGAGGTAATAATTTGAAAGAAGCCTGAGTCAGACCAATTTGCTGAACTTGGAGACCCTCCCAGAGATGCAGGAGGCAACTGGAGCTCACCCTGGGGACATTAACACATCAACACAGGTGGCAGCTATGTTGGGGAGCTCATTCTACCACAGGGACACTGGTGCTGACAAGCACCATTCTGGAGTCCTCCTTCTGGCTTACTAATGTTGGAGGCTTACCCACTCACCAGCAGGCTGACACCAGTCCTGGGACACCCTGGGCCATAAAGCCAGCATTGTGAGGACCCAGCCCCACTCACCAGAGGGCTGGCACCAGCCTTGCCCTCCCCCAGGGCCCATAGCCACCTGCACCAGGACTTAGTCTTTTCCACCAGTAGGACAGCACCAAGCTCAGCCTCCCCCCACCAACAAGTCTCACTGCCAGCTACTCTGAAACCTAGCCCAGCTCAGCACCAGGCTGGCACCAGGCATGGGACCCATAGCCAACTGCTCCAGGACCTGGCCCCAATCACAAGCAGGCCAGCAGCCATCGCATGAGGCAGGACCTGGCAGCCAATTGGACAATAGGCCAGCCCTGCCTACCTACACTCACAGTTAGTTGGCCCCACCAAAACAAGAGGGTTCATGCAACCTACATGGGGCACTCCTAGAGCGTATAGCTTCAGGTGACTATAAGGGAGTATGCTGGCGGGCCCCGGAGGATGTCTCCTACAAAAGGCAAAAGGCCACTTCAAGATTGGAAAATGTAACTGACCTACCTAATGCATAGAAATAAACACAGAGAATCAGGCAAAACGAGGAGACAGGAATATATTCCAAACAAAGGAACAAGACCAAAACCTCAGAAAAAGAACTAAACAAAGTGGAGATAAGCAATCTTCCCAATAAAAAGTTCAAGGTAATTGTCATAAAGATGCTCAGTGAACTTGGGAGAAGAATGGATGAACACTGTGAGAATTTCAACAAAGAGTTAGAAACTATAAAGAAGACCTAAACAGAGCTGAAAAATACAATAATTGAAATTAAAAATACACTAGAAGAAATCAATAGTAGATTAGATGATACAGAGGAACAGAGCAGTGAACTGGAAGATAGAGTAGTGGAAATCACTGAAACTAAAGAGAAAAGAGCAAAAAGAATTTTAAAAAATTAAGACAGTTTAACACAACACTGTAAATCAACTATACATACGTACATACACACATGCATACATACATACATACATACATAAATAAATAAAAATGAGGACAGTTTAAGAGACCTCTGGGGCAACGTCAAACCTACTAATATTTGCATTATAGGGCTCACATAAAGAGAAAAGAAAGAAAGAGACAGAGAACTTATTTGAAGACATAATAGTTGAAAACTTCCTTAATCTGGAAAAGGAAACAGACATCCAGGTCCAGGAAGCACAGAGAGTCCCAAACAAAATGAATCCAAATAGGGTGACACCAAGACACATTATAATTAAAATGACAAAAAATAAGTAAAAAGAGAGAATCAAAGCAGCAAAAGAAAAGCAGCTAGTTACATACAAGGGAACTCCTATAAGACAATCAGCTGACTTTTCAGCAGAAACATTGCAGGACATAAGGGGGTGTCACAATATATTCAAAATGACAAAATGAAAAAACCTACACCAAGAATGCTGTACCAGCAATACTATCATTCATATTTGAAGGACAGATAAAGAGTTTTACAGACAAGCAAAAGCCAGAAGAGCTTAGCACCACAAAACTGGCTTTGTAAGAAATGTTAAAGGGACTTCTCTAAGCAGCAAAAAAAAAAAAAAAAAAAAAAAAAAGACCACAACTAGAAATAGGAAAATTACAAAAAGAAAACTCTCAAAGGCAAAACTACAGCAAGGTAGTATACCAACCACTTATAAAACTAATAGAATGATTAAAAGACAAAGGTAGCAAAATCATATATAAACACAATAACTAGTTAAGGGATAACACATATACAAAGATGTAAAATATTATGTCAAAAACATTAAATGTGGGGGCTTCCCTGGTGGCGCAGTGGTTGAGAACCTGCCTGCTAATGCAGGGCACACAGGTTCGAGCCCTGGTCTGGGAAGATCCCACATGCCGCAGAGCAACTGGGCCCGTGAGCCACAATTACTGAGCCTGCGTGTCTGGAGCCTGTGCTCCGCAACAAGAGAGTCCGCGATGGTGGGAGGCCTGCACACCGCAATGAAGAGTGGCCCCCACTTGCCACAACTAGAGAAAGCCCTCGCAGAGAAACGAAGACCCAACACAGCCATAAATAAATAAATAAAAATAATTTTTAAAAAAATGCATACTATTTAAAAAACAAAAACAAAAAAACATTAAATGTGAGGGAAGGAATAAAAATGCAGGGTTTTTAGAATGCATTCGACCTTAAGAGATCATCAACTTACAATAATTATGTATATACATATATAGGTTGTTGTATATGAAGCCACACCCTAACCACAAACCAAAAACCTATAGATACACACATAAAAAAGAGAAAGGGATCCAAACATAACACTAAAGACAGTCATCAAATCAGAAGGGAAGAGAGCAAAAGAGGAAGCAAGAACAAGAAAGAACAACAATAACAACAAAAAAAACAGGACACCATTAACAAAATGGCAATAAGTACATACCTATAAACAATCACTTTAAATGTAAATGAACTAAATACTCCAATCAAAAGACAAAGATTGGTTGAATGGATTAAAAAACAAGACTCACATATATGCTGTCTACAAGAGATTCACTTCAGATCTAAAGATACACAAAGACTGAAACTGAGAGGATGGAAAAGGTATTTCATGCAAATTGAAATGAAACGAAAGCTGGGGTAGCAATGCCCCAGCAATGCCTCAGACAAATAAGACTTTAAAACAAAAACTGTAACAAGAGGTGAAGAAGAATATTACATAATAATAAAGGGATGAATCCAACAAGGAGCTGTAACATTGTAAATATATATGCACCCAACATAGGAGCACCTAAATACATAAAGCATATATTAACAGACATAAAGGGAGAAATGGATAGTAACACAATGATAGTAGGGAACTTGAACGCCCCGCTTACATCAATGGACAGATCATCCAGACAGAAAATCAATAAGGAGTATTGGCCTCAAATTACACAGATAGACTTAATAGATAAATATAGAGCATTCCATTGAAAAGCAGCAGATTATACACTCTTTTCAAGGGCACATGAAACAGTCTCCACAGAAAATCACATGTTTGGCCACAAAACAATTCTCAGTAAATTTAAGAAGACTGAAATTATATCAAGCATCTTTTCTGATCACAACACTATGAGACTAGAAATCATTACAAGAAAAAAATGCAAAAAATGCAAATATGTAAAGTCTGAACAATACACTACTAAACAACAAATGGGTCACTGAAGAAGTCAAAGAGGAAATTTTTTAAAACCCTAGAGACAAATGAAAACAGCAAAACAACAATCCAAAATCTATGGGATGTAGCAAAAGCAGTTCTAAGACAGAAGTTTATAGTGATATAAGGCTAACTCAGGAAACAAGAAAAATCTCAAATAAGCAATCTAACCAGACATCTAAAGAAACTAATAAAAGAAGAACAAACAAAACCCAGTTAGTAGAAAATAAAGATCAGAGCAGAAATAACTGAAATAGAGACTAAAAAAAATATTTAAAAGATCAATGAAACTAAGATCTAGGTCTTTGAAAAAATAAACAAAATTGATAAGCCAGACTCATCAAGGAAAAAAGACAGAGGACCCAGATAGATAAAATCAGAAATGAAAGAGAAGTTATAACCAACACCACAGAAATACAAAGAATCATAACAAGTTAATACAAAAATTATGTGTTAATAAAATGGACAACCTAGCAGAAATGGGCAAATTCCTAGAAATATGCAATCTCCTAAGACTGAACCAGGAATAAATAGAAAATATAAACAGACAAATCACTAGTAATGAACTTGAATCAGTAATCAAAAAACTTCCAATAAAAAAAATCCAGAACCAGACAACTTCACAGATAAATTCCACCAAACATTTAAAGAAGAGTTAACACCCATCCTTCTCAAACTATTATAAAAAATTGCAGCAGAAGAAATGCTTCCAAACTCATTCTATGAGGCAACCATACCAAAACCAGACAAAGGTACCCCAAAAACAAATTACAGATCAAATCCCTGATGAACAGATATGTAAAAATTCTCAACAAAAAGTTAGCACATGGAATTCAACAATATATTCAAAGAATCATATACCATGATCAAGTGGGATTTATCCCAGGGATGAAAGGATGGCTCAATATTCACAAATCAAACAATGTGATACACCACATTAACAAATTGAAGAATAAAAATCACATGATCATCTCAATAGATGCAGAAAAGGCTTTTGACAAAATTAAGCATCCATTAGGATAAAAATTCAGTAAAGTGGGTATAGAGGGAACATACCTCAACATAATAAAGACCATAGATGACAAGCCCACAGCTAACATCATACTCAATGGTGAAAAGCTCAAAGCATTTATCTAATATTAGCAAAAGACAAGGATGCCCACTCTTGCTACTTTTATGCAACATAGTATTGGAAGTCCTAGCCACAGTAATCAGATAATTAATTAATTAATGGAATCCAAATTTGAAAAGAAGAGGTAAAACTGTGACTATTTGCAGATGTCTGGATACTGTATACAGAAAATCCTAAAGATACCACCAAAAAACTATTAGAACTCATCAATGAATTCAGTGAAGTTGCAGGATACAAAATCAATATAAAAAAAATCTGCTGCATTTCTATACACTAACAACAAACTATCAGAATGAAAAATTAAGAAAACAATCCCATTTACAATTGCATCAAAAAGAATAAAATGCCTAGAAATAAATCTAACTAAAGAGGTGAAAGACCTGTACTCCTAAAACTATACCACACTGATGAAAGAAACTGAAAGCAGCACAAACAAATGGAAAGATAGTCTGTGCTCATGGATTAGAAGAATTAATGTTGTTTCAGTGACCATACTACTCAAGGCAATCTCTAGATTTAATGCAGTCCCTATCAAAATGCCAATGGTATTTCATCACAGAACTAGAATAAATGACTCTAAAATGTGTATGGGAACAAAACAATCTTGAGAAAGAAAAGCAAAGCTGGAGGTATCATGCTCCTTGTTTTCAAATTATACAACAAAGCTACAGTAATCAAAACAGTATGGTACTGGCACAAAACTCACACATAGATCAGTGAACAGAGTAGAGAGCTCAGAAATGAATCCACATTTATGAAGTCAATTAATCTACAACAAAGGAGGCAAGAATATACATGATGAAAAGACAGCCTCTGCAATAAATGGTGTTGGGAAAACCAGACAGCAACATGCAAAAAAATCAAACTGGACTACTTTCTCACACTATATAGAAAAGTAAATTCAAAATGGATTAAAGACTTAAATGTAAGAGATGAAACCATAAAACTCCTAGAAGAAAACATAGGAAGTGTGCTTTTTGACATCAATCTTAGCAATATATTTTTAGATATATCTCTTCAGGCAAAGAAAACAAAAGCAAAAATAAACAAATGGGACTACATCAAACTATAAAGCTTTTGCACAGCAAAAAAAACCAAAAAACAAAAAACTATCAACAAAACAAAAAGACTGCCCACTGAATGGGAGAAGATACTTGCAAATAATATATCTGACAAGGGGTTAATATCCAAAAATATACAAAGAACTCATACAACTCAACATCAAGAAAACAAGCAACCTGGTTAAAAATGGGCAGGGGCCCTGAATAGACATTCTCCAAAGAAGACATACAGATAGCTAACAGACACATGAAAGGTGCTCAACATCACTGATCATTAGGAAAATGCAAACCAAAACCACAATGAAGTATCACCTCAAACCTGTCAGAACGGCTATCATCAAATAGACAAGAAATAACAAGTGTTGGTGAGGATGTGGAGAAAGGGGAACGCTAGTACACTGTTGGTGGGAATGTAAATTGGTGCAGCCACTATGGAAACAGTATGGAGTTTCCTCAAAATATTAAAAGTAGAACTACCATACCATCCAGCAATTCCATTCCTGGATATTTATCCAAGGAAAACAAAAACACTAATTCAAAAAGATATATGCACCCCTATGTTCATTGCAGCCTTATTTACAATAGCCAATATATAGAAGCAACCTAACTGTCCATCAATAAGCAAAAGCATAAAGAAAATGTGATATATACAGAGAGACAGAGAGATAGATATAGATAGGTAGAGATAGATAGATAAATAGATAGATACATAGATACATAGATAGATACATAGATACATAGATAATGGAATATTGCTCAGCCATAAAAAAAGAATGAGGTCTTGTCATTTGCAACAACATAGATGAATCTAGAGGATATTATGCTAAGTGAAATAAGTCAAACAGTGAAAGACAAATACTGCATGATCTCATTTATATGTAGAATCTAAACAAACAAAAAAACAAAACTAATGAAAACAGACTCATAGACACAGAAAACAAATGTATAGTTGTCAGAAGGGGTGGGGTGGGGGGTAAAATAGGTGCAGGAGATTAAGAGGTACAAACCTCCAGTTATATAATAAATATGTCACAGTGATGGAACATACAGCATAAGGAATATGGTCAATAATAATGCAATAACTTTGTATAGGTACCAATGGTTACTAGACTTATGGTCACGATCATTTCATAATGTATGCAAATGTCAAATCATTATGTAGTACACCTGAAACTAACATAATATTGTATGTTAACCATATTTCAATTTTAAAAAGAAAAACCCTGGAACCAACAACTATAATCATGAGTTCTGAAATGAAAACCCCTTGCTGGTAGAGTATCAAAAGAAACCAAAAATTCTGCACCACTTGACTTCTGTTCTTCTGCTCGTTTTTCTAATTTAATAGATAATTACTGAATGCTTCCCACCTTTGCATTGCCAGCACCCCACCTAATGCTTGCTCCACATTTGTTGTTTAATAAACTGTTGTTGAATTAACTAATTGGTTAACTTCTAAGTTATTCAATAAAAAAAAAGAGAGAGACAAAATAAAAATTTTTTTTTAAAAAAGGTAATTATTGAATGCTTCCTAGGGGCCAGCCACCATGTTAGGCACCGGAGATACAGCAGTGAATAAAACAAACATGACTCCTGCTCTTTAGAGCTTACAGGCTTTGAGACTCCCCTAGTCTAAAGACACCCAAATATAAGTATAATCTTCTACAAATCTGTAGAATTGTGTTTCCCAGAGAAAATTCCATGAAACTCTTTCTGTCCAGAGTTCTCCAGCTTTCCCTTATTGGGACTAATTCCATTATTTGCTCAGAATTTCCATTCTCTGTTTAGAAATCCAGTCAAGAATTATGCCTCTAAGAAGACCTAAATAGACATTTCTCCAAAGAAGATATACAGATGGCCAAGAAGCACATGAAAAGCTGCTCAACATCACTAATTATTAGAGAAATGCAAATCAAAACTACAATGAGGTATCACCTCACACCAGTTAGAATGGGCATCATCAGAAAATCTACAAACAACAAATGCTGGAGAGGGTGTGGAGAAAAGGGAACCCTCTTGCACTGTTGGTGGGAATGTAAATTGATACAGCCACTATGGAGAACAGTATGGAGGTTCCTTAAAAAACTAAAAATAGAATTACCATATAACTCAGCAATCCCACTACTGGGCATAAACTCAGAGAAAACCATAATTCAGAAAGACACATACACCCAAATGTTCATTGCAGCACTATTTACAATAGCCAGGTCATGGAAGCAACCTAAATGCCCGTCGACAGACGAATGGATAAAGAAGATGTGGTATATACATACAATGGAATATTACTCAGCCATAAAAAGAATGAAATTGGGTCATTTGTAGAGACGTGGATGGATCTAGAGACTGTCATACAGAGTGAAGTAAGTCAGAAAGAGAAAAACAAATATCGCATATTAACACATATATGTGGAACCTAGAAAAATGGTACAGATGAGCCGGTTTGCAGGGCAGAAATAGAGACACAGATGTAGAGAAAAAACTTATGGACACCAAGGGGAGAAAGTGGGTGGGGGGTCGGGGGGGGATGAATTGGGAGATTGGGATTGACATATATACACTAATATGTATAAAATAGATAACTAACCAGAAGCTGCTGTATATAAAATAAATAAAATAAAATTCTAAATAAATAAAAGAATTATGCCTCTAACTGTTAGGGCTGAGAAAGGTGAAGAGCTTCCAAGATTAAACAGATTCTAAGAGTTCCCAGAGGCTATTAATGAGCATAATTCCAGCTCTTCCACCAAGGACAAGATTCAAGCCAAAGCAAGTTCTGAAATCTCCTCTGCACACTTAATACAGTACCAATGTGAAAAGGAGGAAGCAATAGGGACCATAGAAAGACCCTGCCTTTGGTAGTAGGAAACCTTCATTGTGAGTGACAGGAAACCCAAATGAAACTGACTCAAAAAATAAAGAGAATTACAGGTTCAAGTCACTGAAAAGTCCAGAGGTCAAATGAGCTTTAAGTGCAACTTCATTAAGGCTTTGGTTTCATTTCTCTGTGATTTTTAGGCACTCCTCTGGGTATCCACTTGATCTTCAAGGTGGCTTTTCTCATGGACATGAGAGCACTGCTAAGCAAGAGTAGAGCTCTTTCTCAAACATATTCAGGTTTTATAGTTTCCCATAACAATAGAACAAAACCCCTAAACTTTATTTTGATCGGACCATCCCTGAACAACCTCTGTGGCCAAAGGAATATCATCTACACATTGGCTTCTGCCCACATAAGGAATTCCCACCTTGACCAATCTCTGTGGCAAGGAAAATCAGATAACCCTGAGCAACTTTTCCTATTCACAGCCCAATGAAGGAGATGTGGATCATGGTGGCCAACAAAATGGAATGAGGTAGAATGGATGCCAGAGAGACAACTAGAATAATCATTTTGTATTGTTTTCCTTTAATTAATCTTCTATCTATAGTAATATATTTCCTCCCAACAGAAGCAATGTCCAGCAAGCAAAGCCTAGACTAGCTGATCCACAACCCATAAAAGAAGTACAACTGTGTTTCCAGTTTCTTTCCCCAGCTAAATCAACAATAATGTAGAAATTCATGTGCTCCTTTCATAAAGTTTTATTAGCTACAGTGAAGGAACTTGGGTAACATCCCAGCTAATCTGTCAGCAGCAGCTGGGGAAAGCTTCAAAAAATTACTTTTTCGATTGTCTGTCTAAGTATTGTCTGCTCAGTCTGCAGATATTCAACTGTTAACACTAGGGGACTTCACTCAAACAAGGCAACTCCTACAGCACACTTCCCCATATGACCACCCTCCTGTAATGTTAATTAAGAATTAAAAAAAAAAAAAAAAGAATTCCATATTTACACTGGGCTTTGTTAGAAAATGTCCTTAAGCCCAACAGAACAGTCTGATTTCTGTGCTAATTGCTCCAATTCCCAAATGCTAGGAGGGGCTTTTTGGAAGAACCTATTCTGGACAAAATGTAGGTTTCCAAACTCTTTGTAAATGAACTTGCTTATCTGTTCTTTTCAATTTGAGTTCCCCATGGGAATCCATGGCTTTAACCATTAGCACATTGGTCTCCACAGGCAACATAGTTTTGTTTCTCCATTTTATCTTTTTGCTTCCAAGTATAACATGGTGAGTAAGAGCATATGCTTTGTGGTCTGAATCTTGCGTGTGAGAGACGTCTCCACCAGCTGTGTAACCTAAGTTATACCAACTATCTGTTAAAGGGTAATTAAAAAAAAAAAAGTATAATCATGACTCTCATACAAATGAAGACAAAATGAATGTGTGTCAAAGATTTTATTTAATGCATCAATTGAGGAAACAAGTAAGATGTTACAACCAGCTCAAAAGATAATTCAAAGCAATAAGAAATGCTGAACTGAATTTAGAGGCAAAGAGATCTATCCTCAACACAATAACAAGTTTTATTTTGGACACAGTTTATTTGCATTTCTAAGGAGAAGAATCATAATTATTATCAGTTTTCTGAAGCTTACAAAGTTGTAGATTCACTCAAAGACAGTGAAAGACATAGATTACTCTGAAGAGTGTACTAACAGGACATTCAGTAATCTTGTTTGGGGGCATGGGCAGAGGTGGGGGTTTGACCATTTTAAAGTCTTTCACATTTTTTTTTTCTGAATATGTCTGTCAAGTTAAAAATCCATCAAAAGGGCTTCCCTGGTGGCGCAGTGGTTGAGAATCTGCCTGCTAATGCAGGGGACACGGGTTCGAGCCCTGGTCTGGGAGGATCCCACATGCCGCGGAGCGGCTGGGCCCGTGAGCCACAACTACTGAGCCTGCGCGTCTGGAGCCTGTGCCCCGCAACGGGAGGGGCCGCGACAGTGAAAGGCCCGCGCACCGCGATGAAGAGTGGCCCCCGCTTGCCGCAACTAGAGAAAGCCCTCGCACGAACCGAAGACCCAACACAGCCAAAAAAAAAAAAAAAAAAAAAAAAAAAAAATCCATCAAAAGAATGAAAAGATAAGCCATAGACTGGGAAAAAATATTTGCAAGGGACATAGCTAACAAAGTACTGGTATGCAAAATATACAAAGAACTCTTGATATTCAACAACAAAAAATAAACAACCTGATTAAAAACACCTCAGCAGATACCTCACTAAAGAAGATATATATGTCCTTTTATTATGTTGAGGTAGGTTCCCTCTATGCCCACTTTCTGGAGAGTGGGAGGGAGGCTTAAGAGAGAGAGGATATGGGGATATATGTATACACTACACATAGCCGATTCCCTTTGTTGTACAGCAAAGACTAACACAACATTGTAAAGCATTTATATGTCAATAAAGATGTGAAAAAAATAAAATAAAATGAAAAAAAGATACATAGATGGCAATTACACATATGAAGAGATGTTCTATATCATATGTCATCAGGGAAATGCAAATTAAAACAACAGCAAGATACCACTATACACCTATTAAAATACCCCAAATCCAAAGCACTGACAACACCAAATGCTGGCAAAGATGTGGAACATCAGGAACTCTCATTCATTGTAGGTGGGAATGAAAATGGTATAGCCACTTTGGAAAAGAGTTTGGCAATTTTTGTTTTATGGGGTTTTTTTCCTTATAAAACTAAACATACTCTCACCATATAATCCAGCAATCATTCTCCTTGGTATCTACCAAAAAAAGTTGAAAGTTTATGTTCACACAAAAGCCTACAACACAGTTGTTTATAACAGCTTTATTCATAATTGCCAAAACTTGGAAGCAACCAAGATGTCCTTCAGTAGGTGAATTGCTGAATAAATTGTGGTACATCAGACAATGGAATATTACCCAGCACTAAAAAGAAATAAGTTATCAAGCCATGAAAAGTCATGGAGGAAATTTATATGTACACTACTAAGTGAAAGAAGCTAATCTGAAAAGGCCAATTGTATACTGTATGATTTCAACTATGTGACATTCTGGAAAAAACAACACTATGGAGACAGTAAAAAGACCAGTGGTTGACAGGGGTTAGGAAGAACAGAGTGATGATTAAGCAGAGCATAGGATTATTAGGACAGTGAAACTACTCTCTATGATGCTATAATGAAGGATACATGTCGTTATGCATTTGTTCAAACCCATAGAATGAAAATCACCAAGAGTATCAATGTAGGTTCATCAACTGTAACAAATTACCCTCTCGTGGGTGATGTCAATAATGGGGAAGGCTATGCATGTGGGGGGGAGGGGGCATATGGGATATCTCTGTATCTTCTGCCCAAGTTTGTGGTGAACCTAATGCTCTCCCCAGAAATAAAGTCTATGAAAAATAAAAATAAAAAATCCAGACTTAAGTCAGGAAAGACTTCACTCAAAAGACTATTGCAGGGCTTCCCTGGTGGCGCAGTGGTTGAGAATCTGCCTGCTAATGCAGGAGACACGGGTTCGAGCCCTGGTCTGGGAAGATCCCACATGCCACGGAGCAGCTGGGCCCGTGAGCCACAACTACTGAGCCTGCGTGTCTGGAGCCTGTGCCCCGCAACGGGAGGGGCCGCGATAGTGAAAGGCCCGCGCACCGCGATGAAGAGCGGTCCCCGCACCGCGATGAAGAGTGGCCCCCACTTGCCGCAACTAGAGAAAGCCCTCGCACGAACCGAAGACCCAGCACAGCCAAAAATAAATAAATAAATAAATAAATAAATAAATAAAATTTAAAAAAAAAAAAAAAGACTATTGCAATAAGGGGAGAAGGGACTATTGAATAAGGAAAGGGTAACTGTTTTAATTTGGAGAGTGCTTTGACCACAATATCTGCAGCATCTCAAAGGTTGGCAGAAACAGGGCTTCTCTTTTATGGGGTGGGGGGAGTAAATAACGCCAGAAAGAACCGACTGTGGGAAAGTGGGATGAGTGGGTACCCTGATTGGACAGTTGAGAGGTTGCTCCATGTTCCAATGCTCAAGGATGGGCCAAAGTTCAGGAGCCTGGAGGAAGGAAAGAACCCTGACTAAAGTTTGGTCAAGTCAAGTTAATGGATATTTTTTCGGTTTGGTCAGTGAGGACAAATTTTTCAACTAATTTATTTACAAGATAAAGGATGAGAATTAGAAGTGTCTGTGTCTAGGTAAACAACGAGTTCATCTTTGAGTCTCATCTAAGCCATACGGGGAAGGGTAAGCCATTTCCCATAACACAAAAGAATAAAGGGATTTCTTAGCCTCGTTATTTTCTAGGAGCACAGGGCTCAGGTTAAGTTCAACATTGTTAATCTGTCCTTTTATTCAAGACAAATGAATATCATTCATCACTGAACAACACAGAGGGGATAAGGAGTTGATCAGGATCTAAGCAACAGCTTCCTGAGGACTCTTGCTCACATTGTTCCTGCAAAAACAGTTCAACCATCTATTGAGGAGTGGTGACAAAGATCAGCTGTTATAGGGTTCTATAGAGTAAGATCTTAAGAGAGATGCCTAGAAAGAAAAATAAATACTAGTATAAAATTCTGTATTGTAGTAAGGAGTTGAACCCTGAGGGTATCTAGCCCAGTGGATTCTAAGATGTTGATGGATAGAAATATTTCAATTTTCCAGAGCTGCTCACTGAGTTTCTTGAAGCTACAATTTCAATGTTCTGGATAATGGTGACATAGTCTGGGTTATTTCACATATAAGGGCGTTCATTTGTCCAGAGTTCCTTAGTGGCCCAGACCATGGCTTGTCCATGGAGAAATCAAAACCATGCATGGTTCACTGCAGTGAGAAGTCCTTCAAGATATATATCAAGTCATCAGACTTTAGCTCACAGAGATTCTTCAGATCCTGGGAAAGGCCAGCTACATGGCTGATGAGAATCTGAGTGGTCAGGTTTTAGGTCTTGATGATACCAGGACAGAAGGGGGAGAGAAAAAACTGGAAATGTTACCAAACACAAGTTTGGCTGCTGGCCACTCAAAAGCCAATAATCGAGAGGCAAGTGTTAGTAGAAAGGAAAGATGCTGTATTCAGAAAAGCCAACAATCTGGGGAGAAGGTGGACTTGTATCCAGAGACCAACTCTGAAGATTCTGCTGAGACATGACAATTTTTAAAGGGAAACAATCTCAGTTAATCATGAAGGTAAAAGGTCAGATTTTTCAACGTTTTTCCATTGCATGCAGATTGCTGACTTCTCTTGATCTTCCTTTGGATGCTATCTTGCCCACGTGGAGAGTGTCATTCTTTAACTACTTAATTCTTTATTTTTACTCCTTTTAATCCAGGAAAGGAATCAATAGGTTAGGCAAGGCATTGTGTACATTCAGTAAAGTGAAAATCAGGAGTTAGGCTAAATGTTGCCTAGTGATCTCATTTTTATGATTAAGGTTTAAGGGGAACAGAGACAGACAAAACAGGAAAGGGGCAAAAGAGCTTTTTACAAATCCCCACTTGTTGACATCATTCCATTTCTATGGGATTAGGGGTGAAGGTCCATCTTCTGTAACTTCTTCATGCTGACTTAGGGTGCCATATTCTTAGAGTAGAAGATGTCAACATGGGTCTGTAGCATCTCTTTGCTGACAATTTTAGTTCCTCGCTAACATGTGGGCAGAGCAAGCTACAACTATTTTGATGCCCACAAAGATATAGATTATTATGAGCAATAGTGTTAATCCCATTCTTGCATCAAACACTGAGTCTGTGACTCTACTGTCCTAATCATTAACTGCTCCAGCCCGCTCCTTTGTGACTCTGGGAGGCCTGGGAGACTTCAGCTTTTCTACAAACAAGACACAGGGGACATAGAGAGGCCTTTGTACTTGGGGGAGTCCCACAGGGTTCTGCTCTGTTCCAGAAATATTCGTTTGAAAGGTTGAAGCCAGATATTGATGTAAACTAGAAGAACTGAAAATTAAGTAAGTGTTGAAAATTTATGCAAGGTGATGAGACACAGTCCAATTTACAGGCAGGTAACAGTGAGAGAAGTTAATTAAATCTCTGCCAGTCAAGTCAGACCTTGCATCCATCAGTTACCTGCAATTTATAAATAAGTTCAAAATAGCTCAAAGACAAGGAACAGTTAGAATCTGATAACCCACAAGGGTGTGCTATAGTTTTCTATTGAAACACAAAATCTCTCTCTACGTGTCAAAGACGGTCGATAACAGTATAGACTTCATAGTGTGGCCTTTGGAGAACTAAGCAGCCCAAAACAGAAAGCATACCAGACTCATGCTAGGTACAATAATGCTGAATAGATGTGAACTATTACTGTTGTTATTATTATTTTTGCTACAGTAGCCAAAATATCTTTCTTACACCTGGCTTGGGTTTTCTTTTTTTTTTTTTTCCTTTTTTTTTTTAAATATAAAGATCATCTTTGCCCATTTCCCACTATTCAAGATAAACTCTATTAGTAATTTAGTTTATTTCTTTTATCACTGCACTTACATGGATAAAAATATACAAACCCAAATGTCTAATAATTAGAGAATAAAAACCAAATGGTTTATCCACCACCAATGGTGCCATAAATGGTAGCCAAGAGAGCCTAAAATTGGTTCTAATGATGTAAAAATACATCATAATACATTAGCTTTAAAAAAAAACATAAAATTGCATAGCCAAATAAATAGGATGGATAGGTGATAGATGATAGATAGATGATAGATAGATGATTGATAGATAGATGATAGATAGATAGATAGATAAATAGATAGATCGGTAGGTAGATAGACAGTAGATAGATAAGATAGATATGTATGAAAAATAACAGAAAGAACACTTGTTATATCTTTGGACATTCTGCATCTGCTCTCTCTTAATAATATTTTCTGAGCATCTCCCTGTTTCCACAAATAGTCCTTTAGAATATACACTCTTAAAGTTATAGCATTAAGACATATTTCCTCTATGTAATTTTTCTGTTAACCTCTAACTCTCTCATTGAGAATTATGTGGTAGTAGATGGAACATTAAATTGGCAAGCTCATACAGCAAAGACCCAAATAAATCTTCATTTGAGACAAAGATAAATCCAAACTACAAATGCCATGATCAACAGGGGACAAGATGAGAGAAATAACAGAGAGAAAATTGGCTCCCAGAAATATGAGGGAAACATATATATCACAGTCTGGGGTTTGGAATGAGCCAATCTGAAGTTATTGAGGTTCTCCCACCCCAAAGGTGAACTAGAAAATCAGAGTGGTCCTTCTTCCATTCCTACTCTTTAAGCATTAACACTACTGTCTAGTTTGCTAATACCCATATTTCTTCATGCCTCTTTGGTTTTGTATAAGCTGTTCTTCTATCTGGAACACCCTCCCCTACTTATCCATCTGGCAAACTCTTCTTCACCAAGTATCAGTTCAAAGCCACCTTCTGAATGAAGCTTTCCCTGACTCCCCCAGGGAGAGTTAGGGTTTCCTGTCCTGATGTGCCTCTTTGGCTTTGTAGGGACCTTTATTATAGCCATCCTTGTAGCGATTGTAACATAACCCTTTGCAAGTTGGTCTTCCATAGTATACAGTGAATTCCTTGAAGATAAGGTTTTCACCTCTTCATTCCCAGCACTTATTATAGTAGGTGCTGAATAATTATTTCATGAATAAATAAATGAACAAATGAATGAAACTTTGTGATGGAAGAAAGTGAAATTTAATTGATTATTTAGAATCAAAGATAAAGTCTGGGGTGATAGTAATTTGGGCTGCTTAATTCCTAAGAATTATTAATATTCCAATTTTACACATAAATTGAGACCTAGAATGATTAGGTAACTTACTCAAAAACTAAATTTCAGAAAAGAAATACAAATGGCCCTTGATTATATGAAAAGATAAATGTAAATTAAACTATTTTTCACCTATCAGACTGTCAAAAAAAGGTATTATAATAGACTCTTCTGGCATGGTGTAAAAGGCATTTTCATATATTACTAGTCAAAGTATAAGTTGGAACCACCACCAATTTGTCACTGTATATCAAAATTACATATTTATATAATGTTCAACCCAGAAAATCTACTTTTAGAAATCCATCTTACAGAAATACCTATACCTATATGAAATGGCCTATGAACAAGAATATCCACTGCTGTATAGTTTGTAATAGCAAGAGGTTAAAAGAATCCCTTTTGTCTGTCCACAGGCTAAACATATTATGGTACATCTAGAACAGTGGTTCTTAAAGTGTGGTCCCCAGACAACAGCATCGGTATCAACTGGAAACTTATCAGAAATGCAAATTCTCAGGCCCCACCCCTGACCTCTTGAATCAGAGATTTGGAGGTAGAGTTAATGTGTTCATCTGTAGTTTTATATTGTGATGAATATAAAAATTTGAAAAATACTGATCTCAGCCATGGAGTACCACACTGCTGGGGAAAATAGGAGGGCGCTCTCTATACCCCACTAAAGCAAGATCACCAAGATCCTCTGTTAGGTGATGGAAACAAGCTACAGAAGAGTGTCTGTAACATGTTACCTATTGTGTTAAAGGGAGGAGGAAATAAATCATATTTTAATTGGCTTTCATATAAATTTTTTAAAACTCTGAAAATCTGGATATGTAAGAAATTAAGAAGACTAATTACCTATGGTTGAGGGGTCTTGGCAGATGAGGGGAGGGGAGACAAGGAGTAGGAGGGAGAATTGTAACTATGAACTTTTTTACGTTTTGTGATTTTTTTTTAACCATGTGAATGTATTAACTCTAAGATAGAGAGAGAGAGTTTTTTCTAAGAATGCATATCTCCCAAGTAATAGCTAGAAAAGCTAATTGCTTCCTACTCCATCTTTCTTTCTCATCAAGACCCTGAAAAATTGTGAAGTTTCACTTTTTTTTCTTGAGTTGCTGATGACCTGTAATAAAATCTGGTAGATAACACACAAAAAGACATACATACACTCCCATGGGTGCACATGCACACACACACACACACACACACACACACACACATGTGTAAAGAAGGATTGGCTGGTTTTATTGCTTTATTATCAAGACAATTAATTTTCTAATTGCTATTTCTTAGTTTAAAGACATTTCCTGCCCATGTCCTGCCATGGAGTTTGCCCAATTGCAGGAATGTGCATCTATCCACAAACTGCCTGCCTAAATTGGGGCAATCATTTAGACAGATCTAAACTTAAGGGTCATTAATGATGCAAATGTCAGGTCACACTGATCAATGATAAGTAAGTTAGATAAAACAGTGCACCTACTATATGGTTTGTAATCCTAGAATCAAAGCAAAGTCCAAACAGTTTAAAGAGTTTCAAATGTACACTACCTGCTAAGACCAAGAAATGTCTTATGGTGTTGTAGTAGTTGTCTGTGGGATTATATTGCTGTTGTTAATTTGATGTGTGACCCTCAATAATTACTAAGAGATTCAGTTGTCCTTCCTACTTAAAAAAAAAAAAAATGAGCATGCTCATCTATCTCACTGAAATGTGATAGGAATTAATTAAGGATTTTTTTAATTGAGTAATATTTTTAGGTCTTCAGTTCCAGACATTATGCAAAAAGCAAATAGCCTTGTCATAAATGTCTTATTATTTTGTTCTCTTCTCAATGTAGTGACATTCGGACAGAGTTAAATCCCAAGATCTCTCCTTGCTGCCAAACTCTCAGATGGAATCAATAGCAATGACCTCACCTTAATCTCCAGAAGGACTGGAAAATTACAACTCCAGGTGGCTCTTTCTGGCTTGTGTCCTCGGGTGACCTTTCTGGTCCTGTGCTGTGGAACAAGAGGCCTAAACTTGGTATATTTACTGTGCTGTTTGCTTTGATCTGAATTTGCCTCCAGTAAGTACCTTTGAAGTTCACATATTTCTTGAGACTGTTGCCCTGCAGATACCCAAAATGAGCCATGAGGACTATTAAACTGTGTCTTGACCTGTTGTGGAAGCTCAAATGAACCGTCAGTAATAGGAAAGAAGAGAACCGAGAGAGACCATAGCCAGTGATGGATACAATTGCTATCAGGGTACTTCTTATCTATTTCAGAGACAGGCTGTAAAGATCTTGGAAAATGTTTGCCAAGTGCTTTGAGTCCTAGAGAAAAAATATTAGTGGAATCCTTTGAGACAAAGAAGAGGAAAGGGTTTTTTTTGTTGTTTTTTTTAAGAAAAAGGGCAGAAAGCGCAAAGGGGCTAATAGAAATTCAATTCACCAAATATTTATCGAGTGCCTACCTAGTCCTAGGCCCTGGGCTCAGTACCAAGATATATAAGGTGCTTTCAGGACAGCACTCTGGAGAAGTGGGAAGACCAGTTTAATAACAACAAGGTGGATTAAAATAAATTTCATGAGGGAAATGTTCCTGTTCTATTATTTGTTTTTGTTCCCAGCAACTAGCACTGTGCTTCACACAGAGGAGGTTCTCAATAACACCAAAGACATGAATGAACAAATGACTGGATACATAATACTGGGAAGAAACTTGTTTATATCTTAGTCTACCTCACTTCTTGCACGATACCCTGCCCGTGACTTTAAAGCTGTATTCATCACTGAGATGGTGCCTTTCAGAAGCACTATCCATAGGGGGCTTCATTTGAAGTGTATTAGTGGCAACTTTTCCCATCACTTTGTTGCTGTCAACTACAGGGGGCAGCTTGGAGCCTTGGCTGAAATAATACTGCTGTGGGCAATGTTTTTGCCTCCGCAACATTCATATGTTGACATCTATTCCCCAATATGAGGGTATTTATTAGGAGGTGAGGCCTTTGGGAGGTGATTAGGTCATGAGGGTGCAGCCCTCATGAATAGGACGAGTGCCCTTGTAAAGAAACCTCAGAAGACTCCCTTGCCCCTTCCACCATGTGAGGACACAGTGAGAAAACAGCCACCTGTGAGCTAGAAAGCAGGTCCTCACCAGACTCCGAATCTGCAGGCACCTTAATCTTGGACTTCCCAGCCTCCAGAACTGTGAGAAATAAATGTCCACTGTTTAATGCACTATGTCTACAGTATTTTTGTTATAGCAGAACAGATGAAGACAAATACTAATACTGCATATTAGGAGTAAGGAGACCAACCCGTCCTGTTTTGCCCAGGACTTTCCTCTGTTTAATAGTGAAAGCCCTGCTTTCTGGAAAACAGTTCCAGACAAATTGGGGTGATGGTTCACCACTATTAAGGACTTCCTGTGGACTTTTCCTCCAGTATTTTCCTTCCATTTTAGTGTCAGAAAATTGAAAATGTTAGACTATAACTTCCTGAGTACAGATTAGCGATTTCCCTTCTACAAAAATGAAGCTCTTCTCATCTCTCATTTCTCTCCAACATATTCACCCTTTTAAAAGTTATCTGATTCCTACTGCTCTACCCCCAAGAATCCCTACTTACTTGTATCAAAAAAAGTTTTAGAGCTGAAATAAAAAACAGAATTAACTAATCTAGTCCTCTTTTTACAGTTGAGGAAACTTGAATCCCAGAGAGGGAATTGGCCAAAGTCACACAAGTCTCCTGATTTCCAGATTAGTGCTATTTCTTTTAAATGTAGCTTTTAAAAATATATATTTTATGGTCAACAAGCCCAAATTTATAAGTGTTTTGTTCCCCCTTTACTAGACCTGACAATTCCTAATAAAATCCTTCACAATGTTTTTAAGATCAATTTATAATTTGATCAACAGTAATCTAGCTTCAAGCACAGAATTTGGCTAATGAAAAATTAAAATCACATAAGCCTTTCTTTCATGATTTCAAAAGTCCTTTAACTCCTCAACAAAATAGGAATTTTAAAAAGTACTCTTCTATTTAATTGATTATCAAACTCTTTCCTCTACTTGTGAGAGCCCATTACTGCCTACTGGATTCCATGATTTAATAATGTGAAGGGTAATAACACACAATGTTTATCAGTTTAACAATGTCATTTAAACTCTGCAGCAACCCTGTCAGGCAGTGTAAAGGATGAATTGCTCCCTGAAGAGTGTGGTTAAAAAAAAAAAAAAAAAAAAGTTCCCTCCAAGAGTTGCACTGCAAAATCAATACAATGCATAGTGATAGAGATATGTATGCAAAGTTGATTTATGAAGGTCGATTGAATCCCAGACATGCGTAAGGCGAGTTTGAAAAAAAGATATTTGCCAATGACCACGTCATTCATAAAGAAGGTCACTGTACAAGTCAGAGAAGGTGATATCCCTGTTGCAGAAAAGGATACATCAGGCTACCCTTACCCTGGGGCTCCAAAATGCAAACCATGCAACCAGCTACCTTTATTTGAATCCTATCCCCACCTGAAGACATTTTGACTTTGATTGAACTTCCAAAATAGCTTGCCTACACAGACAGTTATGTCCTAGCCAAAGAATACCATTGTCCATTCCCAGGAACCCCAATCTTTCTCATTCTGAATTAATAAATGTCCATGATGGTTATACATCAGTCTTCATGAATATGGTTAAAAATGTGTGCCTTAGAAAAAGAGACCACTGTCGGGACAGGGGAAACCCTAGTCCCCGTGGATTATGGAGAATTCCTCTAGAGGCCCCCAGGCAGACAGCCAGTTCACTTCTCCTAGTGACACACAACGCTTGACTCTGTATCTTCCACACAAATGTCGCCTGATAATACTATCCTCATTTCACATGTGAGAAAACAAAACCTGAGAGGTTAATGCCCTTGCCAAGGTTACACAGTGCGTGCTATAATTACGAGCTGGAATTGTGGCCTTTGACCCCAACTGCAATATCCTTTCCTATTCTGATTTCATGGTAATACCTCTGGTGTCCCATAGCACACCATCCTGGACATGTTGAATTCCAGTCTCAGCTGAAATCCACGTGAGGTGGGACCATCGTTAGGATGACAGTGTCCTATATCTGCCAAAGGCCTTTTCTGATGCCCTGGAAGCCTGCTCAGCCCATGTGCAAGCACAGTGCAGAGGTTGCCCTCATGGACAGCCCTGAACCCAAGGGGAAATGAAATGGGTTGGATAATCTCTCTGACTCCTATCCTAGGAGAGGATACTTCTGAGAAGTATGTTTCTCAGAAGGTCTCAGAAAAATTAAGTCCTTGTTTCCTACAATGCCCTTGATAACACCCCCCAATATTGAGTTTTCTTCCTCTCTAACTCCCCCACTCCTTCACGCCTAGTTCCTGGGATCATTACCAAATAAAGCACCCAAATTCTCTTCTCAAGCTTGACATTGAGAGGAACCCAAACTGAGACAGATACCTTCATCCCCAGAGTAAACCAAGATAACCGTCTTTCCTCCTGACACCCAGAAATTCTCTCTCTCACTGCTGCTTTGGGAAGACCTGTAGGAAAAGCACACCCTCAGGTGAACCAGTTACAGTATCTATTCCCCCATTTCAAATCTTTATCATTGAAGAGTAGTTGACCTTGTTCATGCTGATTCTAAGTGTTCTAAATTTGAAGTTATCAAATACATTTATATTAATAAAAATATTTTTTTAATTCAAAAAATAAAAGAGAGCTACACAAATAGCTTGGGGCCAGATTTGATGACACATATTCTGACCCAGTAAATCAGAAAATCAGAACTCTAGATCAGAGAGACCCTTCTGGGTCCTATAAAGGGCGCTAGAAGCCAAGAGAAGATGTTACACTCTCCCTGAATCCAAAGAACTCCACAGACCCTCCATCTTGTAGGCTCCTGCAGTTACCAATAGTCAAAGAAGTCCAAATATCTTTTACAATATAATAAACTACCCAAAACTTAGTGGCTTAAAACAATGTCAAATTTATTTTGCTCAGAGTAACATAGTTTTATCATGCTGCCTTGACCCAGTTTTGAGGTCCTGGCTGGAGGCTGGTCAGTTCCCCTTCTGGAACAGCTGATGGAGTCCACGCCCCCAAGCACCTCCCTTATCTGGCTCTCACACTCCAGGCCACCATAAACCCACCGTAACGGTCGCAGGGCCAGGCACCAGACAAGCAGGGACAGCCCTTACGCACCAGAACCTGCTGATATTGTTCAAATCAGCCAATCCTAAGCCGTCTTGTCCTGCCTTGCCCTTTCCTTCCCACTGAAACCACAATAAAGGCACTTTCCCACACTCTCCCCCCCAACCCCCTTCCGTTTTGTGCTGGACCCTGGGGCTTATGGTTAAAATAACTCAACAATCCTGCAATTTTGGCAGGGTTCAATGGGGACATCTCAGCTTACCTCCATGTAGCACCGGGGCGGGGTGGGCAATGCTCAAAGCCTTGGTGATAATACCACCCGGAGGCTTGCTTACTCACAGATCTGGCACTTGGTGCTGGCTTTCGGCTGAGATGTGGCTGGAACACCTAAACGTGGCCTTGTCATGTGACTGCTAAACCTGAGAAAGTTCGACGCCTTAGGCAAGTCACTCAGTAAGTACAATTCTGGACTTCAGTACAGACTGGGTTCACAGGGCAAGCATCCCAAGAGAACGTTGGGTGGAGGCTGTATCATCTTTTCTAACCTGGCCTCACAAATCACACAGAGTGACTACCACTGCGTTCCACCCATTAGAAGTGAGTCACTAAGGCTGCCTCCGTTTTCATGACAGACATGTCAAAGAATGTGTGGCTAGAATGTCTAACCTTTGCCGAATCTGCCATTATTGACCTTGCCATATGATCTTGTCCTAAGGACACGGTCCTTGGATTTTCTAAGCAACTAGAAACTGGTCCCTAGGTTTTCTAAACTATGAGAGCTCTGAGACCTGTAAAGGTCTTTAAAAAAGCACTCAGTTCACCTTTCCATCAATCTACCTAGCAGATGGTCACCTAGATCAGGCTTATATTTTTTAATTTAAGTATAGTTGATTTACAACATTAGACTGATTTCAGGTGTACAGCATAGTGATTCAGTATCTTTGCAGATTATACTCCATTACAAGTTATTACAAGATAATGACTATAATTTCCTGTGCTATACAGTATATCTTTGTTGCTTATCTATTTTATACATAGTAGTTTGTACTAGATAGGTTTAAATGCTTTACATAGCAACAAGGTAGGTCAGTACTTCTCAAGCTGCCCATTTTCATTGTGAACTCTGCGAGAGTATTCTTCCTCACCCAAACCTACCTTTACTCAAAAGTTCCAAGTCCTAGTTTCATTTGTAGCTATAGGATTATACAAAATAAATTGAATCTCTGCTGCACAAGATAGCCTTTAAATACTGAAAGATAAATTATTACATCTCCCTAAATCTTCTCTTCTTCAAATTTAACATCTCCAGTTTCCTTAGCTGTTTCTTATAGAATAGGTGTTTATGAGATCTTTCCTCAACCTTATTTTTTTAACTGAGTGCAATAATTTAAATTTATCCTAATTCAATCTCATGTTTAACAGTCTCGGCTCAATTTTCCTACCTGTTCTGATATTTTCAAATTTTAATTGAATCCCAAGTTTTGTCTTATCTGAAAATCATTTCTTCCGTCATTTCGTTGATTAAAATGCTAAAGAAAATCTTAATGTACACTACCAAGTGAAAATAGAGTCATTCATCAACTGTCTACTGGCTATGCTTGGATACAAGGATAATGAGAGATGATTTGTTAAATATCTTTCAATATAAAATATACTATGGCTTATAATAGTTTCCTGATCGGCCAGCTTACTTATTCTATTTTTTAAAAAGAAAATAAATTTCATGACTTTATTTATTAAGTATTAAATGAACGCCCAATATACACCAGTTGCTGTCCTAGACACTTGGACACAGCAATGACAAAATAGACAAGGTTGTGGTCTCCTATGGGGCAAGACAGATAATAAACAAGTAGTCAAATAAATGAATAAGATCATATCAAAAAGTGATGATTGCCTGGGGCAGTGGGTAAATGGGACTACTTTAGTGTGGGTGATCGGGGAAGGCCTCTTGGAAGAGATAACATATTTAATGGAGATCCTAATAAAATAATCAACTCTGGGAGTATTTGGAGCCAGAGTGATACAAGAGAAGAAACAGTGCATGCAAAGATGTTGTGATCATATTTGAAGAACAAATAAAGGAACAATGTGGTTGTACGTAACAAGTGAAGCAGGGGGTGGTACAAAATAAAGTTGGACAGGGAAGACCCCCAAGGCCATTATAAGATGCTCAAGTTTTGTTCCAAGTGCAATTGGGTCACCAGCTGCTGGAGTTAGAGAAGTCCCCAAGATTGCGCTCACTTATGACACCAACTGCAAGTTCAGGGTTCCCCGAGACCACCATCAGGTTCAATAATTCACTAGAAGGACCCAGCAAACTCACTGAAAGTATAACAAAACTCAGGTTACAGTTGATTTCAGTGAATGGATACATATTACAATCAGCCGAGGGACCACAGGCCTGGGGAAGAAGCCAGGAGAGTCCCACTCATGGACTTTCCAGTTATCCTTTTGCTTTAGTGCCATGCACAGCACTAAATTCTCTTGGCAATCATGTGTGACAACACACATGGAATATTAGCAATGAGGGAAACTCACCTGAGCATTGGTGCCCAGAGGTTTTTATCAGGGTGCTGTCATCTAGACATGGTTGACTGCTTACGTGGCTGACCTTTAGATTCAAGCCCCTCTGAAGGTCAAGCTGATACCATGGTCCTAAGTCCCCACCATAAGTCACATTGCTAGACTATGGCAAGAGACAAAGAAGAGAGAAATAGAAAAAGTTGGGGCAGATTTTTCAGATTCTTTTCCCTTATGGGTTATTACAAATTACTGAGTAGAGTTCCCTGTGCTATACAGTAGGTCCTTGTTGTTTATCTATTTTATATATAGTAGTGTGTATCTGTTAATCCCAAACTCCTAATTTATCCCTCCCCACCCTTTCCTCTTTGGTAACCATAAGTTTGTTTTCCATGTCTGTGAGTCTATTTCTGTTTTGTAAATAAGTTCATTTGTATCTTTTTTTTTCAGATTCCACATATAAGGGATATCATATAATATTTGTCTTTCTCTGTCTGGCTTACTTTACTTAACATGATAATCTCCAGGTCCATCCATGTTGCTGCAAATGGCATTATATCATTCTTTTTTGTGACTGAGTAATATTCCATTGTATAAATATAACACTTCCTCTTTATTCATTCATCTGTCAATGGATGTTTAGGCTGCTTCCAGGTCTTGACTATTGTAAACAGTGCTGTTATGAATAGGGGGTGCATGTATCTTTTCAAATTATGGTTTTCTCCAGATATATGCCCAGGAGTGGGATTTCAGGATCATATGGTAGCTCTATTTTTAGTTTTTCAAAGAACCTCCATAATGTTCTCCATATGACTGCAACCTCATGAGAGACCCTGAGTCAGAACCACCCAGCTAAGCCACTCCCCATGTAAGATAAGAAATGCCTATCATTTTAAGCTGCTAACTTTTAGGATAATTTCTTTTTTTTTTTTTTTAAATTTAGATTGTTGGATGGGCAATATTCACATGGATCAACATTTTAATTAATTAATTTATTTATTTATGGCTGTGTTGGGTCTTCGTTTCTGTGCGAGGGCTTTCTCTAGTTGTGGCAAGCGGGGTCCACTCTTCATTGCAGTGCGCGGGCCTCTCACTATCGTGGCCTCTCTTGCTGCGGAGCACAGGCTCCAGACGCGCAGGCTCAGTAATTGTGGCTCATGGGCCCAGTTGCTCCGTGGCATGTGGGATCTTCCCAGACCAGGGCTCGAACCAGTGTCCCCTGCATCGGCAGGCAGATTCTCAACCACTGCGCCACCAGGGAAGCCCCAGGATAATTTCTTATGCAGCAATAGATAACTAATACATATGTAACAAGCAACTTGAATAGCCAAAAACAGAAGAATCAAGTGTTTTCAGAGGCTCAGAGATGATGCAAAGACGTGTCTCTTTTGTTTTCCAACACACTTCAAGGGTTTATTTTGCATGTAGTTTTGCTGTTGTTGTTGTTTTTTTGTTTTTCACTTTTTGGCTTATGTGTTTCTGACATAAAAGTATTGGTATAATAAAAAGTGGGCACACTGATCATGAAAAACCAGGACTTAAAAAATGTTAGAAGTGTTTCAAAAGCACTAGCCCTAACCTTGTAAATGTAATTTGTTATCTCACCAGCAAAGAGGGCAGAAATGCAGTTCTTGGCTTTAGGGAGCTCAATAGAATGCACTGTAGACTCTTGAAGTATGGATATAAAACAGGTCACCAACAAACACTGCCTCCTTCCTGCAGGTCTAGCTCTGTACATCTGGCTGCTGAGTCATTCCGTATGCCATAATATTATCCGACTAATGTATGGGTACAAAAATTAAGCGAGGCACAGAGTTTATCCTTATGAAAGGCAGATATTAAAAGTTGAAATTAAAGAACCTAAGGACTGGGGTGGAATCGTGTGAAATAAATTAACACAATTTTCCATAAAAATGTATCTCCTCAGCTAAATTTAATTTATATTAAATTCTAAGCAATTAGTCATAATTCTCAAATTCCTCTCTTATTCTCTTTCAAACCCTCTACCCTGCAGATCCCACATACACACGACCACACACTTCCCCACAAACACACTTCTTTCTCCCTTACAATAACTATAAATTTCCATAACTCAACAAAGGAAGGGTGAAAAATCTAAATCCTTTGGTCACAGTCAGCATGCTGAAGGAAAAGTAAGCCTAAAGTTAAATTTAAGCAAAAACCTGCATCCCCAAATGCAAAGATGATAAGTAGACCTTCTTTTAGCTCCAATAAAAGAATGTACATCCCTTTGGTTCCTTTTAAACTGGTTTCCACATTTACAGAACTTGGCTGCTTAGTTCTGCACATCCCAGGAGGCTTAGCTAATCCTGTACCTGCTATTTACACAATGGCATTCCCATTACTGTGCCAGAGCCCTGGGCCACCGGAGGGACCATTCCTACAGATGCTCCAAAAGTAGCAGCTGACACAGCAAATCCTTAAAGCCTCACTCCCAGAGAAGGTATTCTGAAGTTGCTACAAAGTACTGATTATTTCTAAGAAAATTACAGCCCACAGTTTCTTTGTGAAAGCTTCCTTTCGGTACAAAAAAAAAAGAAATAGAATAAAAACTTTCACCACCAAAGGCTTTCATTCTGACTCATAAGCATCATCCCTAGATTCAATTCTACCACTAATCGAAGAGTTTTTCAAATATTCACCTCCGTTTCTTAATCTCAGCTTCCATCCAAAACCAAGAATTATTTTAACAAAGTAATCTAATTGCTAATTAGTTTCTGTTATTTACATAAAGGTAATATTCAGATTCAACTATTTGCAACATGGGAATTTAAATTTCATATTCTAACCTGTCAGGATCTTTATTTTTTTTAATGTTTCATTGTAACAGTTCAAAATCTTAATCTCCTTTTATTCACCAGCTCATTCACTGAAGTCTCTTATTCAAATCCTTTATTCCCAAGTTATTGTTACTAATCCACAAACAACTGGATAGGATTGAGATGAAATGCAAAAAAAAGAAAGAAAAAAAGAAATTGTGTTATGTCAATTCACACATCAACTCTCAATGTATAAGTGGCATGCATACTTAGCAAGGTGGCTAGGGCTGTATCTAAGAAATGCTTTACTGTTCCATCCTATTAATTATATATTTTAAATATAAAAATATTTGGGTGAAGAGAAAGAGGTGAAGTGTGACTCTATTTTAGAATCTGCAGATCTTCCTTTGTCAGAGGAAGGGGTGAAGAGTCATACAGCTTTGAAGATAATTAAATTTTTGATCTTCAATTAGAGTTTCATTTATTAAGAATCTTCAATCAGTCTTACTTTTTATGCTTATTTTTAACAAACCATAAGATAGGTCCACATTAAGGTCATTGGTTTCCACCACCACCCCAGACCTTAGACTTTAAATGATTGGATTCATGACCCATCCTGCCCACACATATTGATAGAATAAAACTCCTTCATATAGTACTGTTTTCTAACATACGCATGTTTAGGTCTTTCTAAGTGAGGAGAAAATGCAGTTGCGGCAAATGGTCTTTTTAAACTTTTTATGAAATCTTGTTACAATAAAATCTAAAACTGAAGCAATGTTGAAATAGAGTAGTACATTGTGATGAAGAATCACTGAAGTCTCTGCACTTTCTATTATAAACGTGGTTCTCTTCCAAGATGAGCTTTGCCTTTTTTTTTTTTTTTTAAATCAAAACAGGTCCAACAAAGGAAGACCTGCAGATTCTAAAACAGAATCACAGAAAACTAAGCCACATTAACAGCAGAGCAGGGTAACTGGGTGCATCCAATATATAGTATTGTTCATATTTCCCATATTTGATTAAAATAACTCTGTGTGAATGGGGTGGTCGTTCTTAGAGCCACAGACCATTCATAATGCCACTTGGACATAGCAGCAGTCAAATCTATCAAAATCAGGTCTCTCTGCCCTGAGGTCCAGATGCTGGAATGTCCAAACCTACAGAAGCTTCCTGTAGGTTTTAGCAGTGAGAGAGTCCAGCTCCACCATCAGTAACTGAGGAATGGCCACTGAAACTCCCTGAGCAGTGCTTAACAAACCGTATTATGTATCACAGTCATCTGAAGGGCTTGAAACACACAGATGGCTGAATCCTACCCTCTGAGTTTCACATTCAGTAAGTCTGGGGTAGGTTTTGAGAACATATTTCCAGGTAATACTGATGCTGTTGGTCTGGGGACCACACTTTGAGAACAACAGTCCTAGAGAAATGGCAGGGGAGTAGCAAGCCTTACACAGCTTTTGAGGGTGTACAATACAGACCAGGGTTTCTCAGCTTTGATGTCATGATAGAATCACCTGGGGAACTTTTAATACTCCTAATGCTCAGGCCATAACCCAGACCACTTAACTCCTAATTAGAGGACTGGCAGCCCAGACAGCAGTCTCTTTTAAAGACCCCCCAAGTGATTCCACTTGCAGCCAAGGCTGAGACCCAATGAAGACCCTATGTCACTGCTTCTCAAATTTGCCTGAACACTGGATTCACTTGGGAAATTTTTTAAAGTACTGGTGCTTGGGCTCCCACCCCCAGACATTCTGGGCGTCACAGTTTTAAAGGTTCCCAGGTGATTCTAATGTGCAACAAAGTCTGGGAACCACTGGGCCTTCCCTAACAGAAATTTGCACACTGTAAAGAGACAGAAATTGGGAGTTCCCTGCTAGCCTAGTGGTTAGGATTCTGGGCTTTCACTGCCATGGCCTGGGCTCAATCCCCGATCGGGGAACTGATATCCCACAAGCCGCATGGCATGGCCAAAAATATAAATAAATAAAAAGACAGAAATTGACCTAAGTCATAAAGTTACCATAATCACATTAGAGTTTTTCCTAAATTCAAGTATTTTAATAATAATTTTTTTTATTAAGCAACCACAAATAATTGGAACATGTAGATTACTGGGGATGCATTTTTTAAAGTAAGTTAGGACTATGATTTTCTTTAGGTATAATTCATATACAGAAAATTCATCTTTTTAAATGTACAGTTAATGCAGCCACCACCACAATCAAGGTCTAGAACAGTTCCATCCCCCTAAAATGTTGTCTTGTGCTCCTTTGAAAGCAGCTCTGATTTGCCAATAAATCAGGATATTCTGCTTAACAACTTCCTCTACCCCATCCTCAGTGTGTTGCATGATTCTTTCTCTGTCCTGTAAAAAGAGGCTCATGAGAGCATGACGGGAGAGGGGAACGGGGCCATGGAGTGTATGGGTGCCCATCTGAGTTGTGATAGGCAAGCTCAGCTACTCAGAGAACATTGAACTAGATATGGGGTCATAATATAAATTAGTATATATGTATCTAGTATTAAAATGGAACTGTGGGAATTCCCTGGCCGGTCCGGTGGTTAGGACTCCATGCTTTCACTGCCGAGGGCATGGGTTCAGTCCCTGGTCGGGGAACTAAGATCCCACAAGCCACAAGGTTTAAAAAAAAAAAAAAAAATGGAACGGTATCAAATGTGACTAAATTTTAATCTGTAATGCTATGTTTACAAAAATATGAATAAAAGGGATGATCACCTTTGGAGGATTCTAGGGAACCAGTTCACTATCCTGAAAACTGGCAAGTAAAGGGAAAGAATGAAGCATCCATCCCTGCTTTCTTTTATGAACTGTACCACTGAGTAACCAAATACTACATGGGGGGAGTCTCTCTCAAATGAAGTAGAAGAAGATATGGAGCATTGGAATGTCGTCATGTTGCAACTCCTAATGAATTCAGGATAATGAGGTTCAAAGGTAGCTGATGTCCAAAAAATGAGAGAAAACCATGCATTGTGCACCTTTAGAAGGAAAAACAACACCCCCTATGAAATAGTTCTGTAAAAAAACATAAAGAAATGAAATTCGACTCTGACCAAGCCTCTGCATCCAACTACCAGTTTATAGGAAAAACAGGGAACATAGAAACATGTTAAACTGCACCATGTGGATGCAGTCAGCAAAAGTTGGCCTATAGGAACGCCCACAGGAGAAATGATCCAGTTCCTTCAACAAATGAATTCTGAGAGATCGAGACACAGATGGATCTGGAACCTATAGTTTAAAAAAGACAGAATACTTACTCTAATCAAGTACAGTATGTGGGCCTTATTTGGATACTAATTCAAACAAACTTTAAAATGTATGATATTTACCCAAAAATTGTAAAGGTGAAAACTGAGGACATCTCATTTGAATTTACATACAGGAACTTAAGGAATCAATGCAATTTCTATAGTATGCTAATGGCATTTTGGTTATATTTTTTAAAAGAGGGACTTATCTTTTAGAGATATTTACTGAAATATTGATGGATGGAGGGATATGACATCAGAGATTTGCTTCAACATAATACAGTCATGGGGAAAGTGATTGGGGTAGAGGAGAACCAAGATTGGCCATAAGTAAATAATTGTTAAACCTGGATGGTCGACACATAAGGATTCATTATGCTGTTTTGTCTACTTTTTATGTGGTTGAAATTTGCCATGATAAAAAGTTCACAACGAAAATAAAAGGCAAGAAAAATTTGTATGCAAATGTCCATAATAACATTATTGATAAGAGCCTAAAACTGGAAAAAAAAATCCATCAATTGGTGAATGGATTAAAAAAAACTGGTATATCTTCTTTCTATACCTACAGTAGCCTGATCAATAGGGCTTGACTACCCAGAAGAGCACCATTCATGAGCTTCCATGCAAAGACTGAAATGCAAAGATTCTAGGTAGAGCTACCTGCCCCAAAAACAATTCCCACTCTACTCAACATAGTATCCACTAACATTTCATTCTCTGAATGAAAGATTAGTTCTGGAACTCTGATATATGGACAGTCTTAGGTCCTCCAGCACTCTACATTTAAAGGTATTTTGTATGATGTTGCTTTATAACCTCTTCTTTTACACTGAAAGTTGATGTTTCAAATCCTGTTTCCTTAAATTCCTGGGTAATCCTGGATTACTCAGATGAACTGAAAACACTTGGGCATTACCTGGATGTCTAAACAACTTAATCAGTGACAAAATAAAAGACCCTTAAAGGAGAAGTTATTTGGGGGGATTTCAGAGAGCATTAAGGGAAACATATTTTATTGTGAAGATGGGAGTTCTCAGGACCTCTCAAAAAAGAAAAGATAGCATCAGACACATTAATACACAAGGTTCACAGAAAAAAATATGGTTAATAAATACACATTTTTGGAACTTCCCCGGTGGCACAGTGGTTAAGTATCTGCCTACCAATGCAGGGGACACGGGTTCGAGCCCGAGTCTGGGAAGATCCCACATGCTGCGGAGCAACTAAACCCATGCGCCACAACTATTGAGGCCACGCGCCACAACTACTGAAGCCTGCGCTCCTAGAGCCCGTGCTCCGCAGCAAGAGAAGCCACTGCAATGAGAAGCCCGAACACCACAAAAAAGAGTAGTCCCCTCTCTACACAACTAGAGAAAGCTCGTGTGCAGCAATGAAGACCCAATGCAGCCAAAAATAAATAAATAAATAAATTTATTAAATAAATAATGTTTCCATTCGCCATATTCTTTGGAATTATCTTCTCTCTAAATACCATCAACAATGCTGTAAGAAAGATACAAAATCAATCAGCAGGGCCATATCTGCTTATATTCATGACTAAATGAGTTCATAAATATGGTGGAGGGTAAGTTTTAATATATATAACACAGTAATAAATATATTTTAAAAACTCAAATCCCTACATCAATACCTATTTATAAAACTGTAAGATGCATTTAATATTATATCTCAACAAGCATGCTTGCTTGTGAATGCAAAGGCAAGTTCAACTTGATTTCCATTGTGCAATTGCCCATTTCCCAGCCATGGCAGTTCAAGGACATTCCAGTGTTATTTCCATTGCAGAATTCAATCAATCAACATTATATCTAATCCATATACCAACATTAAATAAACCTATTAAACAAAGCTTCTTGCTCTGATATTAACAGTGGAAATATAGAACTGCTCTTCATTTCCCGGTTAATTTAAGACAGGATAGGTTAGCATCTTCTGGAAAAGTGCAAAAAAAAAAAAAGGCAGATCAGAGACCAAGGCAGCCAAGACCTGGGAATCTAAACACTTTCAGAGTCTACCTGTCCTCTTCCCTCCCAGGCCCGGATTCCCAACTTTAGGAGTTGACTAGCTATTCTGCCTTCAATTTCTAAACAACCACTTTTTCTACAGCCTCTTTCTCTGAAATTAATTATTGGCTCTGCATATTTTAATAAGATGAATTAAGGTAGATTTTTGTTTTAGGGACTAGATTGAGAATTTTGCCATCTACCTGCAGAGGTGCCCCAGAGGGTTAGAACTTACTGCTTGAGGAATGTTCTCAGTCAGCAATAAACATATGGTATAGGGGGCTGTTTCTTAGCAGGAAACTGCTGTCAGCAACTCATAGGGACCTGTCAGCAGGGCTCAACACAGGAGGTGAAACCATGGGTAATACTGGCTAGCTACATTCCCCCAAGAACAAGTAGAGGGTAACGTTTCTGCCCGCTGCTTGCAGCAGCTCTGCATGTTAAACAAATGCAACTTCTCTCCAAAAAGGGACTTCGCCTGTGAGTTAACATGAAGACGTCAAAAGTGAAACTGCACAAGTTCTGTACACAAGGGTCAGCAGGAGCTTGTTAACCTGCAACCGTCAACATTTAAGCAAAGTGGAAGCCACTTAGGCAAAATCCAGAAATAAATATCTAAATCCAAGCATGTTCATTTATTACGTTACAGAAACCTATGTTACAAGTTTTACAAGTTATATGGCAGCAGTAGTTTCAATATGAAATTAAAAAGATAAATCACTGGGTCCGAATAGATTTTCTGGGATTTTAGTGTAAAAAGGAGGGTAAGTGTAGCTGAAAACCGCCAGTGCACTCTAAATTTAAATGTAATGTAAATAAACTTGTCACTTCTGTAAAGAGGGCCGCCTGCTCCCATGCACTGATATGTAAAAGCACAATGTGGACATTGCTTTCTATGGGGACAAGAATACAAATCGAACCTATAACTGTGTCAACCCGTAATGGTCATGCAGTGGGTCGTAATTTAAAATAGCAACCTGTATTCTTTGCTCAAATAGGAATTAATTTAAAAAGGTACATGAGCACAGTTTTGATACAACTATGTTAATAAAATAACTGGTAAGCATGAGTGAAGGTTAATCATACATGTGGTGGATTTAAAATATGTTAGTAATTTCATTGAAACTCCTCCCTTGAAAATTTAGAGCTTAATTCTCCACCACTTGTATGTAGTGACTTGCTTTGAATAAACAGAATGTTGTAGGGACTTCCCTGTCGGTCCAGTGGTTGAGACTCCACACTTCCACTGCAGGGGTCACAGGTTCGATCCCTGGTCCGGGAACAAAGATCCCACATGCCGCGCGGTGCGGCCAAAAAAAAAAAAAAAAGAATGTTGTGGAAATAATGCCATGTTAATTCTGTGGTTAAGTCATGAAAAGGGTGGCTTCTTCCTGGGTCTCTTTCTGCCTTGGATTACTCCCTCTGGGGGAAGTCAGCAACTACATAATAAGGACACTCAAGCAGCTTTGTGGAAAAGCCCACACGGGGAGAAACTGAGGCCTCCCACCAGCAATCAACTTGCCGGCCTCATGAGTAAGCCACCTTGGAACTGTATCATACAGCCCCAGCCAACGTTTAACTACAGCCTCACGAGAGACCAAGCCAAAACAGCCAAGCTAAGTTACTCCTGAGTTCCGGACCCACAGAAAGAGAGAGATAATAAATACTTATTGCTGTTTTAAACACGTCGAAAGCTGTGACTGCAGTGTTCAGAAGAACACTGAACACTGGCCTCTTGGGACCAGGGGTCCTTTATATAAGAACCGCCATCCAGAAGCTTAACAACAGAGACCTTGGGGGCATTTTAGTGATTCTCAGGGAAGTCATCAACAGCGGCCTTCCTCAGGCTTGAACTGCAGGCACAGCCGGACATTTTCACCAGCAATCACCCCAAAAGTATCCGTTTCAGACTCACTTTAAACCTGGCTGCGATGTTAAGAACCAAGTGTTTGCTAAGCTAAGGTTTGTACAGAGACCACAGAAAACCGAAGTTAGGAATGCCCTACAAAATCGAACTCTATTTTCCAAAAATATTGTTACAGCACTTTAAATAATTTACAACAAAACTACAAAAATCATATTCACCAGGACACATCTGGTAAATAGAAGCATCACTTCGTGTTAGCGCACAGTATAGTGAATTCTAGCTTTCTCCTTTAGTCGCAAGCATCATCTACACACACACACACACACACACACACACACACACACTGCTGTCCACAAATAACGTGAAAACCAAGAAGCATACCCACAACTTGAGTATTTGCCCTTTGCTAAGGGGCTGCCTCCACACAGGTGTCACCGCCCGAGGTCTCTTGGTCTTTGTGTATCTATCCCTGACCCTCTGTCTACACCTCAGGTCTAAAATATTTTCTTCTGACCCCGAGTTCCCCATGTCGTGCAAACTGAGCTCTGCCTTGACTTCATATGCGGCCGTGTACCCCTCGCTTCTTCATGAGCAAATGTGAGCTTCCAAACACTGGCTGGCCTGCATCTCTGAAGGCTGCCGGGGTGGAGGGGAGGTTGGAGGGCAGGTTGTACTAAAGAGGCTGGCTTACTGTCCCCCTCTCCCCCCCAGGAAACACTGTTTCCTTCCAAAGTGAAAGAACTGCATGGGGAGCAGCAGGGAAATGTCTGGGAAGGGTAGCCTTTTCTTGGGGCCCCTCAGGAGGCTGGGGGGAGCCTCAGGCCTGGCCCTGCATTCCCACTCCCCCCTCCCCTCTCCCTCCAGAAGCCCCTTTGCAAGCTGCGTGTCAGAGGCTCTGTGGCTGACGCTGGGGCGAGGTCATCCCAGGGGAGGGCACTGGGTCTGGTGTCCACCCTCCCTTTCCACTTCCACCTCTGTTTCCGGTTCCGGAAGGAAGCGCCAGCTCAGAGAGTTCTCAGGAAAGGTACCGCCAGGCTTTCAGCCTGGGTGCCGGCTTCCCCACAACTTGGCAGCTCAATAAAAGCACTCTCTCCACCCTTCTGCCCATGTTTTTAATCAGATTGTTTGGTTTTCTTCTACTGAGTCGTGAGTTCTTTATGTATTGGGTGGGCCAAGATTCATGTGTTTTTTTCCATAAGATGGCTCTAGTAGCACTTAGTTGCCTTTAACTTCATTCGAAACAATTTCGTTAGATTGTATGTGACAGCTGTCATATCAGCGTGCATTCAAAAAAAGACTTATCAAAATGGGTGAATTTTTGTGTAGCCATTTTAATATTGAAGATGGAAGAAAAAAAGCAACGTTTTTGGCATAGTACGCTTTATTATTTCAAGAAAGGTAAAAACACAACCGAAACGCAAAAAAAAAAAAAAAAAAGATATGCGCAGTGTATGGAGAAAGTGCTGTGACTGATCGAACATGTCAAAAGTGGTTTGCAAAGCTTCCTGCTGGAGATTTCTTGCCGGATGATGCTCCATGGTCAGGTAGACCAGTTGAAGTTGATAGTGATCAAATCAAAAAAAATAATTGAGGACAATCAACGTTATACCATGTGGGAGATAGCCGACATACTCAAAATATCCAAATCAAGTGCTGAAAATCATTTGCACCCACTTGGTTACGTGAATCGCTTTGATGCTTGGGTTCCACATAAGTTAAGGGAAAAAAACCTTCTTGACTGTATTTCCGCCTGTGATTCTCTACTGAAACATAATGAAAACGTTCCGTTTTTAAAACAAATTGTGACAAGCGATGAAAAGTGGATACTGTACAATAATGTGGAATGGAAGAGATCGTGGGGCAAGTGAAATGAACCACCACCAACCACACTAAAGGCCGGTCTTCATCCCAAGAAAGTGATGCTGTGTATATGGTGGGATTAGAAGGGAGTCCTCTATGAGGAGTTCCTTCCGGAAAACCAAAAAATTAATTCCAACAAGTACTGCTCCCAATTAGACCAGCTGAAAGCAGCACTCTATGAAAAGCGTCAGAATTAGTCAACAGAAAATGAATGATCTTCCATCAGGATAATGCAACACCGCATGTTTCTTTTATGACCAGGCAAAAACTGTTACAGCTTGGCTGGGAAGTCCTGATTCATCCGCCGTATTCACCAGACATTGCACCTTCGGATTTCCATTTATTTCAGCCTTTACAAAATTCTCTTAATGGAAAAAATTTCAATTACCTGGAAGACTCTAAAAGGCACCTGGAAGAGTTCTTTGCTCAAAAAGATAAAAGGTTTTGGGAAGATGGAATTATGAAGTTGCCTGAAAAATGGCAGAAGGTAGTGTGACAAAAGTGTGAATACGTTGTTCAATAAAGTTCTTGGTGAAAATGAAAAATGTGTCTTTTATTTTTATTTTAAAAAACGAAGGCACTTTTTGGCCCGTCCAATATTTTAGCTATTAACCCCTTATCAGATATATGACTTGCAAATATTTTCTTCCATTTCATAAGTTGCCAGTTCACTTTGTAGATGATTTCCTTAGCTGCACAGAGCTTTTCAGTTTGTAGTCCCACTTTTTTATTTTTGCTTTTGTTGCCTTTCCTTTTTGGCACCAAACCCAGAAAAATCCTTCTCAAGATTAATATCAAGGAGTTTACTGTCTATGTTTTCTTCTAGGAGTTTTATTGTTTCTGGTCTTATGTTCAAGTCTTTAATCCATTTGGAGTTAATTTTTGTGTATGGTATAAGATAGAGGTTCAATTTCACTATTTTGCATGTAGCTGTGCAATTTTCCCAACACCATTTATTGAAGACTGTCCTTTCCCCACTGTATATTCTTGGCTCTTTTGTCATAAATTAATTGACCATATGTGTATGGGTTTATTTCTGGGCTCTCTATTCTGTTCCATGGATCTATGTGTCTGTTTTTATGCCAATGCTGTACTGTTTTGATTACTATAGCTTTGTAATATAAGTTTAAATCAGGGAGCATGATGCCTCCAGTTTTGTTCTTCTTTCTCAAGATTACTTTGGCTATTCAGGGTCTTTTGTGGATCCATACAAATTTTAGGATTATTTGTTCTATTTCTGTAGAATATGCCATTGGAATTTTGGTAGGGATTGCATCAATTCTGTGTATTTCTTTGGGTAGTACAGACATTTTAACAATGTATCGATACTTTATACTCCCAATCCATGAGCACAAAATATCTTTCCATTTATTTATGTTTCTCAATGTCTTTCATCAATGTCTTACAGTTTTCAGTACACAGAACTTTCATCTCCTTGGTTTAATTTATTACTAAATATTTTATTCTTTTTTATCTAAATGGGATTATTTTCTTAATTCTCTTTCTGATAGTTCATTATTAGTGTATAGAAACACAACTAATTTTTGTATATTGAGTTTTTAATCTTGCAATTTTACTGAATTCTTCGATTAGTTCTAGCAGTTTTTAAGTGGAATCTTTAGGGTATTCTATATATTGCCCTGAAAAGGTAATTTTGAGTTGGTATTTATGATGTCATCTGCAGGTAGATACAGTTTTACTTCTTCCTTTTCAATTTGGATGTCTTTTATTTCTTTTTCTGGCCTAACTGCTCTAGCTAGAATTTCTAGTACTGTGTTAAATAAAAGTAGTGAGAGAGGGCATTCTTGTCTTGTTCTTGATCTTAGAGGAAAAGCTTTCAACTTTTCACTGTTGAGTATAATGTTTGCTATGGGCTTGCCATATATGGTCATTATTATGTTGAGGTATGTTCCCCCTATACCCAGTTTGTTGAGTTTTTATCATGAATTGATGCTGAATTTTGTCAAGTGCTTTTTCTGCATCTATTGAGATGGCCATAAAATTTTTGTCCTTCATTTTGTTAATGTGGTATATCACATTGATTGATTTGCAGGTGTTGAACCATTCTCGCATCCCTGGAATAAATTCCACTTGATTATGGCATATGATCCTTTCAACATATGAATTTACCTTTTAAAAAAATGTTTTTAACACATGCTGATTTAGTCTCCTGAACTTTCATATATGCTATAACCTGTGGCTAGAATGGTTCCTCCATAACCTTCAGGATAAAAATCCAAGATATTTGGCATAACATAAAAAATCATCCATGACCAAGCCCTACCTGGTTATATGGTGGCTCCACTACTCCCACATTCAGGTGATTGTCCATCACACATCCTTAATTTTCCTGCTCAGATATCATCTCCTCTTCAAGACTTCTGTAATCACCTAGGGATTTATAAGCAAAGAGATGTGACATTTCAGGTAAATGAACAGCATTTGGGAAGCCCCTATTTCTGGAAAGAGCCAGGCATGTCTGCAGTACTCAAGAAGTCTGGTGTGGCTGAAAACAAAGTGAGAGAGTTTTGAGAGATGACCGTCCCAATCCACGCCTGGTCTAAAGCCAAGGGGAAGCCATCAATGTGATTTATTGCTGAATGGAGAATGGAGGAAATAGATTATAGGTAGATCACAGGAGATATATAGGGAGACTATGTTAGGAGCCTGTTGCAATTGATCAGATGAAAGATGATGACGAAACCTTGGACCAGGGTGTTTGCAGCAAAGATTTTTAAAATAGCAAATAAAGTGGATGTAGTAAAAGACATTTGGAAGGTCAAATAAACAGCATTTGATGATAAGTTGAATAAACAGAAGAAGAGGTGGAGACATCTAGGAGGACGCCTGAGTTTCTCCCCTAGAGAGCAGGACAGCATATGGTGTCACTCACAGAGAGAATACAGGAAGAGAAGCAGGACTTCTGGACCTCAGCATCATACACTTTGAAAATATAACCTTGAAAATAAAAGAAATGATAACTCATTTTCTAGAGCAAGAACAGTTCTGGAACATAGCTAATTACACACACAAAAGCTAAATTTTCTGGGTGGGATATTTTAGTCCAGTGGTGGGCAATCCATTAAAATCAAACAACTGCCTCATGAAATCTGCAGACAATGAACTCTAGAGAAAGGAGAATAGCTAAGCAGACTGAACAATACCAATGATAAGGGCTCATTCTAGCTCAGATGATAGCACCATGTGGGCTTTTCAAATGACTTTATTCCTGTTCCTGTATCTGAAAAGAGCATGTGAAAAAGGAATCATGAATAGCAGCCTTAGGAAAGATATATTTAATCCTTCTAACCTGATATTTCATCTTTGATACTATTCATCCCAGTATGGATTTTTTTTTCTTGAACTATCCAATTTGGCTATCTACCTTCATCATATCACCCAAATAATTACAAAGTGTCCTTATCAGTTTGTTATGTTGATTTACTGACTGAAAGTTCCTTTTCTATCAGAAATTCTTTCCATTTCTAATTCTAATTCCTATATATTTAAGATGCAGGCCTCCCCAATTTTTCGCAGCTAAGAACATCTTGTTGTGCAATTGCCTTGAAAAGGTAATTTTATTTAATTTAATTTAATTTATTTATTTATTTATTTTGGGTGGCATTGGGTCTTCATTGCTGCGTGCAGGCTTTCTCTAGTTGTGGCGAGCGGGGGCTACTTTTCATTGCAGTGCGCGGGCTTCTCATCGCGGTGGCTTCTCTTGTTGTGGAGCACAGGCTCTAGGCACATGGGTCTCAGTAGTTGTGGCATGTGGGCTCAGTAGTTGTGGCTTGCGGGCTCAGTAGTTGTGGCTCATGGGCTCTAGAGCACAGGCTTAGTAGTTGTAGTGCACAGGCTTAGTTGCTCCGTGGCATGTGGGATCTTCCTGAACCAGGGCTCGAACCCGTGTCCCCTGCAATGGCAGGCGGATTCTTAACCACTGTGCTGCCAGGGAAGCCCTGAAAAGGTATCTTTAAATTGGCATTTATGATGAATATTATTTGAGTGTTTTGTGTCACTGTTAGGCTAGTAATAACTCAAAATTAATTATAAAAATAGCAGCTTAAAAAAATTAGAATAGACTAAAAAGAGAAAAAGAATGAGCACAATTGAGAATGGATTTACATTCAAGGACTAAGTTGTTCTCTGGGGTGAGAACCCAAAAAAAGCCATAGAGCTTTTTCATCGTTTCCTTGTATACTGACTCCTAACACTATTTGTATGTAGCCTTCTCAGAGGACTTCTGACATTAGGACCCAAAGCTAGTCTTTTGGAATTAACATATAAATACGACTATACATAAAATAGATAACTAATAAGAAACTGCTGTATAGCACAAGGAACTCTACTCAATACTCTGTAATGGCCTGTATGGGAAAAGAATCTAAAGAAAAAAAAAGGGGGGGGAGTGAATATATGTATATGTATAACTGATTCACTTTGCTGTATACCTGAAACTAATGCAATATTATAAATCAACTATACTCCAATAAAAATTAAGAAAATAAATAAATAAATTAGAAAAATTAGAAAAAAGAAAAAGCATACAGCAGATCAATGAGCATTTTCTTATTCAAAAAGAAAATGTTAGCATTTTAATTAACAATAGGCCAGATGCTTTGATCTTTTCCCTCAGAAGGAGAAATGCACATTTTTAACCTAGGTTTTTTTGTATTAGCTGAATTCTTGGTCATAGTAATAACAATAACTTACCTTTGTTGTGATCTCACTCCATACATCTTTCAATGGCTACATGCTTCGATTAGATACTCATTTTATTTTCACAAGATTATGAGGTAGTTATAATTATACCCATTATAGAGATGAAGGAACGGAGACAAAGAGCATTTGAATGACTGTCCCAATGTCACCCATGCTAGGTAGGAAATAGGAGACCAGTATTCAAAGCCAGTTCTATTTGGGTCCAAAGTTCATGCTCTTACTATCCACTATAGTATACTGCTTTAGTTGCCTTGGATTTCACAAACAATCTGTATAGCTACTCTTTCTGAGGCTTTTAATCATATAATACAAGTTAGTCAATACTTTATAGATCTGCCAATGTTTCCCTTCCCTTTATTTTCAGTTTTCAAGTCACATTCAGCTCTACATTTTATCTGTTAAGGTTAGCGCATCATTCTTATACTTCTGCCTTTTGTGTTTCCAGGAAGATAGATGATATCTTGTCATAAAGATATCATTGAAATTGAAATAGTTTGATAGAAACTGAATGTATAAGTTGAAATTTATGATCACTCTGTTGCTTGTATATATTCAACTTTATACTATTATGTAGACTACAACTTATTTTGTTGTGACTTACTTTGCACTCTATTTTTTTTTAATTGCGGTATAGTAGTTTTACAAAGCTGTGTTAGCTTCTGCTGTACAGTGAAGTGAATCAACTATAAGTATACATATATCCCTTTTTTTTGCATTTCCTTCCCATTTAGGTCATCACAGAGCATTGAGTAGAGTTCCCCGTGCTATACAGCAGGTTCCAATTAGTTATCTATTTTATACATATTAGTGTATACATGTCAATCCCAATCTCCCAATTCATCCCACCCCCCATTTCCCCCCTTGGTGTCCATACTTTTCTTCTCTGTGTCTGTGTCTCTATTTCTGCCTAGCAAAAAGGTTCATCTATACCATTTTGTAGATTCCACATACATGCATTTATATACAATATTTGTTTTTCTCTTTCTGACTTACTTCACTCTGTATGACAATCTCCAGGTCCATCCACATCACTATGAATGACCCAAAATTGTTCCTTTTTATGGCTGAGTGATATTCCATTGTATATATGTACCACATCTTCTTTATACATTCATCTGTCGATGGGCATTGAGGTTGCGTCCATGACTTGACTATTGTAAACAGTGCTGCAATGAACATTGGAGTGCATTGTCTTTTTTTTTTTTTAACATCTTTAATGGAATATAATTGCTTTACAATTTTGTATTCGTTTCTGCTGTATAACAAAGTGACTCAGCTATATGTATACATATATCACTATATTCCCTCCCTCTTGCGTCTCCCTCTCACCCTCCCTATCCCACCCCTCTAGGTGGTCACAAAACACAGAGCTGATTTCCCTGTGCTATGCAGCTTCTTCCCAATAGCTATTTTACATTTGGTAGTGTATATATGTCAATGCTACTCTCTCAATTCGTCCCAGCTTACCCTTTGCCATCCCTGTGTCCTCAAATCCATTCTCTACCTCTGTGTCTTTATTCCTGCCCTGCCCCTAGGTTCATCAAAACCTTTTTTTTTTTTTTAGATTCCATATATATGTGTTAGCATATGGTATTTGTTTTTCTCTTTCTGACTTACTTCACTATGTAGGGCAGACTCTAGGTCCATCCACCTCACTACAAATAACTCAATTTCATTTCTTTTTATGGCTGAGTAATATTCCATTGTATATATGTGTCATATCTACTTTATCCATTCATCTGTCGATGGGCACTTAGGTTGCTTCCATGTCCTGGCTATTGTAAATAGTGCTGCAATGAACATTGTGGTACATGACTCTTTGAATTATGGTTTTCTCAGGGTATAGGCCTAGTAGTGGGATTGCTGGGTCATATGGTAGTTCTATTTTTAGTTTTCTAAGGAACCTCCATACTGTTCTCCATAGTGGCTGTATCAATTTACATTCCCACCAATGTAAGAGGGTTCCCTTTTCTCCACACCCTCTCCAGCATTTATTCTTTGTAGATTTTTTGATTATGGCCATTCTGACTGGTGTCAGGTGAAATCTCATTGTAGTTTTGATTTGCATTTCTCTAATGATTAATGACGTTGAGCATTCTTTCATGTGTTTGTTGGCAATCTGTATATCTTCTTTGGAGAAATGTCTATTTAGGTCTTCTGTCCATTTTTGGATTGAGTTTTCTGTTTATTGATATTGAGCTGCATGAGCTACTTGTAAATTGTGGAGATTAATCCTTTGTCAGTTGCTTCATTTGCAAATATTTTCTCCCCTTCTGAGGGTTTTCTTTTCATCTTGTTTATGGTGGTCTTTTCATTTTACTTATGGTTTCCTTTGTGGTGCAAAACCTTTTAGGTATCATTAGGTCCCATTTGTTTATTTTTGTTTTTATTTCCATTTCTCTAGGAGCTGGGTCAAAAAGGATCTTGCTGTGATTTATGTCATAGAGTGTTCTGCCTATGTTTTCCTCTAAGAGTTTTATAGTGTCTGGCCTTACATTTAGGTCTTTAATCCATTTTGAGTTTGTTTTTGTGTGTGGTGTTAGGAAGTGTTCTAATTTCATTCTTTTACATGTAGCTGTCCAGTTTTCCCAGCACCATTTATTGAAGAGGCTGTCTTTTCTCCACTGTATACTCTTGCCTCCTTTATCCAAGATAAGGTGACCATATGTGTGTGGGTTTATCTCTGGGCTTTCTATCCTGTTCCACTGATCTATATTTCTGTTTTTGTGCCAGTACCATACTGTCTTGATTACTGTAGCTTTGTAGTATAGTCTGAAGGCAGGGAGCCTGATTATTCCAGCTCCATTTTTCTTTCCCAAGATTGCTTTTGTTATTCGGGGTCTTTTGGGTTTCCATACAAATTGCAAAATTTTTTGTTCTACTTCTGTGACAAATGTCACTGGTAGTTTGATAGGGATTGCATTGTATCTGTAGATTGCTTTTGGGTAGTAGAGCCATTTTCACAATGTTGATTCTTCCAATCCAAGAACATGGTATATCTCTCCATCTGTTTGTATCATCTTTGATTTCTTGAATCAGTTTCTTATAGTTTTCTTCATACAGGTCTTTTGTCTCCTTAGGTAGGTTTATTCCTAGGTATTTTATTCTTTTTGTTGCAATGGTAAATGGGAGTGTTTTCTTAATTTCACTTTCAGATTTTTCACCATGAGTGTATAGAAATGCAAGAGATTTCTGTGCATTAATTTTGTATCCTGCTACTTTACCAAATTCATTGATTAGCTCTGGTAGTTTTCCGGTAGCACCTTTAGGATTCTCAATGTATAGTATCAAGTCATCTGCTAACAGTGACAGTTTTACTTCTTTTCCAATTTGGATTCCTTTTATTTCTTTTTCTTCTTAGATTGCCATGGCTAAAGCTTCCAAAACTATGTTGAATAATAATGGTGAGAGTGGGCAACCTTGTCTTGCTCCTGATCTCAGTGGAAATGATTTCAGTTTTTCACCATTGAGGACGATGTTGGCTGTGGGTTTGTCATATATGGCCTTTATTATGTTGAGGTAAGTTCCCTCTATGCCTGCTTTCTGGAGGGCTTTTATCATAAATGGATGTTGAATTTTGTCGAAAGCTTTCTCTGCATCTATTGAGATGATCATATGGTTTTCCTCCTTCAATTTGTTAATATGGTGTATCACATTGACTGATTTGCGTATATTGAAGAATCCTTGCATTCCTGGGATAAACACCATTTGATCATGGTGTATGATCCTTTTAGTGTGCTGTTGTATTCTGTTTGCTAGTATTTTGTTGAGGATTTTTGCATCTATGTTCATCAGTGATATTGGCCTGTAGTTTTCTTTTTTTGTGACATCTTTGTCTGGTTTTGGTATCACGGTGATGGTGGTCTCATAGAATGAGTTTGGGAGTGTTCCTCCCTCTGCTATATTTTGGAAGAGTTTGAGAAGGATGGGTGTTAGCTCTTCTCTAAATGTTTGATAGAATTCACCTGTGAAGCCACTGGTCCTGGGTTTTGTATGTTGAAAGATTTTTTTTTATTCACTCATTTTTGGCTGTGGTGGGTCTTAGTTGTGTTGCAGCACGCAGGCTTTCTCTAGTTGCGGCAAGCAGGGGCTACTCTTCATTGTGGTGTGCGGGTTCCTCACTGCAGTGGCTTCTCTTGTTGCGGAGCACAGTCTCTAGGCATGAGGACTTCAGTAGTTGTGGCATACGGGCTCAGTAGCTGTGGCTCGTGGGCTCTACAGCACAGGTTCAGTAGTTGTGGCACATGAGCTTAGTTTCTCCTTGGCATGTGGGATCTTCCCGGACCAGGGCTCAAACCCGTGTTCCCTGCATTGGCAGGTGGATTCTCAACCACCGCACCACCAGGGAAGTGCAGTTGGAAGATTTTAATCACAGTTTCAATTTCAGTGCTTGTGATTGGTCTGTTTATATTTTCTATTTCTTCCTTGTTCAGTCTTGGAAGGTTGTGGTTTTCTACGAATTTGTCCATTTCTTCCAGGTTGTTCATTTTATTGGCATACAGTTGCTTGTAGTAATCTGTCATGATCCTTTGTGTTTCTGCAGTGTCAGTTGTTACTTCTCTTTTTTCATTTCTGTTTTGAGTTCTCCATTTTTTTCTTGATGAGTCTTTCTAATGGTTTATCAATTTTGTTTATCCTCTGAAAGAACCAGGTTTTAGTTGGTTTTGGGGTTTTTTTTATTTTGTTGTTGTTGTTCTTTTTCTAATTGCTTTAGGTGTTAGGTTAGGTTGGTTATATGAGATTTTTTTTGTTTCTTGAGGTAGGATTGTATGGCTATAAATTTTCCTGTTAGAACTGCTTTTGCTGCATCCCATAGGTTTTGGGTCATCATGTTTTCATTGTCATTTTTTTCTGGGTATTTTTTGATTTACCCTTTGATTTCTTCAGTGATCTCTTGGTTATTTAGTAGCGTATTGTTTAGCCTCTATGAGTTTGTATTTTTTACAGCTTTTTTCCTGTAATTGATGTCCAGTCTCATAGGGTTGTGTTCAGAAAATATACTTGATACGATTTCAATTTTCTTAAATTCCTGAGACTTGCTCTGTGACGCAAGATATGATCTATCCTGGAGAATGTTCCATGAGCACTTGAGAAGAAAATGTACTCTGTGGTTTTTGGGTGGAATGTCCTATGAATATCAGTTAAGTCCATCTGGTCTAATGTGTCATGTAAAGCTTGTGTTTCCTTATTTATTTTCATTTTGGATGATATGTCCATTGGTGAAAGTGGGATGTTAAAGTCCCCTACTATTATCGTGTTACTGCCAATTTCCCCTTTTATGGCTGTTAGCATTTGCCTTATGTATTGAGGTGCTCCTATGTTGGGTGCATAAGTATTTACACTTATTATATCTTCTTCTTGGATTGATCCCTTGATCATTATGTAGTGACCTTCTTCATCTCTTGTAATAGTCTTTATTTTAAAGTCTATTTTGACTGATATGAGCATTGTTACTCCAGCTTTCTTTTGATTTCCATTTGCATGGAATAGCTCTTTCCATCCCCTCACTTTCAGTCTCTATGTGTTCCTAGGTCTGAATTGGGTCTCTTGTAGACAACATACATACAGGTCTTGCGTTTGTATCCATTCAGCCAGTCCTTGTCTTTTGTTTGGAGCATTTAATCCATTTACATTTAAGGTAATGATCAATATGTATGTTCTTATTACCATTTTCTTAATTGTTTTGTTTGTTACTGTAGGACTTTTCCTTCTCTTGTGTTTCCTGCCTAGAGAATTCCTTTAGCATTTCTTGTAAGGCTGGTTTTGTGGTGCTGAATTCTCTTAACTTTTGTATGTCTGTAAAGTTTTAATTTCTCCATTGAATCTGAATGAGATCCTTGCTGGGTAGAGTAATCTTGGTTGTAGGTTTTTCCCTTTCATCACTTTAAATGTGTCCTGCCACTCCCTTCTGGCTTGCAGAGTTTCTGCTGAAAGATCAGCTGTTAACCTTATGGGGATTCCCTTGTATGTTATTTGTTGCTTTTCCCTTGCTGCTTTTTATAATTTTTCTTTGCACTTAACTTTTGATAGTTTGATTAACATGTGTCTTGGTGTGTTTCTCCTTGGATTTATCCTGTATGGGACTCTCTGCACTTCCTGGACTTGATTAACTATTTCCTTTCCCATATTAGGGAAGTTTTCCACTATAATCTCTTCAAATATTTCTCAGATCCTTTCTTTTTCTCTTCTTCTTCTTCTGGGACCCCTATAATTTGAATGTTGGTGTGTTTAATGTTTTCCCAGAGGTCTCTGAGACTGTCCTCAATTATTTTCATTATTTTCTCTTTATTCTGCACTGTGGCAGTTATTTCCACTAGTTCATCTTCCATGTCACTTATCCGTTCTTCTGCCTCAGTTATTCTGCTATTGATTCCTTCTAGAGAATTATTAATTTCATGTATTCTGTTGTTCAGCATTGTTTGATTGCTCTTGAGTTCTTCTAGGTCCTTGTTAAACGTTTCTTGTATTTTCTCCATTCTATTTCCAAGATTTTGGATCATCTTTACTATCATTACTCTGAATTCTTTTTCAGGTAGACTGCTGATTTCCTCTTCATTTGTTAGGTCTGGTGGGTTTTTACCTTGCTCCTTCATCTGCTGCATATTTCTCTGTCTTCTCACTTTGTTTAACTTACTGTGTTTGGGGTCTCCTTTTCACAGACTGCAATTTCATAGTTCCTGTTGTTTTTGTGTCTGCCCCAGTGGGTGAGATTGTTTCAGTGGCTTGTGTAGGCTTCCTGGTAGAGGGAACTGGTGCCTGTGTTCTGCTGGATGGGGCTGGATCATGTCCTTCTCGTGGGCAGGGTCACATCCAGTGGTGTGTTTTGGGGTGTCTGTGAACTTAATATAACTTTAGGCAGCCTCTCTGCTAATCGGTGGGGTTGTGTTCCTGTCTTGCTAGTTGTTTGGCATGGGGCGTCCAGCACTGGTTCTTGCTGGCTGTTGGGTGGCGCTTGGTCTTAGTGTTGAGACAGAGATCTCTGGGAGAGCTCTCACCAATTGATATTATATGGGGCTGGGAGGTCTCTAGTGTCCAATCCTGAATTCGGCTCTCCCACCTCGGAGTCTCAGGCCTGACACTTGGCCAGAGCACCAAGACCCTGCCAGCCACATGGCTCAGAAGAAAAGAAAGAAAGAAAAGGGTAGGGAAAAGGAACAGATAGAACCCCAAGCCAAATGGTAAAAGCAAAACTAAACAGACAAAAATCACACAAAGAAACATACACTCATAAAAAGAAAAGAAACAAAAACATCAACAACCAAAAAAAAAAAAAAAAAACGAACAGTCAGAACCCTAGGACAAATGGTAAAAGCAAACCTAAACAGACAAAATCACACAAAGAAACATACACATACACACTCACAAAAAGAGAAAAAATATTTTAAATTTTAAAAATAATAAAATTTTAAAAATAAAAAATAAAAAAAGAAGAGAGCAACAAAACCAATAAACAAATCCACCAATGATAACAAGCACTAAAAACTGAACTAAGATAAACATAAAAACCAGAAAAAAATCAGATGCAAAAAGCGAATCCCAAGTCTCCAGTTGCTCCCAAATTCCACTGTCTCAATTTTGGGGACATTTGTTGTCTGTTCAGGTATTCCACAGATGCAGGTGTCGTCAAGTCAATTGTGGGTATTTAATCCGCTGCTCCTGAGGCTGCATGGAGAGATTTCCCTTTCTCTTCTTTGTTCACACAGGTCCTGGGGTTCACCTTTGGTTTTGGCTCCACCTCTGCATGTAGGCTGCCCTCAGGAGTCTCTTCTTTGCCCAGACAGGAGGGGGTTAAAGCAGCGGCTGGTTAGGGCTCTCTTGCTCACTCAGGCTGGGGGGAGGGAGGGGTATGGTAGTCATAATTGGGATGCAGAGCAAGGCTGCATCAGCAGATGCTGGCATGACATTGAAACAGCCTGGGACACACAGTGTGTTCTCCAAGGGAAGCTGTCCCTGGACCTCAGGACCCTGGCAGTGGTGAGCTGTACAGGCTCTGGGGGTGGGTGTAGATAGTGACCTGTGCTGGCACACAGGCTTCTTGGTGGCTGCAGCAGCAGCGTTAGCATTTCATGCTCATCTCTGGGATCCGAGCCAATAGCTGTGGCTCGCACCCACCTCTGGAGCTCGCTTAGGCAGTGTTCTGCCTTCCGTGGGCACATGGAGCAGAAATCCCCCCTCCTCACGCACCCCAAAACAATGGTCTCTTGCCTCTTAGGCAGGTCCAGATGTTTTCCCAGACTCCCTACTAGCTAGCTGTGGTGCACTAGCTCCCTTCAGGCTTCATTCACAAAGCCAACCTCAGTCCTCTCCCTGGGATCTCACCTCCAAAGCCCAAGCCTCAGCTCCCAGCCCCCACCTACACTGGTGGGTGAGCAGACAAGACTCTCAGGTTGGTGGGTGCTGGTCGGCACTGATCCTCTGTGCGGGAATCTCTCCACTTTGCCCTCTGCCCCCCTGTTGCTGCACTTTCCTCCGTGGCTCTGAAGCTTCCCCCTTTCCCACCCCCCGTCCCCACCAGTGAAGGGGCTCCTTAGTGTGTGGAAACTTTTCCTCCTTCACAGCTCCCTCCCAGAGGTGCAGGTCCCATTCCTATTCATTTGCCTCTGTTTTTTCTTTTTTCTTTTGCCCTACCCAGGTACGTGGGGAGTTTCTTGCCTTTTGGGAAGTTTGAGGTCTTCTGCCAGCATTCAGTAGGTGTTCTGTAGGAGTTTTCCACATGTAGATATATTTTTGATGTATTTGTGGGGAGGAAGGTGATCTCCACGTCTTACTCCTCTGCCATCTTGAAGGTCTCCCTGTCACTCTATTTTATTGTGACTTACTTTGTCACTCTACTTCAAACAGAAAGCCTCAGAGTCCAACTATATAAGCTTATGTGTCTTCAGAATAACCCCACCTAAAAACAATGGTATCCATGATGCTTAGCTTATCTTTTTATAAAATACCCCCTGTTCCTGTCTACTGAGCTGTCCCATAGTTGAAGTGGTTTTAAAATGACAGGTTACCATTACCAAATTCTGACATTTTAACATGTCAGAAATGTCCCTTTCTCTGCTATCAGAAAACTTCAGCACATAATCCCTGAATCTCTGTTTGAAACTCTCAGGACTCTCCCAATATTTACTCTGTACTTGTCACCCTCTGTCCTCTTCTGCTGAGTTATTTTTCAGTTCTCTTACCACTATTTTTTCAACTTTAATATACAATAAATAGAGCATATTTTTTATTTTCAGATATGACATGATTCCAGATGCTTGAGATTTCAGATTTTCTACTCACTATATAACAATGTATTTCTATAAAATTTTCATTTGCACTTTTATTTATAACTTATTCGCTACCTATTTCAAAACAGAATTTGCTTGAATTCATCTGTCACAGTATACATTTGGTCTGGGTTAAAAGTGCTATGATAATTTATGTACTTTGACTTCTATTATTCCGTTACAAAGTCAAGAAAGAAGATGGTGTCCAAGGAAACAAAACACTTTTGCTGAAACCTTTAAATTGGAACATTATATCAAATCATAGTATGTGAGTTTCCTTCTGGGATAATCAAAAGAACATACATATATTTTTATTTGTGGGCCTACCTAAATATCCTAACTTTCCACTAAATATCAGGAAGCATTTTATTCTTTTAGTATCTACCTTTGATTCATTTGAAGTTATGACACACTAGGAATTTAAATTACAGTGGTTTACATAATTAGCAAAGATATATGCACTTCAATGTTCATTGCAGCACTATTTATAATAACCAAGACATGGAAGCAAGCTAAGTGTCCATCAACAGCAGAATGGATAAAGAAGATGTGATACATATATACAATAGAATATTACTCAGCCTTAAAAAAAGAATGAAATAATGCCATTTGCAGCAAAACGGATGGACCTAGAGATTATCATACTAAGTGAAGTAAGTCAGACAGAGAAAGACAAATATCATATGATATCACTCATATGTGGAATCTAATTTTTAAAAAATGATACAAGTGAACTTATTTACAAAATAGAAACAGACTTACAGATATCGAAAATAAACTTATGGTTACCTAAGGGGAAATGTGGTGGGGAGGGATAAATCAGGAGTTCTGGTTGAACATACACACACTACTATATATAAGATAGATAACCAACAAGGACCCACTGTATAGCACAGGGAACTCTACTCAATATTCTGTGACAACCTATATGAGAAAAGAATCTGAAAAAGACTGAATACATGTATATGTATACCTGAATCACTTTGTTGTACACCTGAAAGTAACACAATGTTGTAAATCAACTATACTCCAATAAATTTTTTTTAAAAAACATAGTGGTTTAGTTGGATACCACCCCCCACCCTGCTGCAAGTTTGCGAAAAGAGTTGACAGCCATAGCAGCTTTTTATTTGCTTTTATCTTCATCATGGCTTGATCCATTGTGTTTAACTATAATATTATCTTAATGGAATTGATGTTATGGTAAATCTCATCCCCAGCCCCAATTCTTCACCCCTCCCTGTAACCATGGTCTTTGCTGTGTGATTTTGTAGTTTGTCTCATCCAAATATTGAAGTATACTGCCCAACCCTTTGACTTTGGCCATATGACTTTGACCAATGTGCCAGTTCTGAGCTGAGACTTTAAGAGGCCTCATATGTTTTCACTTGTTCTCTTGTGTTCCTACCATTGCTGAAAGAGGAATATGCCTGGAAAACCCTGCTGATTCCAGGAGGAGGATGAAAAATTCATCGAGCTGACTCACCCAGCCAGCTACCCCAGCCAAGAACATCCAATCCCATCTACCCCGAGGCACATGAGCTAAATAAATGCTCATTGTCATACACCACAACATTTTGTGGTCATTGACTCTGTGCTACTTTTGTAACAATAGCTAACTAATATATATGTTCATAAGAGTGAAATGTTCTAATATCAGCACTTAGTCATAATGGATGTATGTATATTCACCATAAACCAGTCATATACCAGTCACAATTGAGATTTCTCCATTACTTCTTAAATGTACAATTTTAAGCAAAATGAGGGTTCAAAATACAAATACAGTAAGTACAGACACAATTAAGCCAATTATTTAATTTACATAAACAATCATTATAAATAACAAGTGGTCCTTATTATATATAGGATTTGATTTTCTTTACCAAAAGAAGACTTAAAAATCATATTTTAGCACTGTGGCTGCATTAAAAAAAAAAAAAAAGCAGATCTGAATGCTACCTTTGAAGGGGATGACAACTTATTTCAAACACAGTCATGACATGACTAGCATTATCACTTGTCAGTTAATTTTGGGTGATTTCTTTGATTTTCTTTTGTCACTACAAGTTGTTTTTTTAATTCACTTGGGCCATCCCAAAATTTAACCAATATAATAGCATGCTTAATTTTATTTTTGCATTCCACAGCCCTTGATAATAGCAAACTAATTTCCGTAGCTGCATTTGATGAAAATATGCTGATGGAACTCATATTTCACATCATTGACTATAATGAGCTATTTTATCAAACTGTCCTTATGACAGTATTATAGAGAAAATGATAAATTTACTAATTTATTCACTTGAGATTCCATTTGAAAATTTGAAAAGAAAGGAAAAGATCAATGAAGTCAGGTAAATTAGGCCTTCACCAAATGATACATCTGGGTCTATTTGAAACAATAGCACTAACCATCCCTGCTCTTAATGAAATGCTAACACTAAATAAGGGTTGATTAATTATTACTTTTAATAAAATGTTACAGAACAAATAAGTAGCTGTGAAATGCCCTATTGTGAACATATAACGCACAACGTTTACACATAATCAGTATAATTACTGTCATGGTTTTATATAGAATTTGTGGGGGGGTTTCACTTTGTTGAATTTTTTTTTATTTTTACTAGGCTTTTAATTTAGAAATTATAAGTAAGTAGCAATATCAATTCATGAGAGTTATAATTATTTTGTGGGATATTTCAAAAGCTTTGAAGTAACTAGAAACTGTAGTGTAGTATCTCTTTCTGGGATGCTGAAGTGTCACTTGGCATAGATGGGGCTGACATTGGTGCAAAAACAATCACATATGCAATATGCCACAATGTCTTTTGTCAATCATTGTGCTCTATGGAATTTACACTCTCTGAACTCCAGAAACAGTACTAACTTAGAGCAGGTCAGGGTCTGGATAAACAATCTTCAAGCATTATATGACCATGATCATTTTGCTTTGGAAGCTTTTCCGAAGATAAAATGAACTCATTGGGATTTTTCCCCCATTTACAAGCTATCAACAAGTGAAAATAATTGCTCTAATAAATTATTCAATTTGATATCTTCTTGAGGGATTTATTGAATCACGAATGACTCTCTTTATCTATAGTAAAACACATAAGTACAGCAAAGTTTTTTTAAATTTTTTATTGGAGTATAGTTGATTTACAATGTTGTGTTAGTTTCATGTGTACAGCAAAGTGAATCAGTTATCATTTTTTACTTTTTTTAGATTCTTTTCCCATATAGCCCATTACAGAGTATTGAGTAGGGTTCCCTGTGCTATACAGCAGGTTCTTATTAGTTATCTATTTTATATATAGTAGTGTGTATATGTCCCAATCTCCCAGTTTATCTGCACCCCCCCCCCATGCCCTGGTAAGCATAACATTGTTTTCTACATCCGTGACTCTACCTTTATTTTGTAAATAAGTTCATTTGTACCCTTTTTTTCTTTTTTAGATTCCACATATTACAGCAAGGTTATTTTAAGTGACAACAGTGTTCTTGATAAATGTTCACAGAAAAATGCATTGGTGCCATAACAGACAATGTTTCCTCCCTTTTTCATTGTTCCCTCTATTTCTAACATTTCTCACCTACTACGTCAAAACTGCCACCCATCCTTGAATCCAATTAATAAATCCTAAAATGATGTTGAATTCTAAAAGCAGCTGTAAAGATTAGGAGAACATGACATTCCTAATCGAAGTTGACACAGGAACAACAAAACTATAACTTCTGAAAAACTCCAAATTTTCATTAAATAAATAGTGCAAACACAGTTTGAACTTCAGAATGTTAGTGCTGAATGCCAATATCCTCTGGGGCTGTCAAGTTTGAGGAAAGAGAGTCCTTTGAAAATAACCTGTTTGGATATAGGTCAATCTCTGTCATTTCACAATAATGAACTGTTCAAAAAAATAAAACAAAATAATAATAAAAAGAAGAGGGGATTTGATCATTTTTTTAACATCTTTATTGGAGTATAATTGCTTTACAATGGTGTGTTAGTTTCTGCTTTATAACAAAGTGAATCAGTTATACATATACATATGTTCCCATGTCTCTTCCCTCTTGCATCTCCCTCCCTCCCACCCTCCCTATCCCACCCCTCTAGGTGGTCACAAAGCACGGAGCTGATCTCCCTGTGCTATGCGGCTGCTTCCCACTAGCTATCTATTTTACATTTGGTAGTGTACATATGTCCATGCCACTCTCTCACCCTGTCACATCTTACCCCTCCCCCTCCCCATATCCTCAAGTCCATTCTCTAGTAGGTCTGTGTCCTTATTCCCATCTTGCCACTAGGTTCTTCATTACCTTTTTTTTCCCCCTTAGATTCCATATATATGTGTTAGCATACTGTATTTGTTTTTCTCTTTCTGACTTATTTCACTCTGTATGACAGACTCTAACTCCATCCACCTCACTACAAATACCTCCATTTCGTTTCTTTTTATGGCTGAGTAATATTCCATTGCATATATGTGCCACGTCTTCTTTATCCATTCATCCGATGATGGACACTTAGGTTGCTTCCATGTCCTGGCTATTGTAAATAGAGCTGCAATGAACATTGTGGTACATGACTCTTTTTGAATTATGGTTTTCTCAGGGTATATGCCCAGTAGGGGGATTGCTGGGTCGTATGGTAGTTCTATTTTTAGTTTTTTAAGGAACCTCCATACTGTTCTCCATAGTGGCTGTATCAATTTACATTCCCACCAACAGTGCAAGAGGGTTCCCTTTTCTCCACACCCTCTCCAGCATTTATTGTTTCTAGATTTTTTGATGATGGCCATTCTGACCAGTGTGAGATGATATCTCATTGTAGTTTTGATTTGCATTTCTCTAATGATTAATGATGTTGAGCATTCTTTCATGTGTCTGTTGGCAATCTGTATATCTTCTTTGGAGAAATGTCTATCTAGGTCTTCTGCCCATTTTTGGATTGGGTTGTTTGTTTTCTTGTTATTGAGCTGCATGAGCTGCTTGTAAATCTTGGAGATTAATCCTTTGTCAGTTGCTTCATTTGCAAATATTTTCTCCCATTCTGAGGGTTGTCTTTTTGTCTTATTTATGTTTTCCTTTGCTGTGCAAAAGCTTTTAAGTTTCATTAGTTCCCATTTGTTTATTTTTGTTTTTATTTCCATTTCTCCAAGAGGTGGGTCAAAAATGATCTTGCTGTGATTTATGTCATAGAGTGTTCTGCCTATGTTTTCCTCTAAGAGTTTGATAGTGTCTGGCCTTACATTTAGGTCTTTAATCCATTTTGAGTTTATTTTTGTGTATGGTGCTAGGGAGTGTTCTAATTTCATACTTTTACATGTAGCTGTCCAGTTTTCCCAGCACCAATTATTGAAGAGGCTGTCTTTCCTCCACTGTATATTCTTGCCTCCTTTATCAAAGATAAGGGGACCATATGTGTGTGCATTTATCTCTGGGCTTTCTATCTGTTCCATTGATCTATGTTTCTGTTTTTGTGACAGTACCAAACTGTCTTGATTACTGTAGCTTTGTAATATAGTCTGAAGTCAGGGAGCCTGATTCCTCCAGCTCCATTTTTCATTCTCAAGATTGGTTTGGCTATTCGGGGTCTTTTGTGTTTCCATACAAATTGTGAAATTTTTTGTTCTAGTTCTGTGAAAAATGCCAGTGGTAGTTTGATAGAGATTGCATTGAATCTGTAGATTGCTTTGTGTAGTAGAGTCATTTTCACAATGTTGATTCTTCCAATCCAAGAACATGGTATATCTCTCCATCTATTTGTATCATGTTTAATTTCTTTCATCAGTGTCATAATTTTCTGCATACAGGTCTTTTTTCTCCTTAGGGAGGTTTATTCCTAGAGGGGATTTGATCTTATCTTTCCTCATTTGGCTACATATGAATGGTCTGCTGTTTATACAATTTTGAAAACAGTGCTACAGTAGTCAATGAGCCTATGCTTCACTATAAAATACCTGATCATAATCATAATAATCCTGAAAAATTACTGAGTGATTTTGATGTGCCAGTCTCCAATCATTTGTTTGTTACTCTTATGTATTCCTCACCAAAACTTCATAAGGTGTGTACTTAATATTTTCCCATTATACAAATAAGGAAACAGGTTCTGAGAGATTCACACAATTGCCTAAGTTCACACAACTATTAAAAGTAGATGGTACGCTATTATTCATCACAGTTTTCTTGGCAGTTTTAGCCACAGCTATCAAAGAAGAAAAATAAATAAAAGGAATCCAAATGGGAAAAGAAGTAAAACTGTCACTGCTTGCAGATGACATGATACTATACTTAGAGAGTCCTAAAGATGCTACCAGAAAACTACTAGAGCTAATTAATGAATTTGGTAAAGTAGCAGGATACAAAATTAATGCACAGAAATCTCTTGCATTCTTATACACTAATGATGAAAAATGTGAAAGAGAAATTAAGGAAACACTCCCATTTACCATTGCAAGAAAAACTAAAATTCCTAGGAATAAACCCACCTAAGGAGACAAAAGACCTGTATGCAGAAAACTATAAGACAATGATGAAAGAAATTAAAGATGATACAAATAGATGGAGAGATATACCATGCTCTTGGATTGGAAGAATCAACATTGTGAAAATGGCTATAGTACCCAAAGCAATCTACAGATTCAATGCAATCTCTATCAAACTACCACTGGCATTTTTCACAGAACTAGAAGAAAAAAACTCACAATTTGTATGGAAACACAAAAGACCCCGAATAGCCAAACCAATCTTGAGAGAGAAAAACAGAGCTGGAGGAACCAGGCTCCCGGACTTCAGACTATACTACAAAGCTACAGTAATTAAGACAGTATGTTACTGGCACAAAAACAGAAATATAGATCAATAGAACAGGATAGAAAGCCCAGAGATAAAGGCACACACATATGGTCCCCTTATCTTTGATAAAGGAGGCAAGAATATACAGTGGAGAAAAGACAGCCTCTTCAATAAGTGGTGCTGGGAAAACTGGACAGCTACATGTAAAAGTATGAAATTAGAAAACTCCCTAACACCATACACAAAAATAAACTCAAAGTGGATTAAAGACCTAAATGTAAGGCCAGGCACCATCAAACTCTTAGAGGAAAACATAGGTAGAACACTCTATGACATAAATCACAGCAAGATACTTTTTGACCCATCTCCTAAAGAAATGGAAATAAAAACAAAAATAAACAAAGGGAAACTAATGAAACTTAAAAGCTTTTGCATAGCAAAGGAAACCATAAATAAGACAAAAAGACAACCCTCAGAATGGGAGAAAATATTTGCAAATGAAGCAACTGACAAAGGATTAATCTCCAATATTTACAAGCAGCTCATGAAGCTCAATAACAAAAAAACAAACAACCCCATCCAAAAATGGGCAGAAGACCTAAATAGACATTTCTCCAAAGAATATATACAGATGGCCAACAAACACATGAAAGGATGCTCAACATCACTAATCATTAGAGAAATGAAAATCAAACCCACAATGAGGTATCACCTCACACCAGTCAAAATGGCCATCATCAAAAAATCTACAAACAGTAAATGCTGGAGAAGGTGTGGAGAAAAGGGAACCCTCTTGCACTGTTGGTGGGAATGTAAATTGATACATCCACTATGGAGAACAGTATGGAGGTTTCTTCAAAAACTAAAAACAGAACTACCATATGACCCAGTTATCCCACTGCTGGGCATACACCCTGAGAAACCCATAATTCAAAGAGAGTCATGTACCACAATGTCCATTGCAGCTCTATTTACAATAGCCAGGCCATGGAAGCAACCTAAGTGTCCATCATTGGATGAATGGATAAAGAAGATGTGGCACATATATACAATGGAATATTACTCAGCCATAAAAAGAAACGAAACTGAGTTAATTGTAGTGAGGTGGATGGACCTGGAGTCTGTCATACAGAGTGAAGTAAGTCAGAAAGAGAAAAACAAATACTGTATGCTAACACATATATATGGAATCTAAAAAAAAAAAGGTTCTAATGAACCTAGGGGCAGGACAGGAATAAAGATGCAGACGTAGAGAATGGACTTGAGGACACGGGGAGGGGGAAGGGTAAGCTGGGACGAAGTGAGAGAGTAGCTTTGACATATATACGCTACCAAATATAAAATAGATAGCTAGCCAAAACAGCTGCATAACAGGGAGATCAGCTCGGTGCTTTCTGACCACCTAGAGGGGTGGGATAGGGAGGGTGGGAGCGAGACACAAGAGGGAGGGGATATGGGGATATATGTATACATATACCTGATTCATTTTGTTGTACAGCAGAAACTAACACAACATTGTAAACAATTATACTCCAATAAAGATGTTAAAAAAAATGTAAGATGGAAAAAAAACAGTAGATGGTGTAGCTGGGGTCAGATCCATCAAAATCGAATATTTCTTAATCTTGAAAATGTACTCTAACTTCTAAGGCTTTCATTTGAGCCTCTATGCTATAATTCATAAAGAACGATAAATGAGGAATTATTTATTTTCATGGCATAAAGAAATATAGCATATAATTATCCTTCCACCATATCATAAATAAACTACTGAACTAGTGATCATGTCCTATGTCTGTTCAAAAAAATTAAGGTTGGTCAACCTGGTCAAGTTTCATAAAGCAAGCATTTTTTTTAAACTTCCTTTTCCATGAGAAAATGGTCTAACCTCCAGATTCTAGACAACTGAAAAATTGTATCAACTTAGTGATTGGGTCAACAGTTTCATTTCAGGATTATTTTATGGATGAAACACAGATAATGTAGAAACTGCATGTGAAAAAATAACCCACCCTAACTATCAAAAGTTTAAATGATGCCTTAAAAGATATATACAATATCCCCTTAAATAGATGAATAAATAGATAAATAGAAGATGGATGAATGGATGGATGGATGGATGATAATATTTAGGTAGATAATATTTGTTTCTGATTCAGATGAGTTTATTTTCAAACTGAACCCTAAGTAGGGGAGGTGGTGTGTGGTTATATGAAATTGTCCAGCAACTTCTCTGTATCTTTCCGACGTTCAGACTCTGCCTCTGTCCTGTCTGCTTCTCCACACTTAAGCTGGCTTCACTACACCTCACCTCTGATAACTGATGAAACTGCCTGACTATAGGACCACTGGCTCTGGCAAAACCTACCCAACTTTTTCTCCTATCAGCTATTCAAAGGTTGACATTAGAAAATTCACAAAAAGAGCCCCAGAGACCTCATGTGATCCAACTGAAACACATTTGTCATAATCCAGTCACAATGTGTCTGCCCCCAGGGAAATTATATATTCTTTTTTTTTCCAGTACAGTGGGAATTATGTAGTAAACCATCTTTCTCTTTTGTTTTGACCTCCAGGGAGGTCAGAAGTAGATTCACAGCTTAATCGCGTGAGACTGTATAGTGGTTTTGTTTTTTTTTTTCCATTCTGGTATAATTTACTCTATTTTGGCTTTTCCTGCTGTTGATTTTATTTATATTTAACTAATTAAGCATCTCTCCAACTGGGTTTCCTAGAACATTCATTCTTATATATATTAATAGATGTTTTATTAAGAAAAAACAGATTGCTTTTAAAATGTGTTTGGGAAATGTTGCATCATAACTGTAGTCCTGTGCCATCCCCAAGAGTCACTTGGTACTGAATTTTAAGGAAACCCATTGAAGTTCATTTAACCAAAATTCCAAACAAATTTAAACATAGAGCAGTTTTGTCATGATATCTATCAATATCTCAGAATATGGCTTGGAAAACACTATGGTTCTTCATTATGTATATTTCCTGAAAGTCACTTTATATCTGTGAGGAAGTAAGAATGAATGGATGAATGCATGAATGAATGGTAAAATAGACAAATTAGAATTGAACATTTTTTCTGAAATTGCACAGTACATTATTATAATTTCCAAGCTGTATTCTAAATTACAATCTGATGTGTAAAAATCACTGTACCCATTACAACAAGGCTGTTTGTAGAAAGAATTTGAAGCAGCTTAAAGAGACACATTTAAGAGAATTTCTGAAGAAGAGTAGAAGATAAGAATCAAGGAAGGTAATAGAGCGAAAAGGTCAAATCTAGAAAAATAAAATCAGTGAAAAAGAAGATACGGCAGAAGATCACAAAACTTAGCTCTGAAATTCTTACATCCAAGATAAGAAAAGGAAAAATAGAAAGAAAACACTCAAGTGGTTTTAAAATTAGTGCTCTCTAATAAAAGAAAGCAGACCATTATAAAAGGTTTTAAGAAAACTTTAGTCATTCTGAATTATAAGAAGGGTTTATCATATAGAAACATATTTGAGTTAATAATAGTCTTATTACAAATACCATATGATATCACTTACATGTGGAATCTAAAATATGACACAAGTGAACCTATCTATGAAACAGAAACAGAATCATGGACATAGAGAACAGACTGGTGGTTCCCAAGGGGGAAGGGGTTGAGGGAGGGATGGAGTGGGAGGTTGGTGTTAGCAAATGTAAGCTATTATATATAGAATAAATAAACAACAAGGTCTTACTGTATACCACAGAGAACTATATTCAATATCCTGTGATAAACCATAATTGAAAAGAATATTAAAAAAGAATGTATATATATGTATAACTGAATCAATTTGCTGCACAGCAGAAAATAAAACAACACTGTAAATTAACTCTACTTCAATAAAAAAATGCAAAAAAGTAATAGCCTTATTATAGACATCACTAAGCAATGTCATTTTAAATGTACTTAATTATAGATTTGTTAAGTATATTTGGGGAAGTCTTTTTGGACATATAACATTATATTACTTTCAGGTGTATGACATAATGGTTCAATATTTGTATATATTGTGAAATGATCACCACAATAAGTCTAGTTAACTTCTATCACTACACGTAGTTACAAAAGGGAGATTTTTAGTAAATGTCTTATAAATTGTAGGTGTGATACATTCAGTAAATAAAGCTAGAATGAGACTCTTTCGGTCTCGGTTTTGTAGGATACCAAGATGAATGAGACAAACTCACCCTCATACACAGACTTTATGAGAGAACTAAGAAAGCCTGTTTGATAATCCATAGATCCCTAAGGAAGATCAAGGCTATAAAAAGAAGCTAGATAGATTTTGCAGAGACTGGTGAAGAGATATCTCTCAAGAGAGCCAGCATGGGATGACTTGGGTCTTGTCAGTAGGGCTCTCAAGCGGAGAAGACTCAGCAGAAAGGCACCAGAAGCTTCTAGGCTGGCCCCCTGGACTGAGAGCCCCATGAGGGCAGGAACTACAAATGCCATGGTGACCATTGGGTCTTCTGTGCCCTGCACAGTGTGCAGCATTATTATTATCTTACTTTTAGTTTGCCTCTTGCATCCAAGTATTATTCCCCAATGTCATCCCTATGCTTTATAATTGTCCAAAGTCCTTCACTCAGTATTCTGTAATAACTATATGGGAAAAGAATCCGAAAAAGAGTGGATATATGTGTATGTATAACTGAATCACTTTGCTGTACACCTGAAGCTAACACAACATTGTAAATCAACTATAAATAAACTCCAACTGTAAATCAACTGTAAATCAACTCCAATAAAATTAATTTAAAAAACTCACACACACACACACACACACACATACACAAAGTCCTTCACTCCAGTCTCCTTCCGCAAGATCTTATTTCATCCAAAAGAGCTCCAGTTTCAAATTTCTTCTCTGCTTTTTCTTCCTATTCTCCAAATCTCCCTTCAAACCTCTCACTTAATCAAAAGAATAATTTTAACTATTATAATTAAGAAAAAAATTGTGTTTAAATTTCCATATTTCCTCATTCTGAGGTATAGTTATTGCATTTAATATTTTTGAAATACGGATTTATCTAAAAATAGATCCATAGGTTTAATACAGTAGCATTTTTTCTCCCCCTTAATTATTATTAAATAAATGACATGTATTGCAATCATTGGTGTCTTAGAATGGAAGAAACATAGTAATTAATGTTGATAAATAAATGGCTGATATTCCATGTTACTTTCTTTTTTAATAATAGCTCTTTGGGGAGCAAATGCCAGAAAACAATTCAATCTAGCTAATGCTGAGAAGGAAATTTATTTGCCACATAACTGAAAATTTAGGAGTTCAGGCATGGCTTGATCCAGGAATTGACTAATGTCTTTAAGACTCTGCCCATCTCCTCTAGTTTAGCCGTATTTTTTTTTTCTGGCAGGCTATCTCCAAGTGGCAGATAAACTGACCATTCACTAGTAGTTCAAAGATTACTTGGTCCTAACAGTTTTTATCCCAAAGACTAGAGGATATCTTTCCTGATACATCTAGGAAAAGCCTTAGATTGTGATGGAATGGGGGACCAGGGGAAGTATCTGAAAGAGGATTAGGATTTCCACTGCACCATCTTAGGTGACACTGTGACCCCAGATGGTCTGGATTTTCCCACTGTTTAGATTTCACACTCTTGTTAAGTGAGATATGGGCCTCAGTAAAATGGCTTGTGCTCTGAAGAATGTTCAGGATATCCCTAGCATCCCACAGTAAAAGCAGATGTTCTGAATTGATTATGGGTGTCAAAAAAAAGAGTTAACGGCTTTAAATATCTCCAATCAATTCATCCAAAGATATTCTAATAACATTCTCTTAGTTTTGTTTTGTTTTCTCATGACAATCTTAGTGCCCTGGGTGTTAAAAGTTTATCCTCTATGATTTTGCTTATCCTACATTTCTTATAAAAGAACAAGAGATCATTAGGTCTAGAAGAAAATGCCACTGTCATTTAGTCTGCCATCCCCACTATTATTCACCTCATAGTGTAAACCAAATTCAGAGGGACTGAGACTTAACCAAGGTCACAAAGAACAGAAGTAACATCCAGCATTCTCTCCAGCATACATGTTTGTACACTGGAAAGTGTAGACCTGCCTGTAAAATCATTTAAAACACTTGTCTTAAATTTCCCATAATTTCAAGGACACATAACTTATCTCTCAGAAATGACAACATTGCTCAAGAAAATGAAAGTTACAACTGAGTTTTTTTTTTATTTTTATTGAAGCATAGTTTATTTACAATGTTGTGTTGTTTCAGGTATATAGCAAAGTGATTCAGTTATTTACATATATATATAAATATATACATATTTTATATGTATATAAATCTATTCTTTTTCAGATTATTTTCCTATATAGGTTATTATAAGATATTGAGCATAGCTCCTTGTGCTACACAGTAGGTCCTTGTTGGTTATCTATTTTATATATAATAGTGTGTATCTGTTAAGCCCAAACTCCTCATTTATCGCTCCCTCCCCCTTTCCCCTTTGATAACCATAAGTTTGTTTTCTATGTTTATGAGTCTATTTTTGTTTTGTAAATAAGTACATTTGTATCATTTTTTAGATTCCACATATATCATATGATATTTGTCTTTCTCCATCTGACTTACTTCACTTAGTATGAAAATCTCTATGTCCATCCATGTTGCTGAAAATGGCATTATTTCATTCCTTTTTATGGCTGAGTAACATTCCTTTGTATATATGTACCACAACTTCTTTATCCATTCATCTGTTCATGGACACTAAGGTTGCTTCCATGTCTTGGATATTGCAAATAATGCTGCAATGAACATTGGAGTGCATGTATCTTTTTGAATTAGAGTTTTCTCCAGATATATGCCCAGGAGTGGGATTGCTGGATCACATGTTAATTATATTTTTAGCAACTGAGTTTTAACTCAGGAAAATCTTCCAGGCTGGCCCATTGATGTATATCACTTTAAACTGAATTGTTTAAAATTAAGAAGCTTCTTCCATTTCATATTTAAATTTTTTTAAAGAATAACAAATTTTAAAGAGTGACTATTTCAAAATACGAAAATAACTCCTCCAAAACTTTCTGAAAGTTTTCAAGCTGCAAAGGCACTTACTTTATGCCCTATACACTTGACCTTAACACTCTAAGAGCATTACTGCCTTCAGTTGACTTGGGGGTATGAAGAGCAATTCCTCCCATTTTATCAACTTTTTTTTTTTTTTTTTTTTTTTTTTTTGGGTATCAACTTTTGACAATGGGCACATATGGGCCTGAGTGATCTAAAATAGATTAATGAGGCCCTAAAGTACTTTAATGAATAACGGAGCATTTTAAAATTTATTTTGTTTTTTAATTCATTTAACTGCAATCCATTTAACAGGTAAAACACTCTCTCCTGAACATATTAAAAGGCATACTATATTGAGGTTTTATTAATTTATATGTTTCAATTCATTTATTATTTATTCATTTTATTAATTTATTCTCTGAATTGAACTTCACCTTACAAACATTGTAGAAATCAATAACTTTATTGGACTGTATGTGCAACACAATAACTTTTCAGCAGGTTATCCAGGGAATTTGGAATCTATGAGCAAGAACACGATTAGCATAATGCAAAAATACAGTTAGCATTTCAAAGAGCATAAGATGACAGGGATGAACTCAAGAATTTTGATTCTGTCCTCCTTGGAAGGTAGAGTTTTTAAAATAATCAAAGATGGTTTGGGTGCATTCTGTACTCTTCCCCTTTTGTTATCTTAATTGTCCATTAGTAAAATTTCCCCTCCCTCTCTCAGAGATTCAGTCTTTTAAAGCACCTTCCCTACCCTCTCCTTACTGATCAAAATAATAAAGATCTTAATGAACTGATTCATACCTGAGTTCCATATGTTCCCAGCTTGACTAATGAAGAGTCATGGTGGAATTTTGAGCATTTACACCCATCATAAAGAAATTTTTAAATAATATTTGGCAGACTAGGTTGAGGAAGATCTTCCTCTTCCCATGAAATGACAAGGTTTTGGCAGTCATCTCTGTGGAAGTCTGTTCTGGCCCCTTAGAGTGACTTAAGTCTTTTCTAAAAATAATTTCCTTCTGGAACCTTCCTACACTGTTGATGGGTATGTAAATTGGTACAGTCACTATGGAAAACAGTATGGAAGTTCCTCAAAAAACTAAAAATAGAACTATCATATGAACCAGCAATCCCACTCCTGGGCATATATCCAAAAAAACAAAACCAATAATTTGAAAAGATACATGCACCCCAATGTTCACAGCAGCATTATTTAATATGGCCAAAATATGGAAGCAACCTAGGTATCCATCAACAGATGAATGGGATAAAGAAGATGTGGTACATATATACTGTACAATGGGATACTACTCAGCCATAAAAAAAGAATGAAATAATGCCATTTGCAGCAACATAGATGGACTTGGAGGGCACTATGCTAAGTGAAATAAGCCAGACAGAGAAAGACAAATACCGTATGATATCACTTACATGTGGAAACTAAAAAATACAACAAACTAGTGAATAAAACAAAAAGGAAGCAGACTCATAGATTTAGAGAGCAAACTAGTGGTTACCAGAGGGGTGAGAGAAGGGGGAGGGGCAACATAGGGGTAGGAGATTTTTTTTAAAAGGGTTATTATGGGATTATATGAAATCATGTGTGTGAAACTTTTGAAAATTGTAAAGCATCATAAAATTTAAAGAATCTTTCATTCAATAAAATGTTAAAATAATAGTAACAATAATTCCCCTCTTACCAGGTTAGAAATCTGTTTATCTGTGAGATTTAACCAGAAAGTACTTTATCGTTGGGTCCACAGAACCAAGCCTCTTTGAGAAAGTTGTTTCCTTGATCTACTCAATATACATGACCACCTTAAACCACCATCCTCCAAAGCAGTTGAAAAGAAATGACTCTCTACTGCCTTGCTTAGCACTCTATAACTTCAGCAACTGAGCTGACGAACGTAAATCCTACCTGTAGGGTCATCCCACCCCAGACAATGGATAAATTCTAGATCATTTTTGCTGCTGAACAACTTCTATAAACTTCACACTCCAATTCGTCTATCACTGTGTTGTGGTCTTTCTCCCAATTGCCTATCTTCCTCTTTTTCCCTACTGAGTGTCTTACACATTTTTCAATAAATATTTGTCAAACGAATGGATGAATAAAAAAGGATCCAAATTCCTAGATGCCCCACACTTATCTAGTGTCCTTGCTTTATGCCCCAATCCCTCAGAAACTGGATTTTGCCCACATCTGAGTTTCTGATATCTGGTGTGTGACTGTCCTGAGGTACCATGTGGACCACCCCTATTACTTGAAGCTCAGAGAATTTCTATCCTGCCCTGAATTGATAGCACTCATCCTGGAATTCTGTTTAGATTTTACAGAATCCTTTTCATGTTTTTCAAGATTCCTCTTCCAAGTTCAATCTTGCAATTTGGAATGTAACTTTGGGTCCATTTTTCATGAGACCACTCCCTAGAATGACTGACCTGAGCCATAATTTCATGTTCAAACCTTTAGATTCTGCTAAAGGTCTCTTTACTTCATCCTTGCCTGCCCTCTCCCCATGTATACTGTCACTGTCCAAAGTCTGATTCAGACAGGTAGTTCTTTTCTCTTTTTATGTAGAGGGATCAAACAGATTCCAAATACATTGTTTTCTATAACCACCTTAAGAAATACATTCTATTGCATCCAGTAATATAAAGTACTCAGATTTTAGGGGGGAAAAACCCTCTAGATCATGCTAATATCCTGCTGTCTCATCTCCTGTATCAGGTTGTTGAGTATCTTCAGAGAAAATTACAAAATATTTTAGAGTACCTACTATGTGCCAGATTCTCTAGTAGATTTGGAAGGTATAGTGGTGAACAAGACAGTCGAGGTTCCAGCCCTCACAGCTTGCTTAGCTGACTCATTTTTCATAGTTCGCTGTCACTACAAATTCACAGTTCCCAGGAGAAATGGGTTTTCAGCTCTATCCAAAAATCCTGTGTGTTCCTAGACAATTCTCTCCCGTATTCCCCAGTATATCTCTTTCAAAACACTCCACTCACTGCAAGCTCCTCGCCCTCCACCTCCCTCCTTAATCAAGATTAACCCTAACTCTAACCTTAACCCTAAGCCTAACCCTAACCCAAGTGTCATGAGATCATCTCCTACATCACAGAAAAAAGAGGAGTCATCACTTGAGAACACACTCAAATGTTATCTCCTTCCTCAATTCAAAATATCCAGCCAACTTGGCTTCTTTCCCCCTCTCAAAGCAGGACAGGTATCTTTCCCTGTCTCTGAGATAAATCTGATACCACTCCTGGCTTTCTCAGGTATCTCCATTCATCAATTGTCTTCATCCCTCTTTCCGATGTCCTCATCTGTTCCCAGTCTATAGATTCCTTCCTGTTTAAACAGGCTGAAGTAGCTCTCGGTCAAAAGGAAAACTCTATGTTGACCTTCTCTGGAATTTCTTTCCTTTTCCCTTCCTTTCAAAGCCAAGCCTTTTGAGAGAGGTTTTTCCACCCCTGGTTTCCACGTGTGCATCTCCCACCCAGTCCCCCCTCCGCCATTCATCTTGCCCAATTTCCCTGCCCAACACTTCCCTACTGACCCTAGTCTCACAAAAGTAATAGAACCGTTGTGTTGATGAACATGGTAGTTTTCTATTCTTATCTTGCTGGACCTCATTGATGCACTTGACACCCGTGATTTCTCCATCACAATGGAAAAGTTCTCTTTTCCTGGAATTCATGATGCTCCACCCACTGGTTGTTTTTTCTTTCAGTACTTTGAATATAACGTGCACTCTTATCTGGACTGTGGAGATTCTGCTGAAAAACCTACTGAAACCTCTTATGAGGATTCCCTTGTATGTAACAAGTTGCTTTTCTCTTGCTTTTAATATTCTCTTCTTATCTTTAACTTTTGACATTTTAATTACAACGTGATTCCAAAGATTCTTTCCCACTATATAAAAGGTTATCACTTTTCAACATTTTTCTGATAAACTTTTACTACTTTTATAATCAGAGGAAAAGTTATACTAAAAAAAAAAAAAAAGTCTACCCTCGGAATACATATTTGCCTGAATCTACACTGAATCTTCTCAAAAGATAATTACACACATGTATGCATACATGCAATTCTAAAAATAATTTGAGCAACACGAACATGAACATAGAAACTTCCAAGGTAATTTATCCTGAAAATGACTTTTTGGTGTAAAACTCTGGAATTTCTTTGGGATGTATAATGATGACTGACTTAATAAATATTTGAGAGATTATTTAAACAAAATCAGCCTAGATGAGCCTAGATTTTGGAAATTTTCCACTGAAATCAGAGCCATATAAGTCGTGGCAACATTTGAACAATCATAAACCATTATACCCAGGTTGAGGAAGCCCAAAATTCCCAGGTTTTGCCCTAGTCAAACTTAGCATCATTCAACATAGAAAATGAGGGAATTCAATTTCCATTTATTTTAGACAATATTATAACAATATCTAGTTTAAAAGGCATTCTTATAGCAATTATGCCTCATTCTAATGATTTTATGAATTGAAGAGAAGGGAATAAACAGAAATAAAAGTATACTAGAATGGACATATGGACACCAAGGGGGGAAAACTGCGATGAGGTGGGGATGGTGGTGTGCTGAATTGGGCGATTGGGATTGACATGTATACACTGATGTGTATAAAACTGATGCCTAATAAGAACCTGCAGTATAAAAAAACAAACAAAACAACTAATACTAAACTTTCATTGGGTTATTTGTATGGAAATATGTTAATATAAATGTTTCAGACATTACATGAAATTTCTAAAAATCTTATATTTGTATTTGTATGGAAATATGTTAATATAAATGTTTCAGACATTACATGAAATTTCTAAAAATCTTATATTTGTATTTGTATGGAAATATGTATGGAAATATGTTAATATAAATGTTTCAGACATTACATGAAATTTCTAAAAATCTTATATTTGTATTTGTATGGAAATATGTATGGAAATATGTTAATATAAATGTTTCAGACATTACAGGAAATTTCTAAAAATCTTATATTTGTATTTGTATGGAAATATGTATGGAAATATGTTAATATAAATGTTTCAGACATTACAGGAAACTTCTAAAAATCTTATATGTTCTGGTATAATGTTATAAGTAATAATCTTAGTTATTACTTTAAAATGTATATCTCAGAAATAACTAATTTTCTTGTCAACTGCATTATTATGAACTTTCATCAAATCTTTAACCATGGTCATTTTTAAGTCTTTTGTCATTTACAGACAGTTCTGGGTGTACTCTGATGATTTTGCAAATATGTTCCTATAAAAGGGTTTCATCTTCAAGAAATTCATGGAAAAGACTCTGACAAGTACAGGTTTCTGGTAACTGACTGTACTGCTGAACTGAATGAATAAGCATTTTCAGAACTCTAATGAAAAACTGATGAACTCATAAAAGTGCTAACAAAAGATCAAGATGAAAAAAAAGAAATTAATTACATGGGACTGAGTGAACTGATGAGGATGAGTATAATTTTTGTGACTTTCTGTCTGAATTTAAAAAAAAAAATCCCACAAGGACTCAGAGGAAAAGAATATACAAATCAATTTTCACTGCAAAGTAAAGGAGCTGTTACAGTGGAGGATTACTGGACTGAATGTCAATATTATGACATAGTATAAGTGTGTTTCATGTTTGGTAATTGCAATCATTGTTGCTTTTGTTGTGGTCATCCATGTACAATGCTTGGTGTCAGTCTATTTATCTCTTGTAAAAATAAAATACAGTGTGTGTGTGTGGAAAAAAAAAAAAAAAGTATACTAGGAGGGCTTCCTTGGTGGCACAGTGGTTAAGAATCTGCCTGCCAATGAAGGGGACACGGGTTCGATCCCTGGCCCGGGAAGATCCCACGTGCCGTGGAGCAACTAAGCCCGTGCGCCACAACTACTGAGCCTGCACTCTAGAGCCCATGAGCCACAACTACTGAGCCCGAGTGCTACAACTACTGAAGCCCATGTGCCTAGAGGACGTGCTCCACAACAAGAGAAGGCATGACAATGAGAAGCCCATGCACCACAATGAAGAGTAGCCCCCACTCGCTGCAACTAGAGAAAGCCCATGCACAGCAACGAAGACCCAACACAGCCCCAAATAAAAATAATTAATTAATTAATTAATTTTTTTTAAAAGTATACAAGGAAATGTATTTGACTCAGCAGTACTTGGCAATGTGATTGCCCAGGAACATCTACTGCATTTTTTAATTCTTCCCAAAACTTCCCTGCTCACATGTTTCTCCTGGAACTGTGTGACAATAATTTATCTATTGTCATGTTTCTAGAAGTGTATTTGTTGTTACTGCAGTGTCATACACTTGAGTTATATTTTTCTTCTTGTGTTGAAGACAGTTGAAGAAGACTTCAAGTAAGCATATTATAAAACCCTTCAGGGAGGGGACTTTTTTTTTTTAATAACATTTGGCCTTTACCTAAAATTGCAATCACACCTAGAAAAATGCATCTATATTTTAAGTGTAATTTTTCATTATTCAAGTGTAATTTTTTATTATTTTAGCCTGATGTACTTTTCAGAATCTAAAACATGGAAGATGTACAACTTTCCCTGGAAATATATGCCATCCATTTTGTTTTATACATCAGTTTTCCCCTTCAAATGTTTAAGCATGTATAGATAATTGAGGGTTTTTAAAAATAATTTTCCACTTAAAATTACACAAAAAAACTACGTTAAGCAAAAAAAGTTCAATATAAAAGCCATAAAATAGCCTACAGTGTGCTAGTTAAGTTCCATATACAATACCAAAAAATTCACAGGTCAATATTTAAAGACAGAAATAACTAGCAGCATGTTTTGCATGTGTTCTAGAAAGTTCAACAGAATACAAATACTAAGGAAAACAGGGGTTGGCGGGTACTCCTTGGAAGTAATTACAGTTAGATAACTTTTCTATTATTCAGTGGAGCCAGTGACATTCAAAATTTAAGTATTTTACAATAATTATTGATCATGTCTGTGTGTGTTTTACAAAACATAAACGCTTGGAATAAACAGGCATTACCTTAAAAGAAAGGCCTGATTACACTGAGCTAAACATATAGATTGATATTTTTAACAGAAGCTGTCTAAAAATTATGCCTGGGATGTCTGGATCTAAATTAAAATTCCAGGAAACCTGGCAAAGCCAGGAAGCTAAAGAAAAAAGATAAAATTCCATCCGCAGGCTAGCTTCCAAATACCAACTCTCTTTTTGAGAGACAATGAGAGATACACACAATATACTGGGTAACACCCTGCTGAAACTTGTTACCCTTTTTCACTTTGTTACCTCCATTCCTGCCAGGGGTAAATCTAGTTCAGTAACAAGGTAGCCTTCCCAATTTCTTAAGTTTCCCTGTAAGATGCATTTTCTGCCCACTCTGTTTGCCTTGGCTGATCCTTTTACCTCCCCAGCACATACCCTTGGTCAATCTCCTTTTACATAAGACAAGGAGATAAAGATCCAAATACAAATATATGTGATATTCTTACCTCTGTTTCTTAATTTGCACAGTCTGATCTTTCTTTTCTCTCTAATTTTCTACATTTCTTTCTGTTTCTGACTCTCTGCATTCAAAATCTCACTTTTATCTTGGACAGCTGAAATGTCTGCACAATTTGTTATCAAGTCTGAAAACTGTTTCTTAATAAATTATCCTGAAACCTTTTTAAGAGTTTATCATTGAAGGATGAACATCTAGATTTATTTCTTTTATGAGTTATTAATTTTACAGGTTGGGATGTTAAAACTGAGGACTACCTTGCCTGAGCCTGGTTTATGGATCCAAGTCCTGATCAAACAGAGAACTGGACAGAGGTCCTTTACTGTGTGACTGATATTTTCTCTAAGCAGTGGCCTGAGAACTGTGTTTCCCCTCATATTTCAACATATATTGCAAATAGAACAAAAATCAAATATGTAGTTGATCATCTGATCAGTTGATCAACTGAGAATCTTCATCATTCCTTTTCACTCTCAATACTTACATCTCCCCTTACTTACCTTAAATTACATTGTCAATCGCTATAACCACTCCTTTGTCCTTTTATTTTACTGCCTGCCATATTCCCAATCTTGATTAAATACACAGATGTTGCTACTGCCTTATGCAACTGAAAGTTGATGGAGAAAATCACTCAACCAGACTGACCAGGCCCAACTTAAATTCCTTCCACTAGTGCCCTTAATGAAGTCCACTAATAATGACTCATGTCCATAGTTCATCCACTCCTCTACTTTCCCAGACAACTACTTCATGCCTTCTGTTCTCTCTTCAATTTGTACCACCTCCTGCCCCATCCTCATTCTTAGCTGAATGAAAAAATAGAAGGAATCAGAAGAGAACTTCCATGAACTGCTTCCACCACATTTATCCACCTGTCGGCATCTGCATTCATAAACCCTGCGTTTCCCAGATGAATTGTCCAAATTCTATCAGTGGCCAACCCCTACACTTGTATACTACATTCACTCCCCCTAAAATGATACTTCTCCAGCAATCTTTCCCCCTCTTTCCTGCATCTACTTTTCTCTCTACTTGGTTATTTCTATCAGCATACATACTTGCTATGATAACTCCCATTTTCATATTTTTCTCCCACCCTAAAAATATAATCTATTTGTCCTCATATTCTTCTCCAGCTACAACCCTATATCTCTTGTCCCTTTAAGCAAAATTCCTGAAAATGCTTGTCCATACTTGGTGTCCCCCAGTTCTCTCATTTTCTTTTAGAGCACTCCTATCAGGCCATCATTTCAATCATGCCACCAAAATTTATTTTTGACCTCCCCATTGATAAATCCAAAGACTAATTTGCTCTTATCTTCTTATTTGAACTATAAGCAGCATTGCAGACTGTCTATCCCTCCTTTCTTCTAGAAACTATTCCTTCACTTGACCTAAAAAAAAAAAATCATATTTTCTGGTTCTACTCTTATATCCCAGGAGTGCAAGGATAGTTCAATAAGTGCATTATAAGATCACTATTTTCTATTATTTATTATTTCCATTATTTTCTATTATCTCAAAACTTCTAGGCAAGACAATAAAATGTAATAAAGAAATAAGAGGTAAAAACACCTAAATGCAGAAAACAAAATTATTATAACAAATAGAGGATTATCTACCTAAAATTTTAATTACCCAGAAATAACTTTAACACAAAACATGTAGTTCCTAAGTGAAGAGAACCACAAACTGCTAGTGAGAAATATGAAAGATGGCAAAATCAGAAGACATAATTGCAGAAGCTTAAATAGGAAGTGCATAGCTTACAGAAAGGTTGGAGATGGCTTCTGAAGCCTTTAGTTACAGAACTAGATACTGTGGTCCTGGATTAGAAACCTAAGTATCATAGAGATGTCAGTCTTAACAGATTAATCTACATGCTTAATAAAATTCCATCCAAAATCTCAGTAAGACATTTTCTACAAAGTGTTAACACCATTCTCAAGTTTACCAAAAAGCTGTGACAAGCAAGACAAGAGAGGATCAGTGGAAGAACTGAGGAAATTTAAATAAAGTCTGAAGTTCAGTTAATAATGTACCAGTGTTAATTTCTTAGTTCCAATAATTGTCCTATGGTTATGAAAGATGTTAATATTGAGGGAACTTGAGTGAAGAACATCAGGGAACTCTCTGTATTTTCTTTGTAAATCTTCTGTAAATCTAAACTTATTTCAAAATAAAAAGTATAAATAAATAATTAAAATAAAGAGTAGGGAACTTTCCAAACAGATATCAAACATACAGTAAAGGGACTTCCCTGGTGGCACAGTGGTTAAGAATCCTCCTGCCAATGCAGGGGACATGGGTTTGAGCCCTGGGCCAGGAAGGTCCTACATGCTGCAGAGCAACTAAGCCCGTGTGCCACAACTACTGAGCCTGCACTCTAGAGCCCGTGAGCCACAGCTACTGAAGCCCATGTGCCTAGAGCTCATGCTCTGCAACAAGAGAAGCCACCACAATGAGAAGCCCATGCACCGCAATGAAGAGTAGCCCCTGCTCGCCACAACTAGAGAAAGCCTGCATGCAACAATGAAGATCCAATGCTGCCAAAAATAAATAAATAAAATAAAATAAATTTTTTTTACAAAAACATATAGTAAAGCCACAATCATCCAAACAGTAGGGACAAAACACTAGTAGTAGATGAAGAAATTAAACAGAATGAAAGAGATGAATTTGGTATCACAATCACTGAAGAAGAATTATTCACCAAATGGAGTTAATCAGTAAGTTAATTATGTGGGTGATGAGAAATCAAGTTTAGATTCTTATCTAAAGCAATAAAGCAAAATAAATTCTAACTGGAGTATACAATTAAATATTTAAAATAAACCATTTTGGGGAATTCCCTGGCAGTCCAGTGGTTAAGACTCTGAGGGTCCTTTCACTGCCAAGGGCCCTAATTCAATCCCTGGTCAGGGAACTAAGATCCCACACGTTGTGTGGCACAGCCAATAAATAAATAAATAAACAAACAACTCTAAAGAAAATTTTTTTTTAAATAAAATAAACCATTTTCTTCCAAAACCAAACAAGAATATAAGTAAATACTTCTCTTATCACAGGATAGAAGAGGAACTTCTAAACATAAAAACCATGGACCAAACTATAAAGAACTATTAAAAAAAAACTTTGGAGAAAATTTTGGAAATTCTGTCTGAAAACTCCAAAATAATTGAAAGGTTAAAAGAACATCAGGAAAGTTATTTGCCACAAATATAAGAGATAAGAGGTTAAGACCTTTCTTCATTGATTTAATCAGGATAGAAAAAGTAATAAGAAATCATTAATACTCTAACAGGAACCAGGGCAAAGAACATGAACCAACAATCCCAAGAGAAATAAGATTGGCTAATGAATACACTTTGAAATTCAACCTTTCTAGTGGCCAAAAAGTAAAAGGTTAATGACATAAGTTTTTTGACGTTATATTAGCAAATATTCAAACAGGTAGTAATAACCAGTACTGACAAGAATCTTTTGGAATAGACTCCACTATTGGCACCATTGATGACCATGTAAATTATGCAAGCTTCCTGGAAAGAGATTTGGCAATGTAATAAACGAGGCTGTAGAATGGTCATTTCCTTTTGTCAAATATATTGGTGAAGATTTACATACCTGTCAAATTGTTGTTAATAATAGCAAAAAGAATGGAACTAGAAGGAAATACATGAAAAATGAACAGTGTTTATTGCTCAGTGGTGACATTATGGGTAAATTTTACTTTCCTTTTAGTTCTTTACATTTCCTAATCTCTCTGGTAGCATCTATTATATAATTTTTTATTTCCTTTGTGTTTTTCTCTGTTCTCTAAAGTTTCTATAATTTTTCTTATAATTAGGAGAGAAATGCAAGTTTTTACACAGAGGAAACTGAATCTAATATACAGAGGAATATAAGAAATGCTTAAATACATCTAGATTTTTAAGTATTCAAAATATATAAGAAATTCTGATGCTGACTGATATTCTGATATTCCACAAAAGACAATAAAATAGACCTGCCATATTAAACCTGAGAATATATTAAAATAAGAGAACGTGCTGGGCTATCAGGCACGTCCTCATTTCAGAAGGAAACCAATCAATTGTGTATCGTCTCTAAGTCTTCAGTTTCCTATTTCCCAGTCATAGACCCAAACCTCTGGTTGATAAATTCTGATTCTCCTTCTGGTTCCTCCATTATTTCCTGAGGCTGCTGGGGCACATGGTCTAGCGATTATTCTGGGCCTTAGGTGGCTGTGTCAGTTCCAGGATTACTGGAGATTCCAACTTGCTCCAGAGGATACCTAGTTCAGTGTGACTTTGTCCTCAAACATACACTAGAGGCCTGCACCATCATTCCCTGAAGGCTGGGGAATTGCTACTGGTTTTTCAGAAATAGGTGACAGTTTTCAGACTTTTTTTTTTTTTTTTTTTTTGGTGGGGTAGGAAGAGGCAAAGTTTCATGAAACAATACTTAGCTTTACTGTGGTAAATACTCTGATATTTTCCATTCTATTCTCTTCTATTCTGTTCTGCTTCTTTGTTTTTTAACCCACTAAATTGATTTCATGAGCTTCCAATGGGTTTTCATCCTAAGGGTAAAAAACACTGGACCAGAAAATATGGAGGTTGCTAGCTGACAAAAAAAAAAAAGCAAGCCAGCAACAAAACTGCTCAGAGTCAGGTGTTCAGAAATGGAGCAAAGGACAAAGCTATGCAGAATGGAGTATTATTCAGTATTGACTCTTCTATGAAGAGCTTCTAGAAGTAGGGATTAAAAACAAAAAAAAGCACAGATGGTTTTAGGTCCTATACAGACCTAACATTACATAACATTGAATATTAAAGTGAGGCAGCAATTCTCCTTTTTGTTCTCCAGTCCTCCTCTGCTGTCTGCTGGGGGCTTGGTTCCAGGAGCCCCGCTGCGGATACCAAAATCCGCGGATGCTCAAGTCCCTTATATAAAATGGCAGAGTACAATCAACACAGTCCTACGATGAATACAGTCCTACAATGAATACAGTCATACAATGAGCACAGTCCTACAATGAATACAGCCGGCTCTTGGTTTCCGAGGGTTTGGTATCCTGTGCGGGGCTGACTGTATTTCATTCCTTCCGATTATCACATATAGAAAGCTACAGTTGTCAATTCTTGCCAGGGAAAGCTCTTTTTAGAAAGTATTTGTTTAGGGGAAAGGAGGAGGAGGATAAATTTGGAATTTGGGATTAACAGATACAGACTACTATATATAAAATAGATAAACAACAAGGACCTACTATATAGCACAGGGAACTATATTCAATATCCTATAATAAACCATAGTAGAAAAGAATATGGAAAAGACTATATATATATAACTGAATCACTTTGCTGTACACTTGAAACATTGTATATCAACTATACTTCAATAAAAAAATAAAAATTTTAAAAAAGTATTTGTTTTTTCAATTGATCAAATAAGCACGTGGAACAATGATGAAAATAATTGCAAATATTTATATAGCTTATCTATGTGCCAGGCACGGTTCTAAATACTTTTCACATGCTTTATTTCACCTGCATTACAATTCTATGAGGTAAATACAATTCATATCTCCATTCTACAGGTTAGAAAACTAAGACAGAAAGAAATTAACTTGCTCAAGATCACACAGCTGGTAAGTGGCAAAGCAAGAATTAGAACCCAGACAAGCTAACCTGTGCTCTTAACTGCTATTCTATGATTGAAAGGCTCCAAAAGGACACACAGTGAAAAGTAAGTCTCCCTTCTGTTCTGCTCCAGCCATCTCCCCGCCAACCACAAGATACAACTACTGTCATTATTTTTTTGTAAACCCTTCCAGAGATTTCTATACATGTCATAAACAAATATATAAGAATGGGACTTCCCTGATGGTGCAGCAGTTAAGAATTTGCCTGTCAATGCAGGGGACATGGGTTCGATCCCTGGTCAGGGAAGATCCCATATGTCACGGAGCAACGAAGCCCGCGAGCCACAACTACTGAGCCCACGTGCTGCAACTACTGAACCCGGCACTTATAGAGGCCATGCTCCACAACAAGAGAAGCCACCGCAATGAGAAGCCCGTGCACCGCAATGAAGAGTAGCCCCTGCTCACCGCAACTAGAGAAAGCCTGCACGCAGCAACGAAAACCCACCACAACCACACACACACACACACAAAAATCAACTGTGAAAAAGTTGTAACATTTAAACATGCATTCCAAGTTTGGGTAGGGGAGGAAGGAGAAGCAGAAACAAATAAATGAAGACGGCATGGAATAAGTGTAAAATATTGTGGTTATAAATATATATATATATATATATGTATGTATGTATATATATATATATATATATATTAGAACCGATGTGCATGGGTGTAAATTACCAATGAATCTTTTTTCACATCATAATCTACACAGAAATCTTTCACAGCATTTTAATAGCTGCATTATATTCTATTGTAGGATGCACCATAACTTTTCATTAATCACTATCAATGAGCATTTATTTTATTCTAATCTTTTGCTAGGTCAAACAATGCTTCAGTAAGTAACCTGGAACATAAGTCATTGGCTCAGCATAAACAGATCTCTAATATAGACTCACAGAAGTACATATATTTGCTGGGCAAAGGGATACAGGATTTTTTTACACTTATATTAACAGAGAATATGCCTGAGAATGAGAGCTTTCAACAAGCCACCGAAGTTAGCTAGACTTTAAGGACATTTCTTTTGTTTCCACTGTTTTTACTTTTAAGTAAAGTTAGCACGTATTTAGGACTAGTGACACTAGCTTTCCATTTATGAAAATGACATAAGCTTTCTTTAGTGAAAAAGTGAGTCAATTTTGAAAAGATTTATTGTATAAATATTGTGTGGTACATGGAGGTGGTCCTTGGACCACGTATAACAGGGACCAAAAAGGGCCAAAAAAAAGAAAGTGTTCATTTTTAAACACATACAGATTCACTTCTATAGTTTTAATATTTTTTAACATTTCCATGACAGTAAGAACAGTGTCTCCAGTCTGAATGGGTACCTCACCTGGTTCACAGTTATTCTTTACAACTAGTTTGGTAACTTCAGCCTTATTCCAACTGACGGCCCCTCAGATGCCCGTGCGTGGTGATTTCACTCCCACCCATGGATTATACTGACCTCTTTATTCCACCTCATGCCAACTCTTTTGTTTTCCTTCCCCTCAATACCTAGTAAAGGGTACTCAGTAAATGTTGACAACCTGATGTTGTTTTTTCAAGTTTTCTGCAACTGGTTGCATGATTGAACTCTACCCATTTTGTTTCATAGATTTTTAGAGACATTGCTGGGCCTATAATTTGTCTGCCACTTTCAGTTTGCCAAAATGCTCTTGAGTTCAACTGTGTTGCCGTATCTAACATATCTTTTGTGTGTTTAAGATGTCCTTCGTATCCAATGTCCTCCGTTTCTCCCATAGCTATTCTGAATAATAATATATACACCATTGCACAAAGCATGCCCACCACGTTGGATGTGGTCTTGCCCTCTGGACCCACTGAAGTTCTAGATAAAAAGTTTACTCACAGGAAAATTAAAACACATGCAATACAGTTATTTCCCTTGATTCTTTCATAAGGTAGGCTCTTTAATGATTTCACAAATGTTCAGCTGTGAATTTCAAATTTCTTTGTACCTGGAATCTGTTTCCAAGTTATATTCCAGATTCTGTGTTCTGTTACTACATATTTCTATAGTAAATTGTTAGTCAGATCCACTTATAGAAACTTCTAATCTTTGTCCCAGAGACTACTTTTTCAAACCCCAGGTTGAAAGCATTTAGTTATACAAACCACATGCTGTGAGTTTATAACCTCACTACTACCAAGTGGCCTTTGTTTCCTTTTTATGTTCCCATAAAGACTAAAGTTTAAAAGTTTGTAGGAGGCCAGAACTGTTCACATTATTTGAAGTGAAAAGTGCCACTGCTAATTGTTGATTTCAATCCGCAAGTTATTTTTTAATAGCATCTCTATTCTCATTCAGATTTTATATTGGAAACATTACATTTTCACCATTAGACAAAAATAAAATATTGGTGGAATTATTAACCTCATGTTAACAATTCCAACCCTCAGGGTCTACAACTTACCTAAGAGATATAAACTACAAAATCTCCAGAGAAAGAGATTCTCAAAATTATCACATAATTTCATTTCAGTGTGTCACATCAGGTTCCAATTTCATTCCAGATATCTCCTAATGCAATCTAAGTGCATGTCAATTTTTTCTTTTCAATCACTGCAAATAAATAGAAGTGTCCTTTTAGTGATTCTTCAAATCCTCTTCGATATCATTTAAAATACTAGGACACATATCAGGCTTTCTTTTCCTTGTTAAATAATACATACCCCACTGAGAGTGTTTTCCAATAGCACGTCCGTTCTTTACCTTGCGTCTATTATTGTTTATTGAGTGCTTATTGAGGGAATCGGTTAAGATCAGATTCCTCCCATTGTACTTCTTAGAACAGATCTGGGACTGTCAGGGTCACTCCTTTTGTAACAGTAATTGCAGTCACCACTTACTGAGCATTTGCTGTGTGTCTGGTGCTGTTGTATACATGGAAACATAGACCCTTTTCTATAAACATTGCAATGACCCCATGATGTAAATGACATTATTGTCTCCAGGTGTGGATAAGGAAACTGAGGGTTGGAAAAGTGAAGTGTTTTCCCAACATACCTTGTATGAAGCAGAACTGAGATTCATGCCCAGAGCTGTCAGGCAAACGTTTAAAAGGCCATGCTTAGCTACTGCCAAGCTAATTAAGTTGGGTCTTGTGTTTAATTTGTATTTGATCTCACAGGAGGTGAGAAAAAAACTTTATTCCAAGGTCACATGTTGCAAAATTAATATTTATCTATCAGCAACCTCTAGGTAGACATTATTGATTTAAAAAGAGATCATTGCTTTTGATAAACAATTTATCCCTTAACGCTAGAAATAACTAGAATGTATCTTACTAACAATTGGCCAGTATCTTCCACTTTTATCCTGTCAATTTATTCTTCATTTAATTCTATTGCTTGCTGATTCATTTTCAGTTTGTGCTTCACTGTGACCTCTATATTCTTCTCTTTTTGCACTCTTAAGTCTGCATCAGGCATTCATGGTGCAGTAATGCAGAATTTCATTCCAAATAGAGATAGATTTTCACACGTATTATGACTATGTGTCTGCCTTTCTCTGTAACACATCGGTATTAGCTGTATATAAAATTCTTTTTATGAAACAAAAAATTGTTTCATCCAGAACTACATCATCTACAATTTTAAAACTTTGAGGTACCATTTTATATTTGCAGAGTATCTTAATTGTTTTGAGTGGCTTTTCAAAACCAAACACTATAGCACAGGATGATATTTTTTGACAAGGGGCACCTGGAGTTAGAGGCAGACCTGGCACTGAAACTCTGTGCTATTAAATCACAACTCCTCCATCTGCTCCTTAATCCACCCAGTAGCACAGATGCTCAAAGGTCTAAATAAACAGGAGAGGCAGATCGTCATCAATGGGGTAAATTTCTCACTTATCTTTCCTCTATGAACATGGCACATTATCACTGCTTACTGTACTGTTAGTCATATAAAAACATATGCAGCTAAAATACAACTGCATTAATTTTAGAAAATACCTAGAAGTGAAATGCATAGCAGAATATGAGGCTGGAACAAGATATTGGTTTGGCTAGCTAGTCTGTAGTGTAGAGATTGACAGATTTTTTTTTTTTTCAAATTCCTTACACAGATGTCATAAGAGGCTAGCAGGCATTGGCATAATTGGTTTCCTATGTTTTTCTTTTAATTCATTGCTTACATTTAACTACCAGAGTTTACATAAAAAGACAGATTTGGAAAACAATCTAAAAAGAATATACATATTCTAAAAAGAATATATATATATGTATATCTATATCTATATCTATAAATATAAATATAGATAGATAGATAGATAGATATAACTGAATCACTTTGCTGTGCACCTGAAACTAGAACAACTTTTAAGTCAACTATATTTCAATAAAAATTAAAAAAAAAAAAAAAAGAAATCGAAGGCACCGTCAAAAAACCAACCAATCAACAAACAAACAGACTTGCAGCATCATTTCAATCATCAGGTCTGGTTACAGTGGGCACCACACCCCACATGGCTAATCTGTTGTCCCCACTGGACAGAGGCTGTACCTCCAGTTTACCACCATCTCCCTCACCTGCTTCACTGATTTATATTACTTGACTGATTTGTGTCGAAGATGAAATGTATGGCTTCGGAAGAACTTAATGGGCTCTGAAAGGTATCACAGGAAATTTGACTCAACACAGTGAAATATGGTGAGTCTGATGACAGATGGACTCTTTACAAAATCACAATAAAATCCATTATGCAAAATGTTTAGCCAGGGCCCACACTACGAGATGTATCTAAAAACATCATAATCCATGAAAGTCCTGTAAGGACCAGATTTGCCCAACCCAAGAAGTTTTTCCTCTTTAAAAGTGTCAAAAACAAGATAAATTACGAAATCATAGAGAACTTAGTTACTTAGCATGTCAATAAATATCACCTGTTTTTCCAGCAAGACCTGAAAATCCTTGACTAAACTTTTTAGCCTATGACTGAGCCATTTTAATACCTAAGGAAACTGCAAAATGCATCTACTCTTAACAGAGTCCCCTGGACAAAGGGTGACTGATGGAGTAAATACAGACCCCAATGCTGTGCCCAAGAAATTTTAAAAAAAGTCTCTAAATCTCATTGCAAACCAGATTATGTCCAGAGAGTTTCCACAAATGAGAAGTACAATATACTAAAAAGAAATTTCCAAAAAAGAAAAATGTTCTCATTTGTTTATTTTTATAGCATTTGTGAAATAAGAACTATTCATAAGAGATAACCTTCTGGAGTCTTCCATAAAAACAATCCTGTCTTAAACCTCAATGTAATGCAAAACTGTCAGGATGGAATCGAATTTGACCTAATTACAAGAGTGGCTTTTCATCATGTTGGCACTGATTAAGGGCTTAGTTCACATTTAGGGAATGCCCCTCCTTTAAATGGCATGTGCATTAATCCATCCTATGTTGCTGACAGGAAAGCTCAGTCGTAATGCATTGTCAGGTATTTTTATCTCATGCGAGAGCTTGCTCTCATGAGCAATTATAACCTAATTAAAGTCATTAACGTTTACTCTTCTGGGAAATACAGTTATTCATAGGTATCAGAATCTTTCATGCTTTTCTATCTACTATACAATTTATATTTTGTTTCTCACTTCTGAGACTCTTCAGGAGTTATTTTCCTGTCACCCTAAAATAGAAATGTACCCTGTGGCAATGTTTTCGATATAGCTATTTGCAGTTAAATTGAATAAAAAATGAATAATATGTTTATTAAAAGTATCAGGAGCGGAGATGCAACTTTTCTCATTATGTTGTATTATTGTTTCTGCTGAGATACAAAATATTAATAATTTTATAGCATAAATAGTAGATTAAGCTTTGAAAAGTCATAACATCTACTGGAACATATCTGGACTGGAAACTCCTTCACCCAGTGGCAATATCCTTTAAATCAAAGTAAAATATAAATAAGGTACAAACTTTTAAAATTTTATTTTCCTGGGAAGTGTTTTCTTTTTTAAAACTAGAATACATTTTTATACCGATATTATAATATTGCTATAAATATTATATAAATGCACTCTCCAATATACCTGCAGGGTCCTTTACCAAATAATATACATATTATAAAAGTAAGAAAGATAAAGAAATCATTTTATACTATTTGCTTAGCATTGTTCATGCTACATACTCTATTTCAAAAGACAAATAAGCTTAAATATTAATGGACAATAATGACTTATACAGCTTTTTTAAGGTTTACCATACCAGACACTGGTTTAAAATCTTTGCATCGCCTCAGTAACTCCTCAAACCTTATTCATATTATCCTCTTTTAACAGAAGGGGAAACTAAGGTCCAGAAAGGTTAAGTAATGTGCCAAGAGTCAACCAGCCAGTAAATGATGGGGCCAAGGTACAAACCCACACAGTTTGACTCTAGTGCTCAACTTCTACTGGCTTTTCCTTGCTATTCTCTCTCTTAAATTTAGGGCTTCTCTCTTTTCAAAGTTGTGGTCATTCACGTGCTATCTACAAGTTTCGAACGCCCCTGCTACTCCTTCCCTGCTTCTGGGACAATATTGCAAGGTAGATTTTTTAAGTCTATATTCAGACACCAAGCCTGCCACTTACATTTCATGGATCTAAGCATGTCTTTTAAACTCTCTAAGCCTCAGTCTCCTCATCTGTAAAGCAGTAGCTACTTCATAGAACTGTCTGGAGGATTAAACATGGAACGCATGTAAAGCACTTCACTAAGTGCCCGGCTGATAGCAAGCACTTGATAAACATTGACTATTATGATTACCATGGCTTTATGTTCAACAAAGGGCAGTCATGCATAGGGTCCTCTGTTAAGGAGGTTAGAGATTTTCCTACATCATCAAACCAAACACAATTTCATATTTGATACAAAGCTGTGTTGGTTTTGGTTTGGGTTTTTTTTATTTGATCACTAAAAGGGAGGGTCTTTCAATAACGTGGATAAGCTCCGTGAAATAACCTATGATCTTCCTGTTGGAGTTGCAGATCTTTCTGATAGGTAAAGAATACAAATTAAGCAATAGGAAAGTATCTGTGCCTTTGAAGCCAATTTTTTTTTCCACTTTTATTTATTTTTTTAACATCTTTATTGGAGTATAATTGCTTTACAATGTTGTGTTAGTTTCTGCTGTATAAAAAAGTGAATCAGCTATACGTATACAAATATCCCCATATCTCCTCCCTCTTGCATCTCCCTCCCACCCTCCCTATCCCACCCCTCTAGGTGGTCACAAAGCACCTAGCTGATCTCCCTGTGCTGTGCGGCTGCTTCCCACTAGCTATCTATTTTACATTTGGTAGTATATATATGTCCATGCCACTCTCTCACTTCATCTCAGCTTATCCTTCCCCCTCCCCATGTCCTCAAGTCCATTCTCTATGTCTGCGTCTTTATTCCTGTCCTGCCCCTAGGTTCTTCATAACCTTTTTTTTTTTTTTAGATTCCATATATATGTGTTAGCATATGGTATTTGTTTTTCTCTTTCTGACTTACTTCACTCTGTATGACAGACTCTAGGTCCATCCACCTCACTACAAATACCTCAATTTCGTTTCTCTTTATGTAAGCCAAATTTTTTTAATGAAATTTTCTAATGGTATATCGAAATAATGACAGTGAATCACAAAAATAAGTAAGAATTAAAGTCCTACTGCCTTTATTTACTTCAGCACTCTTTATTAAAGCCAACAAACAATTCTTAGAAAACAGTGTCTTGAAATTAACACCCTTATGTGTATGTTCTCATTTATACAATATTTTTAAGAATATTTTTACCCAAACTTACTATCCCTTGATTTGTGAGTGTTGTTAGCAATAGTGGTTTCCAGATTTTTAATCACCCTAAAGACAATGACAATTTTAACCATGTGAGGTGCATTATGATAGGATGATATTTTAAAGGTAGAATTACTGTGGAGCTAATGAAGTTTACATTACAGGCTCCCTGTTTGTCTGGGACCCTTACAGAACCTCTGGGGTGTTGAGTTGGAGATACATTTAGTTTGAGTTTAGTGGGAGTTATTTATGTGGTTTGCAGTCACCTCCCTGCATAGTTATAATTGGCGTTCCTGATGTACAAATTGATTCCAAAATACTCCTACAGCCCACTGTAGTGAATTATCCAGCATCATTTTGCTAAGATGAGAGACAGAAGTCATATAGTGATATGAACATGGGTATGGTATCCAGGACTGCACAGCAGAGAAAAAGCGAGATTTTAAATATATGGAGCCAGAAGATAGTCTGTGGAAAATTATTATACAGATGTACTGGCAGTTAATTAGCAAAAATATTATTTCTCTAGATCTTGTGATGTTTTAGGGGTTTCTTTCAGCTTTTCTACATTTTCAATTTGTTACTTTTTCCGAATTTTAAATAAATGTGGACTTCCGTGCCCAATTTAGCATTTATAATTGTGTGTCCTTTTATAAAAAAGAGCTCTAAACTGTATAGGGCTTCAAGGTCAAATCCCACAAAACCTGGACCTACCCTGAGAATAATAGAAGGCTAATTATCCTATTTCCACACTTCTCCCAGAGAGGGTCACCTACAGGGTCAAATGAAATCTTTCTCACAGCAAAAAAAAAAGAAAACAAGTCTCCTATTAAAAAAAAAAAAAAATACAGGTATGAGAGTAGCAGAACGAAGGCAAATTAAGAAATCTTCAAAAACCCTCAATTATTCTTTTTCACATGTCATTATAATCATCCACATCTACATTAATTTCATTATTCCATTCATACAAAGTATACAATGATTTTATCTTAGCTAAGACTTCTTAAGTATGAAAGATACTGATGTTATTTTAGAATCAATCTTTTGGAATGTATCCACTACTTGAGAGGAAAGGTTGGCAATATGTAACCTTGATAAAGGCACAAAACTGACCTACCCACACAATAATATAAATATAAAAATCTGTCTTTGATTTTTCAATTTAAGGAAGATCAAAGTAAGAAAGACTGTGACCCAGAATTTTCCAAAAGAGTTCAGTTCGTTCCTGGCAAGGAGCTCCCAAGTCTATAGTAGTCTTTATTTAGTGGCCGCCTGAAAA